>NW_012118487.1:34973847-35022041 GCF_000951035.1 Colobus angolensis palliatus
AAGAAAGAAAGAAAGAAAGAAAGAAAGAAAGAAAGAAAGAAAGAAAGAAAGAAAGAAAGAAAGAAAAAGGGAGAAAGAAAGAGAAAGAAAGAAAGAGCAGTTGAAAATTGTGTCTGAGGCTCAGAGCTGTGTCTGGGATGAGACAAGGGAGACCCTCATTCCCGGGTCTTGCCTATGCAGATGGGCACCGGACAGTGAGGGCTCCTTAAGCTTTGTGGCCTGGACAGTGCTCTTCCCTTCCTAGTCCCTGGAGGCTTCATTCATATTGGTCACAGCTCAAGCTCACTCACTGATTTGTAAAGCCACTGGCTATTTGCTGGGCATCTACTGTGTTAGCTCGGTCTCAGGCACGGGGCGTAATACAACTGTGGGTGAGAAAGCCACTGTACGTGGCCCTCAGAGAGTTCATGGTCCAGGAGGAGAGACAGACAGTCAAATAGTAAATCAATTCACATTTAACTCAAACCATGATGCGGGCTATAAAGTAAGGGGATGCACAGCTCTTAAAATAGGACCCAGTGAAAAAACTGCACCTTCCCCAGAGGAGAGAATCTGGAACCAGCACCAAACAACTCAGCCAGACAATGGCCCCAGTTCAGCAGGCCCCTCTCCAGCCTCTCCTTCCCCAGCACTGTGCCACCATCTCCTCTGCCCCCACCCCTAGAGCAATCTAGTCAGGACACTGCAGATAACTCTGCCTTTTGAGGCAACAGCTCCCAAGAAACTCTCTTTGAGGTCCTTAAGCGGATGACGTGGAAATGTTCACAGTGGCGCTATGTGTGGTAACATGGTATATAAGTAACATAGGTGTCCAGCATGAGAGAAATGGATAAAAACAATGTGGTGATCCCATACCAAAGCGCGGTGGCTCACACCTATAATCCCAGCACTTTGGGAGGCTGAAGATGGCAGATCACCTGAGGTCACGAGTTCAAAACCAGCCTGGCTAGCAAGGTGAAACCCGCATCTCTACTAAAAATATAAAAATTATCCAGGCATGATGGCACACACCTGTAATCTCAGCTACTTGGGAGGTTGAGGCACAAGAATCTCTTGAACCCAGGAGGCGGAGGTTGCAGTGAGCCAAGATCTCGCCACTACACTCCAGCCTGAGCAACACAGCGAGACTCTGTCTCGAAAAGAGCAAAAAAGAATTCTATGCATCAGTAGGAATTAACAAGCTAGATGTACACACAGCAACATGGAGGCATCATGAAAACAGAGTGCAGAGTGAAGAAACAGAATGAGATTTCCAACATACTACCATTTATATAAATTTAAAACATACCCCAAACTGTGCTATGTATTTTACAAGAATATACACACACACAACACACACACACACACCTCACATATATAAACACCTACATATCTAAGAACAGATATCAAATACATTGTGGTGGATGCCTGCTGAGGAGAGGAGACTAGGGTTAAAGGGGGAGAATAGAATAATACTTGGCATGGAAGGGCTTTGCACAGACTGATGACAACTGTGACCAAGAATGGAGGCATGTGGTCAGCTTCCTCTTCTGCTCCTGCAGTCCAGCACAGAAGAAGACAATGCGAACCCAGCCCACCAACCTGTACAAACCCTGACTGCATGAGCATGGTGATTTCATTCCATTCTTTTCAGGGAACTTAGAAATTACTCCTACCCAATTTCTCACTTTTGGGTTAAGAAACTCAAGGCCCAGAGACGGCAGGTGAGTTACCCCAGTCACACAGCTCCTTGGTGGCAGGAGGAGAATGTTCTAGCCCCCAGCTGGCACTCTCTGTGTCCCATCCTCTGCCCGGTTCCATTTTCTGACCGCTTGGCCTAACATTTCCACAATGTTTGTTTAAAGGGCTTGGCTGTGTTTATGTTAGCACAAGGGTGCCCAGTCTGAAGTCACGCACTGGCATTAGCTGGCCTTTTCCTATGTGAAGTTCAAGGTGAAGGCCTCCTAGGGGGCGGGAGGCTCAGGTACTACTTTATGTTTGTTGTTTAGTGTTTTTTCTCTTTCCAGGACAACCGCCTCAAACCTCAGATGAGCTCATTGACTCACCTGGGCAGGTAAGCACAGAACCTGGACAGGGCTCTAATGGTAGTGCACGCTGGCTGGAGGAAATGACGTCATTGTGGGGCTGAGGGCCTTTAGAGGCCCCATCTTTCCCACAGCCCGTTCGGCATTTGCTCTGAGCACAACACATCCAGAAGCCTCTGCAGAGTGTGGGTATGATGTGTTGATGTGCTGATGTCAACAGTGTTGCTAGAACCCATGGACCCATGAAGCTGTTGGCAAGGAAATTGAGCAGGGTATTAATGTGGGCAGTTGGTCAAGGGTTTATGACAGGACTTTTCCTGAAGCGAGGACCTGAACAGTAAGTGTCAGAGTGCCTCTCAAAGAAGCAGCCTTCAAAATGGGTTTCCATCACGAATGCCCCCAAATCCTGCATGGTCCTGTTGTGTGTGTGTGTGTGTGTTTTATTAAAACACTGTATATATACATAGAAAAAATTGTACATATTGTAAGGATGAAGTTTCACGAATTGCACCTGCCCAAGTAATCAGCACCCAGATTATGACACAGAACATTCCGGACCACAGAACCCCTCCCCTGACATCCCTCTTTCCCTGCCCTGTGTCTTCTTCAGGTCACCACCTGCCCTCCTGACTTCTAACAGCACAGATGAGTTTTGCATCCCTAGTTTCAGCTCCCTGGGGACCAGGGTCAGCAGACATCAGCAGACAAGAAAACCTGTGCTACTTGATTTAGCTCCAAATGTTTGGGGTTCCAAATGTTTGGGGTTCCAACTGACTTGGAGTCTGAAGCTCCTAGAAATTCCATCCTGACGGGGATGGGTCATGCCACCAGTTCTATTGGTTACTAGACTGAATTGGAATTGAGGGCTTGGAAAATTTCTCAGGGAGGCCAATTTATCAACCAGCAGAATGAAGAAAGAAACAACTAGGTAAACCTTTTTTCCTGATGGCTATGTTTACACTCAGGTTTATAAACATCTGAGCGTATGTTTATAAATATATGCTATAAACATATAAATATCTAAGCAATGTTATTTTGAATCTACAGCAAAATAACATTCAGAGTTAGCTCCTGGTAAGAATATTACGTGGTTAAAACCACTATTCGGTTCCAATATGCCACCTGTCACTCAAGATTAAAGCCCTTTTAAAACGAGCTCCCTTGACCATACTACATTCCAGTGAGATAGGCAGGTGGCAAGCCATCTTCCCATTCTGGGCTGCAGAGGCACAAAGAGAACAAGTAGCTTGCTTAGTCACTAAGTCCCATAATGAGTTAGCAGAAACCTAGACAATCAGCCAGGAACCCAGGCTGGCTCCCAGCTCGCCCCGCACCAACTGATATCCGTGAGCAGCATCCAGCAGGCTGAAGCTCTGTGCTGAGCCACCCGAGCCACGCTGGGAGGGCCACAGGTTTGAAATGTGATAGAGGCCCCTGGGAGATTCCTGGCCCCTTCCTCCAAGAGGGCTCCATGGTGACAAGCCTTAGAGATGTGTTTCATTGTTAGAAACAGCCAAATAGTGTACCCCATGTGAGAAGCAATGGTCTGGTATGCTCAAAGTGCTTGGAGAACTTCTCTTTTGGAAATTCCTTTGGTGCTGGCTGATAAGCCATCATTATTTTATCTTATGGTTGTATCTCCTTTGTGATGGAACAGGGGTGTAAGCCTGTTTGACTACCCACCATTTTTCTGACACGTGTTCCCATCAGGAAACAAAGCTCCAGCCATTGTCATGAAGCATACAGGACATAGTTGCAGAACAGACTTCCCTAATAATTCACCTGGCCATTTATTTAGCACCTCCTATGCACCACTTAAATAAGCACCCCAAAAGGTAGGCATGGTTTTTACTATTTTACAGATGAGAACCTGTGACTCCCCAAGGTAACGCAATCTGTAGGTGCAAAGTTGGGATTTGAACCAGGTGTGCCTGGTTCCAAAGCTCATGCCATCACCCATCAGTATTCACAGGTTCTCAAAGAGGCCCCAGGGTTCTGGAAGGGACCACAAAGAGCAGCGAGGGGAGGGCTCTTTGAGCCCCTTCTAGGAGATGGGTGGAGGCTACGGGTATAAGATGTGAACACTGGAGCAGAGGGGTGGGCTGCAGTGGGGGTCAACATCCTAACACTCTTACCAAGAACTGTGCCGTGAGAATCAAAGAATTTCAGCCCTGATGGGAACTTGGGCATTGAGCCCACCTCCCTTGGAAGAATGAGGAAACGGACATTTAGGAAAGATGTGTGACTGCCCAGGTTCGCCCAGGACAAGGCCAGGAGGTTTCATGCGCTCCAGGCCTCTACTCCTTCCCTAACATCTTGTGGCCCCCTCTTTGCTAGTGTTCCACAGTCACTGGGGCACTAAATGTCTCCTCCCCTCCTGTCTTGCCTACTTCACAGCTGGGGTGACAGCGTCGATGTGGGCGGAGGACACACCAGTGCAGGTGGTGCCTGGGAAGCAGGTGATCCCAAGGTGGAGTCAGGGAAGAGAGTCCTGGGCCCCAGAGACAGAGCCTCCCTGTTCTTCCTGCTTCTGCTGGGCTTTGTTGACCTTAAGGGAGAGCTCTGGGCACAGTGTGTTCCCTTGACCTTTCCCTGAAGGGACACAGTGCCTGCTGCTATGTAGACAGCACCTTCCATTCTTATAAGTGTTGGGCAAACATTCTCCAGGAGGGAGGGATGCCAGGAGTCCTGGATGGGAGGGATTCCCCAGAAGACTTTGGCCTTGAGGATGAGATCATGGGCTTTGAAAGAAAATGCATTTTATAGATCCAATAAATTAGACACAATCTGGCTATTAATGTGCTGTCAGGTGTCATGGAACCATGCCTTGCTTTCTCCAGTGAAGGAGGAAGCAGAAATAGAGGCATAGATGGGTTCAATGACCTACCCAAGGTCACCAAGCAGATGGGGGTGACGTCAATGCATCATAGGTCACTGCCCTGAGTCATCAGGCTGCTGTGACTCCCCACTTGAGGCACACAGGTCTCTACAGCCATCTCTCTGGCAGGCAGAACTCCAGGAGTGCATTTCCAACTGAGAAGTTGCCATGTCTGCTCTGACCTAGAAGAATGATAATGGCAAACACTTACACTGTTTCAACACATTTAGTCATTTAACTCTCTCGATTGCTCTGCGATTAGATACAACTATTGTTCCCAAGCAGAGATGTTCAGCAATTTGCCCAAGGCCAAATAGCTAATAAACGGCCAAGCTGGCCCTACCTAGCTGCTGGTAGAGCGCAAGCACCCAGCTTGTCCATTTCCCAATATCCCTTGGAATTTATTGAGCCCTCTGCAAACTAGGGATGTAGGACATGCCTTGAAATGCACATTGGCTGCTCCTTGCTGCTCAGTGCCTGAGGGTGTGGTGTAGAAGCGTTCAGAACAGGGAGAGGCAGCTGCCTGCAGGGGGGCTATGACCACTCCAGCTCCCTCCTGACAAGCCTGAGGGTTTCTGGGATGCCATTGAGTTTGCCATTCTTCTCAATGTAAAGCCTAGGTTAGGTG
This sequence comes from Colobus angolensis palliatus, assembly GCF_000951035.1. Taxonomy (NCBI): domain Eukaryota; kingdom Metazoa; phylum Chordata; class Mammalia; order Primates; family Cercopithecidae; genus Colobus; species Colobus angolensis. The sequence continues at coordinate 34,979,378 of NW_012118487.1, forward strand.
CCTTGGGCACTTGGTACTGTCTTTATTTTTGCTCTTGTCCCTTTTCTGGCCTTTAAGCACCCTCCTCTACCAGAAGCCCTTTCTTTGCTCCCTCGATGGGAGCTTTCAACAGAAGCCCTGGGTGCTGTCACCTTTTCCCGCTGAGGCCAAGCCCAGGCAGAGGCAGAGATCTGATCGGGAGCAGGTCCCTGGGCAGTGGGTCTTGATCATGTGTTCCCCTAGGACCAGGGAGATCTCAGCATCTTCCCTTTGTGTATTCAATTCCATCAGTCTGCACACGACGAGCACCCACTTAATGTTGGCTCTCGCTGGGTCCTGGAGAGCTCTACAGATGAAAAAATATACCACCTCAACACACACACACCCTGAGAAGGTCACTGCCCAGCTCAGTGGCCCAACAGGAACAACTGCCGAGTCAGGCAGGTGGGGATCAGTGTGATGACCCCAGGTGCTCCAAGAGCTCAAGAGAGGGACAGATCTATTCCAAGGCCACGGATCAGAGGAAAGGTGATGGAGGGAAGCATTTGAGCTGGTGGATGCTTTTCATGTTGCTTCTCTGAGCTTTCATTTGTCATTATTGTAAAATGTCATTGTAAGATTCCATATTTTCTTATAATCTAATTCATTGTGTTTGTAATAGCTAGTTTTAAGTTAGCTTTTAAAAACCGCACCATCAGTCTAATTTGTGAACGCATGGCTCCCCTGGGGCCTTGCTACCAATGGGCTGCCTTTTGTTAATGCCGTTCTAACGTTATTTTTATTTTCTGATTTTTAAAAATTTAACTGTAGTTCTCATAAGAGCCTGTGATAGGTAGAAAGAGTTCTGTGTTTTTGTTGCTTTCGTTATTGTTGTCCAGATTCTTTTCAGAATATTTTCTTTGGTTTTTGCATCTACTGATTATGAAACTAATTAGTTACTTTGCTTCCATTTTTGGTTGTTGCTATTATAATACAATATGGTAATATTTAGAGCAGAAATTGTTTTCATGTGTATAATATACCTTTTTTTTTTTTTTTTAGATGTAGTCTCGCTCTGTTGCCCAGGCTGGAGTGCAGTGGTGCAATCTCGGCTCACTGCAAGCTCTGCCTCCCAAGCTCAAGTGATTCTCCTGCCTCAGCCTCCCAAGTGTCTGGGACTACACTCGGAGTGCACAACCACACCCAGCTAATATTTTTTTGTATTTTTTTTAGTAGAGACGGGGTTTCGCCATGTTGGTCAGGCTGGTCTCAAACTCCTGACCTCAACTGATCTGCCCGCCTCGGCCTCCCAAAGTGCTGGGATTACAGGCATGAGCCATTGCGCTCGGCCTTCATTTGTATCAGGCATGGGAATGTAATGTTGCTTTATTTTTATATGCTCTAAGACTTTTTTTAAATTAAGGTTGGTTTGTATTCTTAGAAAATAGTAGACCTGGCTGGGTGCGGTGGCTCATGCCTGTAATCCTAGCACTTTGGGGCTGAGGCGGGCTGATCACCTGAGGTCGGGACTTCCAGACCAGCCTGACCAAGATGGAGAAACCCCATCTCTACTAAAAATACAAAATTAGCCAGGCATGGTGGCACATGCTTGTAATTCCAGCCACTCCAGAGGCTGAGGCAGGAGAATCGCTTGAACCCGGGAGGCAGAGGTTTCAGTGAGCCAAAATCGCACCATTGCACTCCAGCCTGGGCAACAAGAGTAAAACTACACCCAAAAAAAAAAAAGAAAGAAAAGAAAAGGAAAGAAAGAGAAAGAAAGAAAGAGAAAAAGAGAAAGAAGAAAGAAAGAGAAAGAAAAAGAGAAAAAAGAAAGAAAGAAAGAGAAAGAAAGAAGAAAGAAAGACTATTGTAGACTTACATATATGAAGTTGCGAGAAATACTACAGAGAGATTTTGTGTACCCTTTACCTAGTTTCCCCCAGTGGCAACATATTGCAAAACCAGAGTACAATGTTACAGTCGAGATACTGGCATTGATGTGGTCAAGCTACAGAACATTTCCATCAATACAAGGATCCCTCGTGTCGCCCTTTTATAGCCACTACTTTGTTCTCCATTTCTGTAAATTTGTCATTCTCAGAATGGCGTACAAATGGAATTACACAGTATGTAACCTCTTGCGACTGGCTTTTCTTCACTCAGCATAATTCTGTGGAAATCAACCCAGGTGTTTTCATGTATCCATAGTTCATTTCTTGCTATTACTGAGTAGTATTCCATTATATGCATATACCACAGTTTATTTACCCATTCACCTGTTATAGGACTTCTGGATTGTTTCTTGTTATTAGCTATTATGGATAAATTTGCTGATTTGCTGTAAAAGTGTACATGCTTTTGCATGAACTTAGGTCTTCCTTTCTCTGGCATATGCCAAGTCAAATAATTGCTGGGTTTTATGGTTGCATGTAAGAAATTGTCAAACTGCTGTTCAGAGGGGCTCTACCATCTTAAATTCCCACTAGTCAATGTATGAGTGATCCTGTTTTTCTGCACCTTCTCCAGCATTTGATGTTGTCCCTGCTTTTTTGTTTTGGTTTCGTTTGTTTTCTTTTTGAGATGCAGTCTCGCTCCGTTGCCCAGGCTGGAGTGCAGTAGCGTGATCTGGGCTCACTGCAACCTCCACTTCCCAGGTTCAGGTGCCCCTCCCACCACAGCCTCCTGAGTAGCTGGGACTACAGTTGTGCACCACCATGCTCAGCTAATTGTTGTATTTTTGGGTAGAGATGGGTTTCACCATATTGGCCAAACTGGTCTCAAATCCCTGGATTCAAGTGATCCGCTCACCTCGGCGTCCCAAAGCATTGGGATTATAGGTGTGAGCCACCTTGACCGGCCTCTCATTGTTTTTTTGTTTTAGCCATTCTGATAGGTATATGGTGCTATTGATTGTGATTTGAATCTGCATTTTCCTAATGGCTAATGATAATCAGGAGTGTCTTTTCATGTGCTTATTTGCTGTCCATATCTCCTCTTTGGTGAAATGATGCTTCTTTACTTTTGTGTATCTTCAAATTTCTCCTCAATAAAATGTTTTAAAATGAAAAAAAAGTAAGTATTCAAGCTGGGGTGGAGGACGACTGGGATTCTGAGGAGCCATTAGACAACACAGACCTGAGCACCCCATTTCCAGAATCTCTGCAAGACTCAGTGCTTCCCAGAGTCACACACTTTTCCTAACTCCCACTGCGAATCTGTTATAAGGTGATGGTCCTTGTACTCCAGAGCTCTGCCATGAGGGTGAATCCAAGAGGAATATACAAATGCTGTTCCTCCTGAAAGGTTCCTCCTGAAAGGGAGGTTCCAGGGCTGAGGACAATGTCCAGTGACCAGGTGGACCTCATTCTGGTGCTATCGTTCCAGGAACATTGCCAATGGTAGCCACATGGAACCACTGGTTCACAAGCTGCCCCTTCACAACTCCTGGAAGGAATTCCTCCACTGACAAGTGGGAATGATGTTTGACAAGTGGGAATGATATTTGACAAATGGGAATGATGTTTCACCTCCTGCTTGGTCACTAGGACAGTGGGAATGTGGCAAGTACTGTGTGCAAAGCCACGAGTTTCTTGGAAGACAAGCTCCAGCCAGAGTTCAACTCATTGTGAACTGGTTGAGAAAAGCAGGGGCTTGAGAAAGAGCTGAGAACAATTAGGCACTTTACCCCGCTGCTTATCTAGTGATTCGCAGTTCTATTGTGTTGGAGTCGATCTTGAACTTGGGAGTAGGAGGCCCTGTGGGGGTGGGAAAGCTGTTCTGCTGCCTCAGTCTCTCAGCAGTGGTGAAGAAGCCTGCCCTGCAGGGGAGCCCACCTCTTCCCTCTCCTCCCTAGGGATGAATCAGCTGGTGGGAACCTCTTGTGCCTTGGGAAAGAAGGAAATACAGCCAATAGGGAAGTTGATGGCTCCACTCAGCTGTAGCTGAATGGAGGCACTGTTCTTTCTGCTGAGGCAGCTTCCAAAGCTGAATCATCATTTTCTTTTTTTTCTTTTGTTTTACATGGGGTCTCACTAGGTTTCCCAGGCTGGTCTTAAACTCCTGGGCTCCAAGTAGCTGTGATTACAGGCATGTGCCACTGAGCCTGGCTGAACCATTGTTTTCATTCAAATATAGCTCAAACCCTTCTTCAGCACTTGCCTAGACTGGCAAGATCATCGCTGAATGTAGCAAGACTGTCCAAAACTTCTCAGACTGATGAGCAGCCATTGACAGCACGGGAGATGGGAAATGATCAATTATCCTATGCTGGCCACTTTGGAAAGAACCAGGCTCGGTCCTCCTTCCAGGGAGGGTTTCCACACCCTAAAGCAGGGTGGGAGGCTGTCTTCCCGTGTCCCTTCTTCTGCTTGCATTCTGAGTCAGCACCCTGGAGAGCTGCACCCCACCCCCTTCCTGACCAGTGAGATCAGTGCAGATGCCGGCCTGCCTGGCCCCAGCACAGAGCAAGAGGGAAGGAACCGCAGCTGCTAGATGGGGCTCCCAAGGCCCAAGTTGAAGTGATCCTTATGAAGACTGTGGAAAGCTCCAAGACCCAAGAGGTCCAGGGAACAGGGTTCCAAAGAATAGTTTTGCTGACAAATTCTTACTGTGGGTACTCAGACATGGGTGTGGCCTTGTTCAGCACTTATTAGTAAAATGCTTCACACACACTATGGCAGCTATGGCAAGATGCTAGTGAAGTGTCACTTCCAGTGTTCCCCCAGGAGCCATTGTTATGGAAGCTCTAAGGTTGTGTGACTGAGAGCTCCAGACTCTCAGTGGCCATGCGTATGACTGGAAGTCCTTACGTTTTAAGATCCTCAGGCTCCTTTGAGGCAGCTCTCCTCTTAATCGGATGCTGAGTTCCGAGTAAATGCCTCTGTCTTGCTTGATCAGAGCGAAACACAACTACATTGCCTGGACAGCGGCTCTAAGAGGGGCCCAGCATGGAGAACAGCTCATGAGCCTGCATGGGAATCCCGGCCTTCTTACCAGTCTGCCTTCTTGCCTCTCTCCAGCCCAGTGGGTCTCAACAGCAGGAGGGAAAATGAATCAGTGGAAAATTTCTTAAGTGCAAATCTGGGGGCCTATCAGAAAGATTCTGGCTTGTAAGTCTGGGGTGGGACTAGGAATCACCACCCTCAAGTAATCGGGCTGTGCACAGGAGCACTCCATGCTGTGGGTGCCGCTGGATCCTTCAACACTGTCAAGTCAGGGGCACCGAGGGAAGCTCACCACCTGCAGTGATCATCCCAGCTCTCACCAAGGTGGCTCACTTCCCCAGCTACCAGCTGGCCTTGGCTCATGGGTCCATGAACCTGGCCCTGGCCACACATAGCTGTATGTAATCCACACAGCCTCTGCCATCTTCTCATTAGTTGTCTAGCAGGCTAGGGCTGAATCCAGCCTCCCTCCCAGAAAATGAAGGCAGAGGGTGTGCACCCTTCTGTTGGTCCAGTGTGCTCTCTATTAGGAAGAACAGCCAAAAGACAATTACAGTTAGAGAAATGACCCATGTTTCCTGGAGTTGACCTGGGAGATGGAACCCCTGTGTCTGCTTCTGCATTCAGTCCTGCCTCAGGAGCAGAGAGGTCTTTCCTTCTCCAGCAGTGGAGGGTGGACATCGCTCCTCCGGCCACCAGTGCCCTGAAGCTGCAGTGCCTTCACCTCCACTTGATGGCAGGTGGAGAAGAGAAACATTCCTGGTGCTCCTGGCCTTTCCCCTCGGGAACACTGCTGTAAGTGAGCTTCTCTTCTGTAGAAATTCCGGTGCCACAATCTACCCACACCTGGCATCTCAGGCTGCCTGGGCTGCTATAACAGAATACCATAGACCTAAGGTCTTACAAACAACAGAAATGTATTTTTCACAGTTCTGGAGTCTGGGAAGTTTAAGATCAGAGCACTGACAAACCCAATGTTTAGTGAGAACCCGTTCATGGATGGTCACTTCTTGCTGTGTCCTCACATGGTGGAAAGGATGCTTGCACGTCCTTGGGCCTTCTTTATAAGGGCATTAATTTCATTCGTGAGGGCTACAGGCTTATGACCTAATCACTCCCCAAAAGCCCCACCTCCTAATCCTACCTCCTTGGGGTTAGGATTTCAACACCGGAATTTGAGGGGGAACAACATTCAGACCACAGGGGACAGGTTAAATATCTTTCTAATGTGCTATCCTGAAAACATACCCATAATGCATGACTTGGTTGCTCTGGGAAAGTGCATTCTGAAATCCTCAAATCTCATTGCAAGCAAACTTGGGGAACATCCTCTGCTTGTGAGCTGGGGACTGCCTGCACGACTCAGCCCTTTAGTGTGTTTCTGAGGCGCAGGGAAAAGCCCAGGACCTGACTCCAGGAGCCTGGCACGACTCCATCAGTGAGGACCTGGAATAGGCATCCTCCCTGAAACGCCCAGGTGCCTCCCTCCATGGCTCGTAGTCAGGGATGTCAGGCTCCGGGTGGGCCCTTGGTAAAGGGTCTGCGAATGAACAACTATGAATGCTGCTTGCGGCCAGTCCAATTGTCCTATCAATCAGGAAGCCAAAAGCCCCACTGCAGAGCTCTGGCCCAGCAGACAGAAAAGCCGTTTCTTCAGCTACAACATTACTCTTGTCTTCACTTAGGAGATCCAGTGAACTGTGGGACATCCAAACCAGGAGATACTAGTGGATGAAAAGCCCCGAGGAGCGGGTGCTCTGGGTTATGTTTTCAACCTTGCCACAAATTTGGCCTGAGCTATGCATTCTTTCCCCACAGAGGCTGAGCAGGGTGATTTTGCAGAGACCCCGGTGCCCCAGTTTGTTTGTGCTCACAGCCCAAATAATTTTAAGCAGCACTTAATGAGTGATCAGATGCAACGTCCTTTATTCAAATTTGGTTTATATATTTGATGCTTATATGTGTTTGGGGACAAGCACCAAAAAAATTCTCCATTTTTTCTGACAGGGTTGGAGCATGCAGCAAAACTATAATGATGAATTAAGTTTAAGTTTCAATGGAAAATTCCGTAAAGTTGCCAAATGTCATCATTGCCATATGTGGGGAGGTAGGGGAAGGACGCTGCACCCTTAGAGGCAGAAATTCACAATGTACACACCCCCGAAGGTGAATTTATAGTTCTACCAAAGTCTTCTGGGGCCCCTCACCCTAACACATAAATAGGCGGTCTTGAATGAACAATTAGGAGATGGTGTTCCCTTGAATTTAATGAATTTCTTTAGGAGGATGAAACCACAGTTTCTTTATGAAAGCCATAAAATAAAAGGGAAGGAGAAACGGAAGATTACTTGAGACCCATTAGAAAAATAAAAAGCTTTCTTGGTGGGGGGGTGGGGGCGGTACATGTCAGTAATCCCTTCAACAGCAGGATTGAAAGTTTTGGGAGGAGTCTGGTGTCCCAAACTGCTTACAACACAGACAAGACCAGCTTCTAAATGTTCAGGGAGCAAGCGGCAACTCCCAACAAGAACATCATTTACTGTCATCTGCTGATTCTGACCCAGGGATGTCCCTTTAGCCCACTTCAGATAAGGCAGGAAAGTAGCAAGGACTGAAACATGACATAATCCCCACTCCTTTTCACATATGCACAATGCTGATCATATAAAGCCATCTCTCCCTCCTCTCTGCTCATTCCTGAGTCAGCCATGAGGTGAGCTGTGATTTCCTAAAGGTGTCCTGAACCAAAATGCAGGACACCCAGGACACCATCTAGACTTGCCGGACCCACGGAGATGACATAAAACTTAGCTCAGCATGGTATAACATGAGCTGCGCACTCCAGCCTGCTGTCAGAGGCAGGGTTGCATCCCCGCGGCCTGGGGCAAGGCCCGCTCCCTAAGCCCTCAATTATGAGCAGGTTCTGTGCTAGTAAGAAGACACACAGCCAACAGCCTCATTTAGGCTCTCAAGCCTTTGGAGGGCAAGTCAGCTGCATCCCAACCCTCCCTCGCCTCCTGGATCTCTGCTTCTCTCTGGGCAGGAAATTGAATACTCTCCCAGCAAGATCACACAGACACATCTATGATGAAACATGACTCTCATAAACAGGAACTTTATTAAACTACATGTTACACAAAAGAACATATAAATGGACCATTAAATACATTCAGTTTATCTTAAACAAATTTACATTGAAACTTATTTACATTTCTCCATTTGTTTTCTTAAATTATTTTTCCAAGCTTACTACCAATAAAAGGTAATAGAATGATCATCTGCTCACACAGATGCATACAGAAGTTGTCCACAGGGCTAAGTAAAGCACCACTTCCCAGGAAACACAGCTTATTACATCTTCCAGCAACAACTCATGCTGAAGGTGCTTTCTTCTGAGCAGCCCTTGGGGTGAGGCTTTTGCTTTAGAGATGCTGGGGGTTGGTTCTGAGGAGCTGATCCAGGGCAGAGATGGGTCCTTGGTGATTGACCTGACTTGGACTCATAGAGTCAGAAGGACCCGTGGAGACCATCATCAAGGTCACGGCCCCACATCTGTGATATGGGAAACGGGCTTGGGAAGAGGTGGTGACTTGCCGAAGTCACTCAGCATCCATGATAGAGAAAGGGCCTGGGAGCTCGGTACCCAGGGTTCCTCCAAGTGGTCCCGACCCCTCTGCTATCCACAAATCCACAAACTTAGAATCACATTCATTTCCCACCACCATGGACCCTATGCTTTGAACTTTTTTGTCTACCTGATTAAATATATAACTTCTTAGGCTTCTTGAAATGGTGAAAAGCAGCTCAGGATTCCCATAAGCATCTTTGTGGAGCCCTGGAAATACCTATTCAGGCCATTTTTACAAGAGGTTTTGTGGTCAGGTGCTTTACTACTTCAGTCATAACATTTGCCTTTAAAACTCAGCTGAGTTATGGAAGCTCAGCATTTCCAATTAACTTAGATGAAAGGCAACAGTCTGCAGAATGGAGGCTCTAACATCAACCATGTGGATTCCCCACAAATGCATCATATTTGCCTAAATCCATCTACCTACCAATGTCAGATCTAAAACGAGGTTTCACTAATAAGTGACCTAAAATTAAAAAAAAAAACATAAAAAAGTTTCTTAAAAAAAAAACGTTCCAATAATTTTCCCATTTCCCAATTAGTCTCAGAGGAGTCGTGAAATGGGCATTGGGTAGAAAAAGTCCATGTTTTGAACTCTTTCGAAAAAAGCATGATTCCCCCCTCCCTGCCCCCAAACTTTTCCTGATGATATACATTCTTCTGAAAGCAATTTCATGCTTTTGGTCTGCTTTAAAAAACTTGATTTGGTTCTTCTCAGGATTTAAAAACCACTGTACCAAGGAAGGGATGTCAATGTTAAAAACTATTATTAAAAGACGGAGACAAGGAGAGAGAGGGACTCTCTCCAGGCCATGTTAGAAAAGAAGGAAGTGCTGGGAGCACACAAAGAGAGAAGAAAGGCTGGGAGACAGAATGGTTTGCACCTCCCTGTAACCAGAGTGAACACAGGTCATAGCAGCCTTCACTCAGTTTTATAACAGACACATGAATGGAGGAACATGGGACTGGAAAGACACACACTGTCAAACAGCCCTGATGCCTTTCCACTAAAATATGGCACTTCGATTACAGAGAAATCCAGCATTCTACCAGGGTCTGCCACCCATCTGCAGGGAAGCCTGTCCTGCAGCCATGAGGCTCCCGAGGCTCATACCCCACTGCTCAAAATGTGCCCCCTGAATACATGGAAGCATCTGATTTCTGTCTGGTTCAACTTTCCCTCCTGTTCCTAGACAGACTCACACCCAGAGTCATGCACAGAGAAGTAGGCAAGCCAGACAATCTTCAGGGAGACACAGCCCATCACAGGATACCCAAGGCTTGTGGGGAAGTCCCGTTGCCAGCAATGGACAGTGTGTGGGCAGGTGAAACTCTGAGGCCAGAGAACACAGGAAGATAAAAGTATCTTCATATTGAGAATATACTGGCCAAGTGTGGTGCCTCATATCTGTAATCCCAGCACTTTGGGAGGCTGAGGTGGGAGGATCAATTGAGCCCAAGAGTTTGAGATTAGCCTGAGCAACATAGTGAGATCACATCTCTACAAAAGATAAATTAAAAACAAAACAAAACAAAAAACAATTAGCCAGGCAGGTGTGCTGGTATCTGTAGTCCCAGCTCCTAGGGAGGCTGAGGTGGGAGGATCACTTGGGCCTGGGAGGTCAAGGCTGCAATCGGCTATGATTGTGCCACTGCACTCCAGTCTGGGAGACAGAGTAAGACCCTGTCGCAAAAAAAAAACAAAAAACAAAAAACATACATACATACATATATGTATATGTATGTATGTATTTTTTCTTGGGAAGCATTTCACTCTGCAAAAGGAACCAAAAGTAAAACATTTCATTTTTGTTTTGTTTCGTTTTAGACAGGGTCTCACTCTGTCACCCAGGCTAGCATGCAGTGGTGGTTCAAGCGATCTTCCCATCTCAGCGTTCAGAGTGGCTGGGGCCACAGGCATGTGCCACCACACTCGGCTTAATTTTGTGTTTCTGAAAGAGACGGGGTTTCTCCATGTTGCCTAGGCTGGTCTCGAACTCCTAGGCTCAAACGATCCGCCCACTTTGGCCTCCCAAAGTTCTGGATTACAGGCAAGAGCCACTGCACCTAGCTAATTTTTATATTAAAAAGAAAGTCTTTGATATATAAAAACTGGCCAGAAAAAAACTTTTTTGACTTGTTTCATAAGAATGTCACCTTACACTCCTATTAAGTCTTTCTCGGGATCTGGGGTTTGGGGGAGGGTGGGGTGCATGGGGGAGGTGTGGCCCTCACAGTAGTGAACCTTTGTCCATCTGGATGCTGGACTGCAGCAGGGCTCAGCACAGCAGGCTGCAGTCCACAGGCCTCCTGGACTGTGCCATCCCGGCAGTGTCACTAGCAGTGGCACCAGCGGCTGCTTTATCTGACATGCTGCCTCTTTCCCCATCCTCATCCCAGAAGTCAGTCTTCACCGTCTGAATCCCAGGAGGCAGGAGAGGACAGGCACCCATCACTTCCATAAGGGATTGAGGATTCTTCCCAGCGTGGTCCGACTGGAGTCCTTCCGACGGAGGGAGGCCCTTTCCCCAGTCCCTCTGGACTGCAGAGGGGCCTCCGTGTTGGCACTGGGACCCTCCGCAGACTCTGGGCGCTTCTTGGGGACCCGGGCACTGCTGGCTCGCCTCAATGTGCCGCTGTCCTTGGGAGTGGTATCCTCGGGGTCCCCTTTCCCCCTCAGCTGCCGCTGTGACACCGTCCGAGTGATGCCGGGTGCTTTGGCCGCGGGAGGAAGATCTGTTCTCATGCTTCGAGAGGAGGAGGCCACCGTGTTCCGGGCAAAGCTGGGGACACGGGGTAGTTCATGGGGGATGCTGGGCACCGGCGGGGTCTTGGGCTCGTTGGGACTCTCGGGGCCCTCGGAGTGGGCGCGGCAGGTCTTATTTTCCTCAGGCTTCTGTCTGGGGAGGTTCCTGAGTGGTTTGGCACTGGGCTTCTTGAAAGAACCCCTGGGCTGCAGGGGGAAGTCCCTCCCCGGACGGCTGCTGCTGGAGCCGCTGCTCCCCCGCGGCAGCCTCTGCTCCTCGGCGCCTGTGGAGGTCCTCCTGGGCGACGTGTCCGAGGCCCTCCGCACGGAGTTCTGGCGTGACCACACAGTATCTGTGCTGCTGGGGGGATTCTGGGAGGGCCCCCGGGATGACAGCTCTGGTCGCCTCCAGCTGGCGTCTCTGCTGGACTTGGTGATGGGCATGACCTTGCGCATGCTCTCGCTCTCAGAGGTGGTCAGGGTCCGCACCGGCTTGGCCATTGCCCCCTGGCTCCGCCGGGCGCTCCCGGGCTTGGAGGCCCCGGGAGACGCCTCTTTGAGGGAGCCTCTCTTTGGTGCTACAACATCCTTCCTTTTGGTGGGTTTGTCCCTGGGCAGGCCACCCTTGCAGCTGGGCTCACTATCCACAGAGACGGCGGCAGGAGCCTCCCCAGGGGGGCTGGATGTACGGTTGGAGGAGACTTGGCTGTCCCCCATTTCTCCAACCCCAGAGGACATGGAGCCATCCCCTTCCCCGCCTTCCTCCGGGTCCCCGCCTCTGGGTCTGGAGTCGGTTCCCTCTGAGCAGTCCAGGGTCAGTGAGCAGTCGGTGTCCGAGATGCAGAACAGAGGCCTAGGATCTTTGTTCTCAGGGTCGCTGCTATCCATAGATCCCAAAGCCGCACTTCCAGGCTCATCGTGGGCAGCCTTGCCGTCCTCCAGGGCTGGGCTGAGACTCCCCAGGGCATCTCTGCTCATGGGTGTCAGGCTGCTGCTGCTGGCACTGAGGGACTGCGGGACCCCATGCCCCACAGACCCTGGCTCCATTGGACTGAAGTCACTCAAAGTCAGCTGGGAGGTCTCCTCCATGCCCTGGGAACCCTGGAGGTTGAACTGGGCCAGCCCTGTCACCAGTTCATGCTCCTTAATCCCCAGAGCCAATGGCGAGAGAGGAGGGGACTGTGCTAAGCCCAGGCTCACGGGCTCACTGTACCTCTTTCGGAGGACACTGACGCCCTGGTGCCGAGCTCTGCGAAAGGCAGAGGCAGGGTCCTCAGGCTGGGCGGCTGGATGCTGGTGCCCTCGTGCTGAGGGGGGGTTGGGGGCCTCCTCCTGGCCCCCCGAGGCCTGAGGTTTGTTTGCAAAGCTGGAGTCCCGGTGCCTCACTTCTTCAGGCTCCAGGCAGGCTACCGGGGGCCTGGCCTGTCTGGGGCTGCTCCGGGGCAGGCTGTGGAACTTGTTGGGCTCCTCAGGGCTGCGAGTGGAGCTCTCCAAGAAGGTCAGCAGCTCCTGGTCAGCAGAGGGACCCAGGGAGAGGCGGGAGCGACGGGTGTTTGGGGGCCGGTAGGAGGGGCTGGCAGGGCTGATGGGCCTGGGGTGCAGGAAAGGGAGAAGACCCTCTGCACCCTTCTTGGTCAGCAGCTCCACATCATTCTCACTGCTGCTCCGGCCAAATGCCCCCAGCTCCCCAGTTGCCCAGGAGCGCTGCCTCTGCTCCTGCTCCTTCAGCCTCTGCAGCTGCCTTAGCTCCTGCACCTCCCGGTCGTGGTTGTCCTGAGGGATGGAGAGAAGCCCGAAGATGCATGAGACATGTGGGACCAATGTGCAGTTCCAGAGCCACCTACGCTAAGAGCCAAAGAAAGATAGAGGCCTGGAGGGGAGCTCTGGGTCACGTCTTACACTGAGAAAGAGGCTGTGTGTGTGTGCGTGCACGTGTATGTGTGTGGAGAGAGAGGGTGAGGCTTTGCAAAGCTACCAGGGATCTGACCAGAGAGGGTGAATGCCGTAGACCTGGCCCAACAATTTGTCTACAGTTTTTATCCGGTCCTTGGGTCCAACTTCCAGCTTTCCAGCCAAGGCACTGCCCAGTGGAGGCTGCCATTCCACATATGCACACGACCTCAACTCCCAGGAAAGCCAACTCTGTTTCTGAGCAGTGTAAGACAGAGAGGACTTCCAGGAAAGGTCTATATAGGCAATAGCTGAGAGAAAAATACTGTGGGTGTTTAAAGAGTGAGCCTCAAATTGTACTTCTGTGCAGCATGGATCTGTCCTACACACATTCATGTGTAGCACATTCTACTTAACAATGATTTGGATGTTTTAATGTATAGCCATGACATTAAGAGATGCTCTGTTCAGCTCTGTTCCCTGACTGCTCTTTGGTAAAGCAACACCACACATGGCATGGTGATTCTGCCAGCTGCAGCCTGCAGCACATGGCTCTGTCTCTCACATCCTCGCCTGTTCCCACAATCAGAGAAGAGGAAGAGGTGCAGGTGTGCTTTACGAATCCTTCAACCCTTCACCCTGCTCCAGAGTACCCAGCCCTTCCCATCGAAACTGCACCAGAGCAAGCTCACATACCAAAGCACACTGTACCACCTGGCCGTGCACTTTAAATAGATTTGTGTCATGGAAATATGTGGATCTCACAGCCCAAATGTGTTATCATTAGCAGTTTTGCTTGACAATCAATTTCCTCCAACGATGGCCTCTCCCTTCCAAGTTTCTGTTTCTGTGGGGCTCTAGCTGGGGACTCTTGGCTCCTCCTGCAGCTCTAGCCTCAGCCTCCCATCTCATCCCCAAGTCTCTCGGGTCTTCTTTCAAGGTTGCCTGTGGTGGTGGTGGGGCCGGTGTCTGGCTCTTAGGACAGTGGGGCTGAGAACATCACACAGGTGGCTTCACAGGCCTATGGAATTCCTGGGAGTGACGGCCTCATTAAGAGCCAACTTGGCCTTGACACCCACCACTGCCTCCCACAGCTGAGCTCACTTCTTGGCCAGAGGAGCACAAACGTGGCCACAGGCTGAGCCTCCTTCTCTTAACTGGATAGAGAAAGGAGGGGTTGAGAACACAAAGCAATTCTGGGCTTGAAAGAAATCTGACCAATCCCTCAAAGAAATTCAGCTGTGGACAAAGTTGCATTCCAACTGGTGGGGAGAGATGACTCACAAGCTTTGCTTCCTCATCACCACCCGAAATGAAGGGATGTGAGTGGCCGGTGTGCTTTCAATTGACGGATTAAAGTTTTACTTGAAAGCCAAGCAACCCAGAGAGTTTTCTGGCTTCTACATAAAACCCAGAGATGATGACTGGAATTGGTGGTTGAAGGGCAAGAAATGTAGCTGTTTTGCTCAGTACGGCAGCAGGCTGTGTGGTTATTTGGGAATCTGGAAGACTGCTCTGGGTAGGACAACATGGTTGCCCTGGTGCCAATCCCACAGTGACGGCAGCGGAGCTTGGAAGAGGGGAAAGGGAGGGCCGTCCCATCATCCCACCACAACAGAAGTCTCCCTGAAAGGGGACATTCTCTTCTGGGAGTGGGTGAGGAAGACACTCAGCATCATCAAGAGACTTTTAAATGGTATGACTGCCATCATGGAGGAACTTTACTAACAAAATGCTCTCAAGGCATTAATGTGTCAGGCAGCCTGTGCACCAAAGCAGCAGAGGCAGTCAGATGCTGCCCCTGATGCTATGCAAGCCCTTGGGGCTGGGATGGCAGAGCCACTTTCCAGCAATCCCAGCCGAGAGCCTGGCAATGCCACCTAGGTCAGATGTTCCTGAAACTGTAGAGATGCAAAGTGCCTTTCTGTGGTGAGCAGGACTAGGTCGAGAAGGAAAATAAAAATCCAAGCAACCCCGAGACACAGATGCCGCCAGCCATACCTTAACTGCTTTGTTGAATCTGGTACAGAAATCTCTAAATATCTGAAAGCATTCATCCAGTTTCATGGTTTTTTTGTCTTCACAGAAAAAATCTATAAGGGTGTGGGCCTCGTCCTGGAGCTCCTGTTTCCAGCATTCCAGTTCCCTCAGCTTTTCTACGGCAAACTGCAGAAAAACAAACGAACACACACTGAGGTAAACATGGTCAGCTGATGCGGCGCCAGGCACTGCATCGGGTGCCCAGAGAAGACATGCTCTGGGGTCTTGGAAAAGGAAGGTTTATTGCAAGGCCAATGCAATCAGAGCCAAAAGGAAAATAATTCAACTCAGACCAAACTTCGGGGAAAGCAAGGGGAACTCCCATGTGAGACCTAGACTAAGCAACAAGATAGATTGAAGAGCTTTAACCTGCAGAACGTCACTAACAAAATGTTCACTTTTAATGTCACTGAAAAAAAATTACACGGGTATAGTGTTGGTTTCACCAAGGAAGATCCATTTTTCATCTGTTCCTCCTCCTCTTAAAATTGAGTCTTACACGGGTCAAGAGTTTACTTTAGGGTCTCTGAAACTACTCACTGTACTGATGCATTATCAATTTTGCCCCACTGAGAGGGTGTCTAAACTTAATCCCAACTGAGCTCTGTGAGGGTCAGGGTCACCCCCACAGGACCAAAGCCCTCGTGCCTAACTGGGGGTGCTGATCCAAGTCAGCTGGGAAGCTTGGCAACAGGCCATGCCTGCATCCCTCACGTTCAATTTCACCAGTTTAGGGTGGATCCAACACTAATATTTTCTGAAAGCACCACCCCAGGAGATTCTGAGGGGTCCCGAGGGCTAGGCATTACTGTCCTTTACAAATCCACCCTCTTCGCTTCTTCATTTTCTCCGAATTCTTCTAGGACAAATAAGTCTCTGAGGCCCCTATGCAATCTGGTACTGCCTCAACACAGTGATGGGAAGGAAGCTTGTTTTCCTCCAATGAGTTCCAAGGCCTTCAGCATGGAATCTGCCATGTCCAAGGGTCACACACACTTCCTCGATGGCAGTTCAGTGACAACATGGGGAGCTGCATGAGGAAGCAGTATGGTGCAGAGAAAAAGGACTCCATAGCAGCCACAGCCCAGGCAGAATGAACATTTGGAATCACACTGAAGTCTTATGTTGAGACAGGGTCTCACTCCACTACCCAGACTGGAGTACAATGGTGTGATCATGGCTCACTGCAGCCTCGACCTCCTGGGCTCAAGCAATCCTCCCACCTTGGCCTCCTGAGTAGCTGGGACTATAGCTACGTACCACCACACCCAGCTAATATTTAAATATTTTGTAGAGACAGGGTTTCCCTATGTTTCCCAGGAAGGCCTCAAGCCATCCTACTGCCTCAGCCTCCCTAAGTGCTGGGATTACAGGGGTAAGCCACTGCGCCTAGCCTATGTTGCTTCCTTGTTTACTGGGAAATAATGGTTAGATGAAGAAGGAATGTATGAAGTATGTTACTCTATGAACTCACATGTATCATGTTTTTAAAAAAGGTTATATTTGAAAACATTTTTTGAGTGAAGCAGGGATGGGCTGGGAAATGGTAAAGCTAAAGTTGCCTACTTTGGAGGGGTGGAACTGCTGTTTGAACCTGTGTGGAGAGCTACGGAACCTATAGGGAAATTCTGTGAAGATGCCACCTCCTACCCACTCCAACCCACTTTCCCCCTTAAAAGCCCTTCTCTTAAACCAAACACACTCAAGAGGTAGTAGGAAACCAAAACTATGTAGGAAACCAAATACCAGAGAAAGTAACCATCTGAGTCAGTAGCCCAAGGCAGTGTGTGCATTCGTGCTGTATTTTTCTTTATGGAGGAATGGTATTAATGAAAGGATAAATCTTTGCCTGTCATTCTTCCACGGGGGAAAGATGGATTCCAGCCAAGAACAGCTCAACTACAGAAAAATAGGCCTCTTGACAAGAATCTACATGGGAGCTCAGCTCCACCTCATATGTTTCATCTCTGGATCCTGTGGGGATTGACAGAATACCAGGAAGGAAAAACTTAAACACGCTGAAGTCACCCTTTGGACTTCAGAAAATGAAACATTCTGAATGTGGATCTGAACAGTGACCACACTTGAAGTCATCGGCCAGGAGTTCTACATGATTAGGGCCAGAAATGGAAAAGTTCAAAGCTACACTGGCAAAACAAGAATGACAACAGGTTAGCAGCTGTAGTGTCCAATTCAACCTTACATCTCTAGCTTGCCTGCTACAAACCAAAGTTTCAAACAAGTTTACTCAGTGTTTCTTACCCCAAGGGTGAAAATGCTGAAACAGATCTGCAAAAATGTGTTCTTCTTATTTTTCTGCTTGAATCCTTGAAGAGCTCCCCACCTCTTAACGGCATAGAGTTTAGTCCAGCATTCAGACTGGTGTTCAGAGACCTGTGTGGCCTGGCCCTGACCTACCTTGAAGAATTTTATCTCACCTATTCAAAAGGAAGTTGAATTTAAGAAAGAAGAGTACATAGCTGTATGAAACGTTGTACTTATAGAGATAGAAATGAGAAACTGGCTGGGCGTGGTGGCTTATGCCTATAATCCCAGCACTTTGGAAGGCAGGCAGATCACGAGGTCAGGATATCAAGACCATCCTGGCTAACACGGGGAAACCCCATCACTACTAAAAATACAAAAAATTAGCCTGGTGTGGTGACACACGCCTGTAGTCCCAGCTACTCAGGAGGCTGAGGGAGGAGAATCACTTTAACCCAGGAGGCGGAGCTTGCAGTGAGCTGAGATCACACCACTGCACCCAGCCTGGGTGACAGGGCGAGACTCTGTCTCAAAAAAAGAAAAAAAGAAAAAAATGACTGCCAGGAAGAAGTGTAAAGACTTAAAACAAGACTGACTATGAAAAGCAGTCTAGAGGTAAGGCTAAGTCAGAGCTGTTCTTCATTCTAAGCTTCCCTGTATGAATATTGACTACGAGATGGTAATAGTTAATATGAGAACTTGGAGGAATGAAACATCCAGAATTTTAATCTTTATGTGCGATGGTCCTCATTCTTGAATTTCTGGATTTGTTTAATGCATTTGTTTACTGTTCAGTATTTTTGTGGTGGTGGTGGTGGTGGTGTTTGTAACAAGAAAATTAATTTGGTTTTACTCGAAGGAAAATACAGAGCACGTTTAATAATAAAAATAAACTCACAGCAGAGCCAAACAAAATCAAGCATCTGCCGAAGGTCATAATATTTTGAAGGAGCTGAATTAAGAAGCGAAGGCTTCAGCTGGCACAACCTCAGGAGCATACTGTTCCCCCCCAGTGCCCAGGCAGTCCTGCCACACGATTCCACCTCACAGGTCTCAAAACACTAACATTTCAGATCGCACAGCCTTTCGCTGAAGACTAAAAGCATGAGATGGTGCCTTTTTTTTTTTTTTAATAAGGAAGATAAAAGAAGTATGTCAGACTATGTGATTAGTGAGTCACAGTGAGCTGTCACAAACATGTCCACTCTGCTGTTTTTTGTTGATGTTATTTGGAGCAGCTCCTGACACACCCTGTGGGCCCTGTATACTCCTGGTGTTGACGGGCACAGTGCTCATGTGTTCTGCTGCTCTCATTATAAAACATGCCAAAACGCAGCTTGTTTCTTCAATGTAAACAAGTGAAGAAATGACAGCCCAAGTTCTAAGGCGTCTCGATTTCTGTGGGAACTTCGTTCTGTTATCCAAAAGTTTAATTGGTTTAGAAACAAAACCTGAGTTGCTAGGTATAGCCCAAGTGCAACTCCATGGCTGACACTAGTTCACCACAGTAAACTGCAATCGTGCAAACTGAGCAGTGAACAATAGGAGCCTCGCAGAAGCACTGTCCCTAAACAAATACATCAGGCTCAGGCTGGGTGCGGTGGCTCACGCCTGTCATCCCAGCACTTTGGGAGTCCCAGTGAGGGTGGATCACCTGAGGTCAGGAGTTTGAGAGCAGCTTGGCCAACATGGTGAAACCCCGTCTCTACTGAAAAAATACAAAAATTAGCCAGGTGTGGTGGTGCACGACTGTAGTCCCAGCTACTCGGGAGCCTGAGGCAGAAGAATTGCTTGAACCAGGGAGGCAGAGGTTGCAGTGAGCCAAGATCGCACCATTATACTCCAGCCTGGGCGATAGAACAAGACTCCATCTCCAAACAAACAAACAAACAAACAAAACAGTCAAACTAACAAAAAAACAAAAACTGTATGTATCAGGCTTAGATCACATTTAACATTCTCTGCAAAGAATGGGCATGGAAATACCAACTTCCTTTTACTAACTTGGAGAAAAAAATATGAATGGGAACTGCTGCTTCCACAAATACACCCATGCAAATTTAACCAGCCCCGGGGTGCTGCTGGGAGATGAGATTAGAGGGACTGACTTGAGTCACCTACAAACCTGAAGAAAATCTTCCATCTGCTGACAAAGTTCACCATCCCGCTGGATGTTTTCTTTTAGTGATTTTGTCCTGACAAACAACAAGCGCAGTTCTGCCTCTGTGTTCTCCAGGGATAATCTAAAAGAAGAAAGGGGAGAGTGGGCAGTTGGAACAAGGAAGCCATGTGTCATATAGGTATATGAAATAACACTAACTGTCGTTCAACCTTGGAAACAGAAGGGGAGAGCTACTGTGATGATATTTATGATCTATGATATTATGATGATCTAAATACCTACCCCTGTATGTAGATTTTTTGCGTTTCCTCCTGCTTTAAGAGGTGATTTGTTTCTAAAGACATATACTGGTTGAAAGAGAACAGGCTGTAACTGTGCTCTTAATGGTGAGATCATCAAAACCATGGGACCTGTATACTTTTTCATGAACTAGCTCTGAACACCTTTATGCAATAAGCATTACAAACTAAATGCCAGCAGGATTCTGGGATTCATATGCTTTCCATGGGCCACTAAACACAAATATGAAACTCTAACCCACAAGAAGCAAGGCAATATATGTTGATAATTCTAACACTAAAGGTAACAGTGAGAGAACAGCAGATTCCATGTTGTTCACCACAGGTGGCCACAGCAAGCTTTCTATATTTTACAGAGAAGTAAAACATAGCTAACAAATGTGCAACTTTTTTTTTTTTTTTTTTTTTTTTAAGACAGTCTTCCTTTGTCACTCAGGCTGGATTGCAGTGGCCTGATTTTGGCTTACTGCAACCTCTGCCTGCTGGGTTCAAGCAGTTCTCATGCCTCAGCCTCCAGAGTAGCTGGGATTATAGGTGTGTGCCATCATGCCCAGCTTAATTTTTGTATTTTTAGTAGAGATGGGGTTTCACCATGTTGGCCAGGCTGTTTTAAAACACCTGAGCTCAAGTGATCTGCCCTCCTTGGCCTCCCAAAGTGCTAGGATTACAGGTGTGAGCCACCAGGCCCAGCTGATTTTTATTATTATTATTATTATTTTTTAAAGAGACATCCTCACTCTGTTGCCCAAGCTGAAGTGCAGTGGCAAGATCATGGCTGCAGTGAGCTCAGTGAGACCTCTGGGCTCAGGTGATTCTCTCACCACAGTCCTTCAAGTAATTGGGATCACAGGTGTGCACCACCACACCCAGCTAATTTTTAAATTTTTTGTAGAGACAGGATCTTACTATGTTGCCCAGCCTGGTCTCAAACTACCAGTCTCAAGCAATCTTCCTGCCTTGGCCTCCCAAAATGCTGGGATCACAGGCATGAGCCACCATAGCCAGCCACTAATTCTGCAAATTAACGGTTGGATTGATTGCAATGCTTTTGTTATATACATCAAATCAAGATAGGCAGAATGTGGGCCTGGCACGGTAGCTCAGGCCTGTAATCCCAGCACTTTGGGAGGGTGGGGGGAGCAGATCACCTAAGGTCAGGAGTTCAAGACTAGCCTGGCCAACATGGCGAAACCCCGTCTCTACTAAAAACACAAAAAAATTAGCTGGGCATGGTGGCAGGTGCCTGCAGTCCCAGCTACTTGGGAGGCTGTGGCAAGAGAATCACTTGAACCTGGGAGGCGGAGATTGCAGTGAGCCAAGATTGCAACACTGCACTCCAGGCTGGGTAACACAGCGAGGCTCTGTCTCAAAAAGACAAAAGATAGGCAGAATGTGAATGATGGTTCTGTTACCCAGAAAATTGAGTAGGCGAAACCTAAAACGCATGTGAAATTCATAAATTAGGACGCATTCATGCTTCCACTGGCAATTCAAATTTTTCTTTATGTAACAAAGTTTTCCACCTTCACTGGTCACCGGCACATATCTGAGAACTGTTTGTACTTCACAAGTATACTTCACCTTCCATTTCAAATAAACAAGCTTGCTGAATAGGATTTTTCTAAGACAATACCTAGCTCCAATCCAGCTCTGACCAGAAATGCCATTTCAAAAATATAATGCTAATTTCTATCTATATATCTCTTAGGAACATTTTTATACTAATTAGAGTAAAAATGTTCCCACATAAATTTCTTTCGGTAATTCAAAACCAGAAAAGTTCCTATCTTATAAGATGTCCACTCTTTTTGGAGAATAATCTAGAGATCTATAAACATGAATTCTGAACTATTTACACCTTTGAACTGATAATCCCATTTTGGGAAAGATATGTAATCTGTGGTTAGATGGTCATAGAATCAGTAACCTCGAGGTACAGGCCAGTGGCAGGGCTGTGAACTATGGTTCATCTATTTATATGCATATGGTTCACAGATGTCACAGCTGGATACACTCACTCAAATAATAAGTATATGCTAGGAACTGGGTTGACACATGAAGTGGTGGCTGAACCTGCTCATGAGAACCAACTGCGGGTGTCCCTTCTGAATTTGTATTCAGTAACATATGTCAGCAGCTTGACATCAGCCATGGTGACAGTATTTACAACACAGAAATCAGCAAATGCTACAAATCAGGACTTTTTTCTCTAACGGCTGGTTATTGGACATTTACCGTGGCATGCGTGGATATAATATAAATTTAAAAACACACATACAAAAGTCAAAATAGTATATACACACAGAGTCTAGCCACGTTAAGTTACATATCTATATTAGGATCAGAAGCAAATTAGAGTGATGTAATTAGAGCCTTATGTTTGGCAGATACTTTCTCTGTATGTGCCTTTCTCTGTGAGTGACTAATTTAAAGTAAAATCGTTTCACAGCTCTTGGTACAGTTCCAAACTCTTTTAATGCAAAGGAAAATAAATGTACTATGTTAGATTCTACAAGGAAACAGTGAAATGTGGCCATGAAAGTTTGATTGAAATATACCAAATCCCAAGGAAACAGGCGGTGTTGTTTAAGCTCTGTCTCTTGGGTGTGGAGGGATTTGAAATTCTTAATCCATATTTTTAATACTGATGATATTCATTAGAATATACTGAAATAGTTTCTTTAGTTTACAAATAAAGATTTTTCAAAACCCCCAAATTCCAAAGGTGCACACACATCTGTGTTAAGCAAATGAAGGACAGTCTGAAAGTTCAATGAAACAAAACCTTTGAGAACTCAAACTGGAATCTAAAAGTTTTAACTATTTATCAGTTTTCATAAAAAGGTAAAGAATCTTGAATTCTCACAATTCACTTGCTCACCTAGCAGTCTTCTGAACGTGATCCAGTTTTTCTGAAAAGTTTAGAAGAATGGTATCTTTCTTTTGGGCTTCCTGGAACAAAAGCAGAATTTTCTCTCACTATATTGATAAAGCTGGAAGGAAATAATTTTCTTAGGGCTTAAAGGAATCTTAAAATCACTGCTGCTGTTTTTAAACTTGACACATTCAAAGCATTTCACTGAGACATGAACTCTGATACTCTTAGTCAGATTTGCTAGAACTCTCCTACTCTCAAGATACATTCAACTTGCCAAAGCAACTGATCTTGACACAAAATACAATTAATGAGCATTTGGCTGCAGCTTAGCAGGGCCCCTTGTTTCTGAAAGAATCCAACATATCCTGCTTAAATACCACCCAGACCTGTGAGCATGCCTTTCAATGAACGAGATACCTTCAGCTGTTAAACCAGTTTGCAAACAGAGTTTAATCGGAAGGTACAGGAGCCATGGCAGTGTTTGGATTCTTCACCTGTTCAGAAGGTGAGAGGAAGGCAGGTAGGAAGGAAGCAATGACTGACCCAGGAGGCCTCCCCACATGGACAGAGACCAAATCACCCAGAAGGCCTGGACACTTGTGTTCAAGAGAGCTTTGCCTGAATACTATCCATAACCCATGCTGGGCAAGGAACACATTTTCTTGTTTTTATGCCTGAAAATTAACCTTTCAATCAAGTCCCAAGTTAAACATGGCCCTTTTTCTTCTGAAGAATATAGTAATAATAGTGTGTATGGTTATTTATGGAGAGCTCACCATAGGCCAAACATTGAGATAAGCACTTTATGGAGTCAGCTCCTTCAGCACTCTCAATTACCTAGTTTTGGGGTAAGTTACCACTACTCTCACCATTAGATGAAGAAATTGAGGGTCTTCAGGTTTAAGTAACTTGCCTGAGGAAGTACTGCTAGCAAAGGACAGTCAAAATCTCCCAGTCTTGTCCTGTTCTGAAGCTCACATTCAAAACAAGACAGCACCATGGCTTCCTCCCCAGGTTAAAGCTACGACTATGGCACTGATGTCAAAACAACTGAGTGATTCAATGGAGGAAAAGAAAATCAATTCGATTAGTTGAGATCATTTAACTGTCCTTGATTTTCCACTTTGTACCTCACTCTTTTGGTGTTATAGAGACCCAGTCAAAAAGAAAAAAAAAGCAATGGAGAGAGTCAGATCCCAAACCCTGTGCTAGCAGCATGGCGCTCAAATGCATGGTTCACAGAGAAAGACAGAAGTGATCTTTCTACACATAACTGGTCACAAATCTAGTCAATTCCACATCAGAAATATTTCAATCCTCCATCCTCTCTATTCTCTGTCCCTATGACCAGTACTTTCCCTCAACGCTCACCAAACAATTACAGCCAACTTCTGCAGAGGTATATTCCTATTTCTAGTTCTTTCTCTACTCTAACCCAGCCTCCATAGTGCCTTATTTGCCTAAAAACAAAAACAAAAGAGCTCCAGTCAAGCTATTACACTGTGCACAAACTCCTGTTGGTTCCCCACTGCTAAAGCATGAAATCCAAATTCCCCACCTTTGACACTTAAATCCTTCATAGCTGGCTTCACCAGCCTCTCTGCTTCACTCTCCCACTTGCCTTCAGTCCTATAGCCCTGGGTGCAGTACAACTCAGGAATCTGCTAATGGTGCTTCTGCAAACAGAACTATCTTGGAACTTGCCATGTCCTTTCCTAACCCTGCTTGACACCATCTTATGCCTGAGAAAAATTTCACTGCCTCCAAGGGGTATTCATATGCGTTCTCTAAGTCCTAATCATTTCCACATACCTGTGCAACAAAGTGCAGGAGATTCATCCCAGGTTTGTTTGCTTTTGTGTCTGCCAATTTGAGCAAAGAAGACAGTTTAAATCCTACTGCATTGCCGGCATACCCTCCCTAAAGAAGACAAATCAAAAAGAAAAAATTATGTATATATATTTTATATACATATATATACACACACACACACACACAGACCAACACCTTTAGATAGACAAATAAGCTTGAAAACATAACATTACAATCGTTTTGGATTTTACTTACTGCATTCATGATATTCCCAGCCTGGAGCACCAAGTGTAATATAGAATGTAGCTCTTCACATGACATCAGTTCTATCAAAAAGAACACATCACAGCATCTTAGAGAAGCCTTCAGCTTCAAATGCACAAAAGAGAGCTACCACGTCCAAATTCAAGTGTGTCTGAAGCAAGCTGTGACCTTAAACTGTATATAAAACTGAACAAACAAAGAAATACATTCTATGGGATACCTAACACATCATTTGTTACTGGCAATCCATGTCATAGTGTTTACTTGGAAATCAAATAGGTATGATAGTTAAATTGCACAAAATAGTTCAATAATAAAAATTTTCAATTAGTGAGAAATGCAAAAGCCAAAATCCCGTGATATAGGAGTTAACTTCCCTCTCAGCAGTTATTTAATTTTTCCTTGTATATCCACTACTCTTTGAGTATGCAGTCTCTTTGAGACTGCATTTATGGAATATGAAAACAGCAAGCAACGTTTTGCTTAGTCAATGAGTTATGAAGAGATAAAAAAATAAACAAGCTGGGATAACATGTAAATAACTTGCAAAGCATAAACCACGAGGGCCCAGGCATCCAGGGAATCTTTTCATTTTATTCAAAGCCACACATTTCATTTGGATTGGCTGAAAGCTTTAGAAAGAAACTTATCATTGAAATATATTGGCAAACTAGTTCTTTATTAACACCAAATCCTTTGTACACCCATGCAAAGAAACAAAATTAAAAATTTTTAATACATTTAGAAAGGTAAAAAGAAAACTTGATTATTAAAATTACACTATCAATAAATAATAAAACATCACTGACATTGTAAATTAATAATCTCCATTAAGTCTGATAATACTTTCAAAAAATTACAGTTGGATCACTGCCTATGTTGTGTTATCTAAGAAGGCCAGTTTCTGAAGGGTGACCAGATAAGAAATGTTTCTCCCATGCCCACAAGTTTGCATTGCTCAATATAAAAACATATTCTTCCAGAACAAACCTTCCAAAGTTGCTGCAATAGTGATAGTATGGAAAAAAAATGTTAAAGGCCTCTACATTGAAATTTTTAAAAATCTTTTTCCTTCTTAGTCTCCTTTCTAAAATGAAGAAAATATGATGGACCAAAGAGAAAAATTTTATCTCAAAACAGGTCAGAGCAAGTAAACAGGAAAACCAAATAGGAATAAACAATTCTACAACAATAACTAGAAATACAGAAATGACCAAAAGAAAATCAGGCTGGCACTGACGCATGCTGAAAAGTGTGAGTGTCAGGAAGGGCCTGAGAATATAGCCGGGAGCTGAGAAGAAACCAGCTGCAACTCCACAGGGATTCTCAGTGCCAAGATGCCAGAAACCAAAGCTCCTACCCCTACGGAAGGAGATGGCAGGGCAGCTCTGAGAAGAGGCTGTCCAAGCTGGGCAGGCAAGAATTTAAAGAGTTGTCAAATAAATGAAAATGGCCTATCTGCTCCTCTCAAATTTAAATAGCTCAGCAGAAGTTGGAGTATGGAGGAGTGGGAGATGACGCCACAGAACAGAAACGTCAGGAACCCTGGCAGAAGAGTCACACGGTTGACCCCAGGAAAGGAGGTCTGCTTCTGGAAAGGCTGGGTCCCAGCCACCAACGGAGGCCATGACAGGGAGGAGAGAGGCAGCTGGGCCAGGGGCCTGGGCTTTGTGTACGTGCATAGCCCACACCACATACCAACATACACAGAGAAAGCTCATCCAGGAGAGGAACAAGAGCAAGCAGTAACCAGCAAGGTTGCTCTGAAGCCTGAGATGAAAGCAACTCCCTTCCGTGGGAGGGTAATATGCAAATTAACATTCATTACAGGGGAAAAATGTCAATGGAAATAAACCTTAAGTGTATCTCTAGTAACATCTCATTTCCCTTTTAAGGGTGTATCAGAAATTCAGGACTTTCCATGTCCAATTTCATTTGGCTTTTTAAAAAAAATGTTACCAAAATTAATAAAAACAAATTCTGTGAAGGATCACATGTTGACTCACCTTTTATAGCAGTTCTTAAAACTGTGATATCTGTATACAGAGAAGAGCAAGAAGGTAGAAATTCCTTCTTTAGCACCATGGCTTCAATCCGAAGTGAATAGCTGAAAAATAAAAAAGTAAAACTGTAGAATTTGATGTCATTAGTTTAAAAATCTTACTGTGCGAAGACTAATGACCAGCGGCTGTATCCTTACTTTGGCACCTGAATTAAGCCGTACAGAAAGGAATCTGCCAGAGACAGCTTGGACACGTCGCCACTAAACGCTTTTAACTTCTTTACCTAAAAGACAAATGGAAAGGGGGGGTAGATAAAATCACTTAAATTAAAGTTTAAGATTAAAATTTAAGATTATTTAAATTTCATCTTTGAATTCTTCTTAAAAAATAGGATTTTAGTGCTAAATTCAAATTAATTTCGAAAAGACAAAAAAGAAAATCCTCCCATCTGCTATTTGGTTTTTTTAAAAGAAAAATACAAACTCACAAATTTGAAAGCAAAGAGTTAGTGTCACTTATGTAGCTACAGATATATAGTCTTGCATAAACAGGAGACCTGGAGCCAGCAGAATCCTCAGGAAGGTTACAAAAGGGAGGGACTAAAAAGGAATCAGTTCTAAGGATGAAAATTTTCTGTAAGCAATAATCTGGAAATGAGATTATTGGGAGAAGAAATAAAAGACTGTAGAGTCATTATAATATGGTCCTTTAAGTCATAAACGGAAAAAAAAATCATTTTGAGTATTTTATATATAAAATACTTAGACTGAGTAAGATCTAACACAGATTTTCTTTCTGTGGCCAAATCCCACTTCATATATAATAGCTTTAAAGGAAAAGACTACTGTATCTTCAGGTGAGTACATATCTGCTCTTCAGCAGGAAGATAAAAAGGAAAATTGCTTCAACAATGGGAAGATCAATGTTAAGACTGCCCCCAGGGACCCTGGCAGAAGAGTCGTACTGTCCATGCCTGGAAAGGAGGTCAGCTTCTGGAAAAGCAGAGTTCCAGCCTGAAAAGACCAGGCAATAAAATAGTATGTACAGGAGGCCATTTCTATAATTTTTTAAAAGAGGTATCTATTAACCTCCAACCCTCCCATACACACACCTACATACACAGGAAAAAGATGAAAAAGCCCCACATCTCCAGATAGTGACTCATGCCTGTAATCTCAGCTCTTTGGGAGGCCAAGGCAGAAGGATCACTTGAGGCCAGGAGTTCAAGACTAGTCTGGACAACATAGGGAAACTCCTCCCCCAAAAAGCCCCACATACACTAGGTGATAGGATTACAGTTGTCTGCTATTTTCTTCTGTTGCTCATTTTTATTTTCTAAGATATCTACAATGAACATGATTACTCTTTAAAAAATAAACTAAACTAAGTTTTTAAACACACAAACAATTATTCCTTCAACCGTAATACAGGAAAAAGAGAAGAGTTCTGACAACAGGTATATAGCCAAATAGCAAGTAGGTGAGAGTGGAGATGAAAGGAAAGTTTTCAAACAACATTAGATCATAAATCATGCCTTCCCCACACAGAACACTGGGCCATTCCCATGGCAAAACTACTTCTAAGTCCACTGTTAATAGAGAGTCATCCAACAAAATTCTTTATGGTAAGTAGTACCTTAATACTGTACAGCCTATCTTTGCAGCTAACTGTTGCCAGTAAGTAGCTAACACTTCATATTATTCTTTATAAAGCTTATTCTCTTCCACCCCCTTGGTTATGATTAATAACATGATTTTAAGTTCCCTGCAAAATAGGAAATGACAGTTCAAAAATATAAAGAAAGAAGTATTTGCAAAGATCCACAAACTGAAACAGCTACCTCAATTATTTGAAAATATAAAATGTAACACTTTGAGTTCACACCCTAGTATTAATTCTGACTCTTAAGACTATTTTCTTTATTTAGGACAGAAAATAGCCATTTATATAATTGCATTTCCCTTACTGGTAGAGCCTCAAAGCGAATTGACCATTTTTAGCCTTATTAAATTTAAGGGCACATGGCACTTCTGGTTTAGCTAAGCCCAAATCAGTCCCTGCCTTCTGCGCTAAGAAACCTATACGGTGAATTCTAACCCCTTCAGAACTAGAGTTTAACAATTCACTATATATGGGCAGGGGCAGAGGGAGGTTGTATAAGACCATATATGTAGCATGTGTAAAGCCTCTGAAAATCACAGCATGGTTTTCAGTCTAAAGTGTAAGAACAGGTCATGCTAAGTAAACTTGGTAAATGTTTCTATTAAACATGTGCTAAACTGTAACTGAGCAATGATTAATCTCCTTCACTTACGTAAAAAGCTAAAAAAAATTTATGGACTTCAAGAGAAGGGGTAATGGAAAGACCGTATTTAATTTAAATGCCATGTATACAGTTCTTTGTTCAATTTCAAAATGAGATTTATGTTCTTTAAGAGGGATTATTGTATCTTCACAGTGGCAGGGAAGTGAAAAAGAAAGGTGAACAGACCCTATAATTATTATGCATTCTCATTACCAAAAAAAATTTATTAAACATGGTTAGGCATAATTTTGTGGGCTGAGCCAAGAGACACTCATTATGGACCTGGTTATGCCCAGTTGCTGTCGTAACAGTGAGAGCAGGCTCCTTGAGACTCTCACACTCCAAAGGGCACGCCTCCTTCATCCTATCTAATTCCAGTCACATGGCTTGAAATGGCAGGATTTCCCACAAACATACCCACCCAACAGAAGACCCACGAGCTTCCTGTCATTCCCCTCCCAGCAGCCGAGTCAACGAAGAAGGTGGGAAAGATACTACAAATGTCCAGCAGAGGCAACTCACGTTGCTTCAGGAGAACAGAAAGTTTCTACTATGTCTAGCACCAGCCTACAACAGAGGAAGGGCTGGTCAGGTGCAGTGGGGGGTTCCCTGGCTTGGGAACTCTGTGCTGGACAAGAACACCCTCCCAGAGTTTCATTTCTGGGCCCACCTTCTTCCTCTGCAAGTGTGAACCGCACATTAGAGGAAAGATGAACAAACGTGCCAGATAAAAGATTTGTGGTAGAGGGCAGAGAAATTCTCAACAACAAATTAACCTTGGCTTTGGTTGGCTTGTCAGCTGAGAAGGCAGGAGAAAAGGGCTGTTTCCGTTTACATCTTTCAGCATGCTGATAAGATTACAGTATTATTCAAGTGACACTTATTCACACCAGTACTTTGTGATAGCAGAGGTGATGAAAGGCTGGCAGGCCAGCAGTGCGAGGTGGGGTTTTGACAACCTTTGCCCTTCCTTCCTCCAAGGCAGGCAGTGGAGTGCAGCAGAAAGAACCACACTCGGCTCAGCGGAATCAGGGCTCAAGTCCACCCCACTGCTGTATCACCCAGCAATCATGTGACACCAGACAAGGTATAACTAACCTGTGTGAGCCTCAGTTTCTCATTTGTAAAACAAGGAGCGTCTTATAAGATTGCCGCAAGGATTAAATGAAAAATACACAAAAGAATCATAGCTATGATTGATTTTTTATGTGCCAGGCACTAGGCTAAGCACTTTCAAAACATTATCTCATCTCACTTCATTCTGCCCTGTCCAGTCAGTGCCCGGTACACGGGGGCACTCAATAAAGGTTCAGTCCTTAATTGCGCTAAAAATGGGCACAGAATGTTACACATAGGCTGAGAGCCACGTGGTTATGTGTCCACTTACGAATTTATTAGCATATTTCTGCCACAGTCCTAAACCTCTCTTACTTGGCCCTGCCTCCTCCTTGGCCTCTTCCACAACCTCCATCCAGAGACCCAAAGACTCCAGGGTTGGCCCTGGGTCTGAGTGGTGCCGGGGACACAAAAACAGTTTGTCCTTACAGTGGGCAGCAGTCAGGGAGCGGCTTCGGCTTTCCCCAGACCCCCTCCCACAGCACAGATACCCCGGAGGATTTAGGAAGGGGCTCCCGCCGGCTCTGGGGACTGTCAGGGTGTTCCTGCTGAAGGAAACTCCCAGTTGAGTTTGGAGGGTGTGGTGAGCTGAAGCCCAGAGTCAGTAATGTAAACAAGGAGGCGAAGTGTGACCAAGCGTGCCAGATATTCAGACTGAGGATGGCCCTGCAGCAGGGGGCTGCGGGGAGAAACAGCTGCTGCCTGGTTCAGTGGCTGGGAAGGCATTTCAGGGTTCCAGGCCAATATTTTCATTTCGGCAGGACCCCGTCTCTCGGGTTAGCTGACTGGGGGTGACAGAGTCTCAGTGATTCAAGGCAGCGCCTGGGTGGGTTTTCATCACCTTGCCCTCAACAGTCTTCTTTTTGAATAATATCCCCCACACAACCCAAAGATACAAAGTTCTTTTAAATATGAGGTTTGACAGCTTACTTGCTTCTTTGAAAAATCGCTTTGCATTTTCTAATCACCTTTGAATTTTAAATGAGACATGAAGATATTAAGAAAATTATATTCAGTTTCCCACCTCACCACTGCATGAAGCTGAGCTGGCAGCCTCCCTCGTGCCTAATTTTGATTTAGTTAGCAATTTAAAGCTTTTCAGAGCACTTTCACATGTGCTGTCAAATCTGCTCCTCACTTAACAACACGATGAGGTCAGTTAGGACTAGGCCCCCAGAGAGGTCCGAAAGGAGCCTTGAAAACAGCCCAAGCAGGAATAAGGTTTGAAGAGCAAGTACATCGTTTTAAAACTCAAATTAATTAAAAACTATCTATCCTAACAAAGATTTTGGAACTCCTATCCCTCACAGAAAAGATTAAGTACTGTTCAGTATGTACAATCCAGGGTAAGTTATGATTTAATGTACCTTTAAGACTTCAAGACTCTACTACTAACATTAATAACTGCCACTAATTAATCTTGGCTTGGGTTAATTACACTTAATGTGCAAAGAGAAAACTTGAGGGAGAGAGAGCACCCAGGTTAATAGGAACACCTAGATATAACTACATCTCTAGTTACTCACTAAGATCCTAAATTTGGCATTGTGAGTTTAACACTAATCAATGTAAAAGAAAAAATACAATTATATCTCTCTTGTTATTAATGACACTAAAGTAAAGCTACATAAATACTTCTGGGAAGAAGAGTGGGAAAGGGGAGGGAGAAGTCAGAAGTGCCTGTGAAAAGGATAACATATTAAAAAGTCACCCTTACTTTTTACTTATAAAAGTTGGCCAGGTGCAGTGGCTCATGCCTGTAATCCCAACACTTTGGGAGGCCAAGGTGGGTGAATTACTTGAGGTCAAGAGTTCAAGACCAGCCTAAACAATATGGTGAAATCCCATCTCTAACAAAAGTTAGGTGGGGTGTGGTGGCATGCACCTGTAATCCCAGCTACTTCAGAAGCTGAGGCAGGAGAATCGCTTGAATCCGGGAGGTGGAGGTTGCAGTGAGCCGAGATCACTGCACTCTAGCCTGGGCGACAGAGCAAGACTGTCTCAAAAAAAAGAAGTCATCCATTACTTTTACTTATAAAGTAAAAAACTTTGTAAGAGTCTATATTACTTAGGTATTTGTAAGTGTAGGTATTTGTGTAATTTCTTACTGAAATTTTTCAAGGAATTTTTTCCTTAGAAATAAAGGACAATATGAAAATTTTGGAAGGTTTTATACAACTGTTTTTCTGTTTTTTTTTTTTTTCTATCAAGCTCCTAACCATTCAACAATGCAGTTAATTCATTCAGTCCAAACAAAATAAATAACTTTATACAATGGTAGTATGTATTACTATCACAACAATTTCTGCCTTTGAGTTAATTATATAGACAACATTTTATTAACAGTTTACCTACCTCTCCAAAATTTTAGAGCATCTTTATTCAAAAACGATTGTTTTCATCTTATTTTTTAAAAGTATATGGATTATAAAATAACCTGGGTTTATACTATGCAAAGGTCATCTTTAGATGATAGAAAAGGAATCCTTTTCTTTTTTTGAGACAGAGTCTCGCTCTGTCGCCCAGGCTGGCGTGCAGAGGCCGGATCTCAGCTCACTGCAAGCTCTGCCTCCCGGGTTTACGCCATTCTCCTGCCTCAGCCTCCCGACTAGCTGGGACTACAGACGCCCGCCACCTCATCCGGCTAGTTTTTTGTATTTTTTTTTTTTTTAGTAGAGACGGGGTTTCACTGTGTTAGCCAGGATGGTCTCGATCTCCTGACCTCATGATCCGCCCCTCTCGGCCTCCCAAAGTGCTGGGATTACAGGCTTGAGCCACCGCGCCCGGCCAGGAATCCTTTTCTTTGGATGATGAAAATTTATTGCGTTCCCATGCGCCAAGTGCCATGTTAGATGCATAACTAGGATTTCATCATCTTGACAATCCAATGAGGTCAGCACCATTATCCTCCCTTTACAGGTGAGGAAACTAAAGTTCACAGGAGTTAAGAACCTTGCCCCATTTTCTCAATTAAGGGAATAGCTCAAATCTGAATCTAGATTCTCTGACTCCATAAGCCATGTTCATTCTACCAGGTCACTTTTGACTTTTATGTGAGAAAGCTCTGGCTCTGGGTAGGACAGTGCCCTTCCCATGTGAGCATGTGAGCTTTTTTTGAGACAGATTCTCACTCTGTCGCCCAGGCTGGAGTGCAGTGACATGATCTTGGCTCACTGCAAACTCCACCTTCCTGGTTCAGACAATTGTCATACCCCAGCCTCCTGAGTAGCTGGGATTACAGGTGCCTGCCACCACACCAGGCTAATTTTTGTATTTTTGGTAGAGACAGAGTTTCATCATGTTGGCCAGACTGGTCTCAAACTCCTGACCTCAGGTGATTCACCTGCCTCTGCCTCCCAAAGTACTGGGATAACAGGCACGAGCCACCGCTCCTGGCCTTCCATGTGAGCTTTGACATGCTTACAAATATTAAGTTTTTATGATTACTCCTAACATCTACAACTCACGCGCTGAATTTCTTACCTCTTCTGACTCTGGCAAAAACTTAAGAAATTCTCGCAAGGTCTCCGATCCATAATGCTCACTTTTTCCTTGATGAATATCTTCTACAATGGACCGAGGAGACCTTGAAAAGACAACGAATCACATTCCGTTTCCTGTTTGCTAGAGTGCCAACAGAGCTGCCAGCCAGTGGAAATCAAATATCCACCCTCCTTCCCATCCACCTCCTTCCCGGTCTGGCTGGCAGTTTTGTGTGAGTGCTCAGAACAGCCCCACTGCCTCAAAACAGGGAGCCCCAACACTCCGCTCAAGGGCCCTTCACCCAGACCA
Source organism: Colobus angolensis palliatus (assembly GCF_000951035.1). NCBI lineage: Eukaryota > Metazoa > Chordata > Mammalia > Primates > Cercopithecidae > Colobus > Colobus angolensis. The sequence continues at coordinate 35,013,439 of NW_012118487.1, forward strand.
CCATCCTTGGGCATCCCAAAAAGGCTGAAAGCATCAACAACCACGGGGAGTCTCTTCTGTTGCGAGAAAAATAATCCCCTTTGGTCTCACTGAAACCCCTGCATAACCTTTTCTTTACACTTCAGAACACAAAACTCCAGCTGCTATTTGACTCATCAGCCCAACCTCCACTGAAGGGGCGACACTAAAGGTGACTCTAAACGTGTCCCTGATGGGACAGGCTTGAATGGATGCCCTGGGGCAATTCTCCATATACTTCAAGCTACTATGTTATGTTTCCCTGAAGGAAAACAGCAGAAAGTGACAGTCACTTGCAGACTCATCAAGCCATGCTTCTAAGAAGGATTTGAAGGTGTGAGGAATTTGAATTTCAGCTCAGTCACACCCACAGACTTTGATAATGACAGCAGGGATATGACTAAAGCATGCAAAATCTTACTTCTTAAATTGCTTAAGAAATATCCCAATGTTCATGCTCCGTTTTGCGTCCAAAATAGTAATCTGGAAAAAAAAATAAGGACACATAGGATTACTAAATTCAAATAAAAAGAGATGGAGAAAGTAGATAATTAAAACTGATCAAAATGCAACACTAATTTATCAGAGAACAATTCCCAATGTATAAATCTGGTGATTAACAGATATTCTTAACATAGTTTTACAAATATTAAAAGATTATCATCTCCCCAAGCTTTCTACAGTGATATTATATTTCCTTAAATATAATAACAAAACGTACCTATTTTAATATTATATAACTTTTAATATACAGATGGTCCCGACCTATGATGGTTCAACTTATGATTTTTCAAGTTTACTGTGGGCTTAGTGGGATATCAAATGCATTTTTTTTTTTTTTTTTTTTTTTTTGAGACAGAGTCTCACTCTGTTGCCCAGGCTAGAGTGCAGTGACATCATCACAGCTCACTGCAACCTCTGCCTACCGGGTCCAAGTGATTCTCCTGTCTCAGCCTCCCAAGGGCAGCTGGGATTACAGGCATGCACCACCATGCCTGGCTAATTTTGTATGTTTTGTAGAGATGGAGTTTCACCATGTTGTCCAGGCTGGTCTTGTACTATTGACCTCAAGTGATCCACCTGCCTCGGCCTCTCAAAGTTCTGGGATTACAGCTGTGGGTCACCGTGCCCAGCCACATTTTCAACTTACATTTTTGACTTACAATGGGTTTTTAGGATGCAGCCCCATCATAAGCTGAGAAGTATCTGTAAAGTCAGTCATCCTTTAGTACCACAGGGGATGAGTTCCAGGACCCCTGAGGATACCAAAATCTGAGGATGCTCAAGTCTCATATAAAATTGCATATAAGTCTCATATAAAATTTTGCATATAATCTATGTACAACCTCCTGCATATTTTAAAACATCTCTAGATTACTTGTAATACCTAATACAATGTAAATTATGTTATGTAAGTGGTTGTTAAACTGTATTTGTAAGTTTGTATTATTTTTTATTGTTGTATTGTTATTTTCTATTTTTTTCTGAATATTTTTGATTCATGGTTGGTTGAATTTGAGGATGCAGAATCTGCAGTCGTGGAGGGAGGACTGTAAATACATACTTTAAATGTTTTTAATTTAGTAATTTCCTCTTAGAATAATATTGCCCACATTTAAAAGCCCCAATTTGGAAATGGATGTCTTGGCCTAACAAGAATCACGAGAGATTTGAACTGAGAAAATAAAAAACAGCTCTAAAGATATGGCAGATTGAGTCCCAATCCTGATTTATGGATGTAAAAAAACCAATAAAGTCATATTTCAGAAACATCATTCAATTTTTTTCTAAAAGAAAAATTTCATTTCATTCAAAAAGTTTACATATGTCCAGTAGATCTTTTAGGAGGGTGTAAGGTAGTGTCCCACATTTTATTTACTCAAAATTTTCAAAAGAAAAATCTTGTGCTGTATACATTTCACCAAGGCTAAGATACTTTTTTGTTTGTTTGTTTGTTTTTGCATTTTCCTGATCTCTGGAATCAGGATGTCTTACAATACAGGGAATCTCTTTATTTAATGAAATCTGGGATAGCTATTCTGTCAAAACCAGATTTGGGCTGCAGCAGGTTTTCACTGATCAAAATTTATAATTTTAGGTGGCTTTATCGGACTAGAAATTAGAACTTTTTTTTTTTGGCTGTTAAATACAGAAGCCATTTCTGTATCTGGATGTAAACATTCAGGCTGCGTGGAGGAAAGATAACCTGAAAACTGCTGCATTTTTTTCCCATTTGTTTTTTGGTAAAGGGAGACTAGCTAAAATAGGAATGTTGTTACAATGCTCTTCCTTTCCAAATGTATGCGATTCACTGTGAACAAAAGAGAATCAGGTTTCAGACTAAATTCCTGATCTCTGGGTCTGCTTCTGAGTTTATAACCAGCAGCAAGACTGTTAACCAACGTTAATGTCACTTCCTGGCTATAAGGTTAAATTTTTACAAGAGTAAGGTTGCCTTCTTTTGAAGACCAATCTTTAACAATCACATTATTTACTAACCTCGGGGTTTATTTCATGTTAACACAATCACCTGCCAGCCATAAAATAAACTCCCAAGCTGAAAGGGTAGCCTCCTTATTGGAATCCTATCTAGGGACTGCAGTTCAAGTTCAGTGTAAAGAGAGGAGAGGGGAAGAGAAAAAGAAAGGGTGACAATAAAATCTGTCAAACTCAACACCCTTTAAAAGCTCATACCAAAAAAGGAATCTCAATTTATTAAGACAGAAAACTGGGTTTACTATAATTCATAAATTAAAAGGCCATGCATAACTATATTGATATAGTTACACAGCACGTTCAAAGAACTTCCTCTGCATTCACCTAGGATGGATAAATGAAACAACTTGTTTCGTATTCCTTTCATAGAAGTGCTACCTTCTGCTACATTCAACCCTTGACTGCAGTGCTCTCCCACGCCCCACATGAACTAAGCCCCACACTCATCCTGTTCACTCCTCAACCCTCTGGGACTCTCTCTTCACTCAGCCTAGATCCAGAGACATTGCTGCTGGAAAAGTGAAGCAGAAAATTACTCCTAGGGTCTCTACTGGACAGGTAAGGAAAAGGAGCCTCATAGACATCATTTTATGACTTTCCTAGAGCAGTGTTGAACTGATAGGCTAGCCTGGTTCTCTTTGACTCCTTTTCACTCTAGTGTCTGTGGGTTTTCATATTACTGGGCTTCCTATACAGACGTAGCAAATGTTCCCTACCAGCATGGTGCTTGCATTGTCAGTTTTCTCCAGGAATGGGGGCAGATGTGTAAGAAGCTATATGTGTGCCTGGCCAAGTCCCCTGGTGACCCCAGAGCTGTATCTGGAAGATGATGGATGGGAATCATGTTCTCACCAGGCAAGAGAGCCCCCAGGGGCCTGAGCCCTGGCCCTACAGGAGCAGCCCACGGTGCCCCAACACAGGGGCGGCCCAGCTGTGGAAGCAGGCATCTCCACAGCTCAAGCTGTGTTTCAGAAACGAAGAGAATTCGGTGATATTCCTAAGGGATAACGTGGGCTGGCTGTGACTGAGCACCTCACAGGAAAAACAGAGCCCAGTACTTCACCCAAACAACATTAAAATGAGACAACTGATACCATTCAGGGACATTCCCACTGGCTCCCGGCATCCTCAGATTTGCCTAGTGCCTGAGGAGTCTCTTTCTCCACTTTACTGCATTTGATCCTTCCAAAGCAGTATTATAAGAGTGACTGCTGAAGTCCTTTAAAGAGGGTTATCACTACACATGTAAATTAGCTTATCTCACTTCCCAAATGCTTGCTGTCTCAAAGCTGGGCCATTCAGAAACAAAGCCGGGTCAGGTTGGGTGGTGTTTTGGAACCATTCAGAGCAGTGGAATCTGCACATGGGATCCCAGTGGGACTCACTGGCTGCACACGCTGACAAATCAGAAGCAAGAAACTGCCCAAAGAATAGGGATAAACAAACCCAGCCAATGAGCAAACTGCATCATCCCCTCCTTCCCACCAGCTCCAATCAACAGGCCACACCAGGACATGCAGGCAGGACCGCCACAGAAGTCAGTGCCACGGGTACAGTCAGCATACTGCAGAGTCCGTTAGCTCTTCCCCCAAAATTCCTACCAAAGAGTGGCAAACAAGGCAGCTAGAAATATAAGGTAACGAGGTAATTAATGCACTCAACTCATTTCAAGGATTTCCTACTAGGATGAGAAGGGGGCCTGGGCTCTACTCACAGTTTCCCCGCAACTGCCAGGGGGCCAGGGTTGTGCTGATACCCACTTAAAACAGTCAGCAGCGCTATGCCACTCAGTGAGGCGTGTGAATGGCTACACCACCACTCTTGCTAAAACCTTCAAATCAGCTCTCCTAGTTTATTCTACCACAACTTTTGTAGTTTCAATTCACTTCATCAATCCACTACAAAATCTGCCTCCCATATCCTTTGAAGGAAGAAGAAACTTCTTTTCAGTTGTGGTAAAATACAAATAACAATTACCATCATAACTTTTTTTTTTTTAAGAGACAGGGTCTTGCTCTGTCACCTAGGCTGGAGTGTGGTGGTGTGATCATAGCTCACTGCAGCCTCAAACTCCTGGGCTCAAACAATCCTTCTGCATCAGCCTCCTGAGTAGCTGGGACTACGGATGTATGCTATCACACCTGGATAATTTTTAAGACTTTTTTTTGTGGAGATGAGGTCTCACTATGTTGCCCAGGCTAGTGTTGAATTCCTGGCCTCAAGCTATCCTCCTGTCTTGGCCTCCAGAAGTGCTGAGATTACAGGTTTGAGCCACTGTGCCTGGTCTATAACCATTTTCTTCTTATTATTCCTGTTACTGAGACAAGGTTTCACTCTGCTGCCCAGGCTGGAGTGCAGTGGCACTATCTCAGCTCATTGCAACCTCCACACCCGGGCTCAAGCAATCCTCCTGCATCAGCCTCCCATGTAACGGGACTATAGGCACAAGCCACCATGTCTGGCTAATTTTTAAGTTTTTTGTAGAGATGGGGGTCTCACTAAATTGCCCAGGCTCCATAACAATTTTTAAGAATACAGTTCAGTGGCATTAAATACATCCACGTTGTTGTATAACCATCACCACTATCTATCCCCAGAGCACTTCATCTTGCAAAACTGAAATGTTGTACCCACTAAACAATTAACTCTCGGCCCAGTGCGGTGGCTCACACCTGTAATCCCAGCACATTGGGATGCTGAGGTGGGCAAATCACTTGAGGTCAGGAGTTCGAGACCAGCCTGGCCAACAAGATGAAACCCTATCTCTACTAAAAAATACAAAAAATTAGCTGGGCATGGTGGCATGTGCATGTAGTCCCAGCTACTCAGGAGGCTGAGGCAGAAGAATTGCCAGGAGGCAGCGGTTGCAGTGAGCTGAGATCATGCCACTGCACTCCAGCCTGGGTGACAGAGGGAGACTCCATCTCAAAACAACAACAACAACAACAAAACAATTAACTCTCCATTCCCCCTCTCATTTCCTGGCAACCACCATTCTACTTTCTGTCTCTATAAATCTGGCTACTTTAGGTACTTCCTATGATGGAATCATACAGTATTTGTCCTTTGTGACTGGCTTATTTAGCATAATGTCCTCAAGGTGAAGGCAGAAACTTTTAAGCCAGTTTTGTTTATGTCAAAGGGGGCTTCTTTACCTATTTAAGTAACACTACATAGTGGCTATTTCCATCCCACTTCAAGTCCTGAAAAACAAAAATGTAAAGATCTTCCTCTATCCTCCAATATGGACCTAGCTTTCGGGTTTTGATGGTTTTTCATTTTCTTTTTCACGTTTAGTTGGCTGTCAATTGGAAATTGTTATTTCCCCCAACTTTGGGGGAAAAAAAATGAAAACCCAGTTGAAGCACATTTTTTTCCAAATGTATTTGAAATGCCCTATTTAGTTCTATGGTTCTGGATTGTGAGCAATCCCGAAATTCTAGAACATACTGGCATCATAACAAAAGGTGAGAATGACTGACAGCTGAATTACAGCATGGGAGAATAAAATATTTAATATTACTTGTCATAAATTTAGAAAAACCAATCTTCCTTCCATTCTTCCCTTCTCTCTGTCTCAGTCTCTCTGTCTCTCTCTCTCTCCTCTGTGGTCTTCTTTTTCTAATTAGCCACTTTATTTATTTCCTAGATGGTCAACGTTAGATGGCTGCAGACATCATAGTGAATGACCTCAGGTGTTTCAATATTTGTGTTTTTTTTGTGAGCCCCAATTTTGATCTGTTGATACCTCATAAGCTGATCCCTTTGTGCTCTTGGTTCAGTTCTGTCCAGTTCAGTAACCTTTTGTTTCCTTTGGAAGATACCAAATGGCTAAGATAGAGCCCTCCCTTTAAGAGCTGGTCAGACTGTAGAGGGAGACACACACACCCTCAGCTAACACTGGTGGAAGGCTCCCAGGAGGCCTGAGGAATGTCAGTAATAGAGGGTCAGGAACTACAGAGCTTCTCAGGGGACGGGATCAGCAACTCTGAGAAGAAGATGAGTTTAAGCTGAATCTCTCTATTCTCATCCCCAGCAATATGTCTTTATTTCTAATTGCTTTATTACGGTTTAATTATTATTATACTATCATATCTACAGTCTCTTTGAGTTAATTTTTAGTTAACAAAGATACAAGGATAGTAATATTTCATAACTTCCCATACTAAATGTCTTCTTTTCTTTTCTTTTCTTTTTTTGAGACAGAGTCTCACTCTGTTGCCCAAGCTAGAGCATAGTGGTGCGATCTCCGCTCACGGCAACCTCCCCCACCCGCGTTCAAGCGATTCTCATCCGTCAGCTTCCTGAGGGGCTGGGATTACAGGCATGTAACATCATGCCCGGCTAATGTTTGTATTTTTAGTAGAGACAGGGTTTCACCATGTTGGCCAGGCTGGTCTCGAACTCCTGGCCTCAAGTGATCTGCCTGCCTCGGCCTCCCACAGTGCTGGGACTATAGGTGGGAGCCACCGTGCCCGGCCCCATACTAAATGTTCTAACTCACTATTTAAATGTTGTTCTTTCTAAGTTCAGCCATTCTCCCATCTTCCCTATCTTGCAGCAAATTTCTTGCTTGCAAGTACAATGGAACTTATTAGTAATGATGTGTAAGGCTTTAAAGTATAAACCAATCACATAATGTCGGGCTGTTTCTATAGGAGGTTATGATATTTCAAGGGTCATAGTCTGTGCCTGGGCAAGTTTGAACCGCCAGAACTGCAGCCTGTGTTGTAATGTGGTGATGCTGTGGCTCGGGGCTCAGGAGCAGTGCCCCTGCTGAACAGGCTACAGAGGGAATTCTGCAGTCCACACAGACAGATGGTAGGACTATTACTTTTGACCCTGGACTCCGCTTACTGCAAAGTGAGTTGGAAGATTTATTGCTGATCTTTGTTAGACAGTAACTCTGCTGAGTTCTAACTTCTTCAGAAGAAAATTGAAGGAAGGAAGAAAAGAGCATGTACCATATTCTTTTACTGCAAAAGAAGTATATATAATACTTCTAGTCACGCTACAGATAACATGAAAATTGAAAATAATTCTGGATGGTCTCAGTTATGTGACAACATTACCTAATGCACTTAAAGGGATCATTCTCAACTATTTATCATACCCAAATACTGAAGAGTTGCAGAGTTAGATTATCTTATGATACACAGTCATGGTGATTTACTTTTTCTTTCTAGTATGCTGTCTCTCAGACTAGGACCTACAAGTGTTAAAAGCAAAGATTTCTGTACACCCATGTACACAGCAGCAGAGTCACAAGAGCCAAAAGGTGGAAGCGACCCAGCTGTCCATCAACAGATGAGTGGATAAACTAATGTGGTCTATACATACGATGGAATAGTATTCAGCTTTAAAATTCTGACACATGCTACAACACGGATGAACCTTGAGGACATTATGCTAAGTGAAATAAACCAGTGACAAAAAAGACAAATATGACATGATTCCACCTACAGGAGGTACCTAAAGGAGTCCAACTTATAGAAACAGCAAGTAGAATGATGGCTGCCAGGGGCTAGGGAAAGAGGGGAACGGACAGTTCTGATTTAACAGGTATGGAGTTTCAGTTCTGCAGGATGAAAAGTGTTCTGGAGAGGGAAGGTGGTGATGGTTGCACAACAATGTGGATGTACTTAGTGTCAACAAACTGTTTAAAAATGGTTAGGCCAGGCACAGTGGTTCACGCCTGTAATCCCAGCACTTTGGGAGGCCGAGGTGGGCAGATCACTTGAGGTCAGGAGTTCGAGACCAGCTGAGTCAAAATGGTGAAACCCCATGTCTACTAAAAATACAAAAATTAGCTAGGTATTGTGGCACACCCCTGTCATCCCAGCTACTCAGGAGGCTGAGGAATGAGATTCTCCTGAACCCAGAAGGCGGAGGTTGCAGTGAGCCAAGAGTGTACCACTGTACTCCAGGCTGGGTGACAGAACGAGACTCTGTCTCAAAAAAAAAAATACTTTTTAAAAATGGTTAAGATGCTAAATTTTAGGCCGGGCGCGGTGGCTCAAGCCTGTAATCCCAGCACTTTGGGAGGCCGAGATGGGCGGATCACAAGGTCAGGAGATCGAGACCATCCT
>NW_012118487.1:35022751-35030209 GCF_000951035.1 Colobus angolensis palliatus
AAAAAAAAAAAAAAAAAAAAAATTTAAGACCATTTAAAAAATAATTCTTAAAAAATAAGTTAATGCAAAAGTATAAAAATCTGCATAGGGTGCAGGGGTGGAGGAAGGTAATTGAGAAAGAGTATTTTTTTCCCTGAATTTCAGATCTGCTTTAGAAATGGACATCTCTGCTTCTATCATAGCTGAGAAAAGATGCCACACCCCTGCCACTTTCCTCTCTCTCTCTCTCTGAGTGGTTCTTAACCTCTCTTTAATTTGGGAACATAAAGCAGCAAGTTCCCCTTAGCCTCTTGAAATTTTCCCAATTCACAAACGATGCCACCTACTCTAGCCTGACAGCTGCCTCCCCGGGACACGGTGAGCTAGCCCTCTTCTGTTACAGGTGCTCTGGTGAGACACAGGCCTCCTTTCCATGTGGGCCCACCCAATAGTTACTTCAGTATTCTTGAATTTCAGTAAAGAGAGCTGGGAGACAATAGTGAGAAATGACCTACTGTACAATAAAGAACCTCTGTTGGGAGCTGGGGCAAAGGCCAGGGTACTAAGGAAATGACTTCTTGCTCCTTCCAGTATTGAAAGGATACTCCAGCAAATAAAAGGACTTTGCATAAAAGGAAGAGACAGGCAAGCCTGTGTTCAGCACTGATGGCACTAAGGGTTCTCACGAAGATTTCCTTCTCAAATTTATGCCACAGTTTACATATAACCCCGGTGTTTCCTGCATTTCATAAAAAATAGACTCTTAGCTATTTCAACAGGAGATCACACAATCAGCTTTAAGGGCTCCCCAGTGAATTAGTGGAGAGAAGGAGTTAACATGTTGCTGAGCCAGAAAGAGAAAAGAGGTCAATACTGTTGGCTCAAGAATTCAATAATGCATGGAGCTCCTACTCCATCCCAGGGCCCTGCCCATTCTCTTATCTAATCAGCTCCATCTCTGACCTGTTTTCTCTGCTCCTTTACGACATTTTTAAATGATGAATTTCTGTTGTCTATCCCTGTTTCATTGTTGTGCTTTGTGTGTGTGTGTGTGGGGGGGGCAGCATTCTTTCCTTTTATTTTTATTTATATTTATCTTTTCTAGCAGGTAGAGGTTTCTTCAAGTTTCTAAATTGACAGTGTTTATAAATGTAATTTTTGATGCACTTTCTGTAATATATGGTGATCTGCAGCTCTGGGGTCATGCTTTCAGTTAATTTCCTGAAACTTAATAGCTTTATTTTTTCTCAAAGTAATACATTTAGTGTTAACCAGAAACATCCTTCCTATACAATCTCTCTGAAAACAGCTTTATGCTTTGTCTCTTTGGAAGCCTCTGTTCCCCAACAGCCATAATCTAGTTCAGAGATCTGAGGAATGAAGGCCATCTCGAAACACTTGTTATATAAAAACTAGAGGAGAAAATAAGGGTAAAATCCTAAGGATGGACGTCAGCTGATGATGTTATTTAACAAAAGGTAGTCTGCCCCAGTCAGCTCCAGTTCATTCCAGATAACCAATTTTAGAAACTCAGTTTTTGTTTCAACAGAGACTAACGATCCTGGACTTCAGCAGAATTCTCCAACAGGGGAACCTTCAGCAGATGTGCTAGAGATAGGGGCAGTGATCCCAAACAGCATGTTTTCTGCATGAGGTCATAATCCACCAGGGCGTCTGGGAGGATACAGCACGCACACTTCTTACACTTTCTCAATACTCAGTTCAAGCTCATCGTAAAGACCCTGCCTATCATTTCCAAGGCACATTTGCTTCCATTATCTCATTTCTTAGGGATGTCTAGCCAATTGTTTCAAATGTACACACATCCCAAAACACAAAACAATGCAGTATGTGGAGGATTAGCCCTCCACCTTGCATTCTTACCTCTTCTCGAGCTTCCCTGAAGGATGAATTTGAAGTTCTTCCTCTCCTAGGAAGGGAAGACTTGGTGGTGTCTTCCTGCTGTCCAAAGAGCTCCTCAATGGTCTTTGTATCAATTTGGTAGTGATGCTCCTGCCTGGCTGCCAAGGTCCAGATGTTGGTTTTGCCCCGAACTTGCTCCTCCGGAATAGTTTTCCAAAAAAAGCTTCTCATTCGCTTCTTCTTACCAAGGTGGCTGTAGCCGTTCATATGAGTAGTTGGGGGTGGGCCTGGTGGGGCAGGTGGGATGGGAGGTTCCCCAGGAAGTGGAGGTGGTGGGGGTGGAGGAGGGGAGGAAGGACACTCTTCCCTTGAACATGAACATGGTGGAGATGGAGCGGGTGGAGGAGGAGGTGGAGGAGGTGCTGGAGGCGGTGTCTGCCCAATCATGAATCCAGGTGCCGTGGCAATATTCCCATTTTCTTTATCACTGGCCAAGGAGACACAATTCATAACATGCATAGTACTGTCGCCTCCTATGGAGATAATTTCTTGGCCTTGGAGAAGACACAAACATCAAACTTGTGTAGCACTTTTTCACCTGCTATCTGCCGCCAGAATAAAGGGCAACTGTCCTCTTCCAAACCTACCAAGATAAAACGAATATAAAATTAGTTACAGACAAACAGTTCCACATCAGCATCTCCCTTCAGAGGCTAGATCAATCCTCTCATATGAGCTGGATATGAAAATCAATGAAGGGCAACACATCCCAAGTTGCATTACAAGGAACCGATGCTTTTCTAAGTGTGAATCAAATTTTACTACCTGGAAATTCTGCCAAAAAAATTGCAACAAATCCAATTGGAAATCTTACATTAATCAACAAAGCACATACATATTGAGAGCCTGCTATAGGCTCAGCAAGTATTGCTCACTTTATGAATAAACTACTTGTTTACTAACTAGTTTGTTCTCTTTGGACAATGGTTGCCCAACCCCTAGGGAAACTGCCTAAATTGCTGAAGCATTAGGCATTAGTGACCCTACCTTTTTCCAGTCTGGACATGTCTCCTACCAATCATGGGTCAAAAAAGGCATCTTGCACCTTGGACGGATAAGGCAGGGCATTTGGAGATGTATAATAATGGCCTAGCTCATTTCCCTGGAATCAGGGCCACCATATTTCTGCTCTACCTGGTGATGTGGCTTTCCCTCAAATAGAGAAAAGAACAGCAGATATGAAAAATGAGATTCCAGCCCTAAATCAAGCTTTACTGCTTACAGTTTTAGACAAGTCACTTCGCCTCACTAGACTTCCATTTTCTCATTTGTAAAATTAGGAGAACACATTAAAGGACCTCTATCATCTTGGATTCTAGTTAAGCCACTCTTTGGAAACCATCACCTACCTCTTCTGCTTCTGACACTTTTAGCAAAGAAGAGATATGCCCAAGGACATGCTGCCCATGTCACATCTACCCCATGTCCCTTATACACAGTCACCAACTTACTTTAGTGGGTTGCATTTTTATGGAATTTCAAATGTTTGTTTTTGATGCTGGGCTGTTACCGATCTGATGTGAGAGGTCAAAACAACTAAATTTCTTCAGATATAAGAACAGGTAAGTGGGAGTGCAGAAAAGGCCCCATGCAGGCTATTGAGTGAGCACCCCAACTAGATGGAGTGTGGAAACGGGACTATTTCCTCCAGATCACAAAAGGCCATACACAATGGCTTTTTACACTGCACTTGGGGATGTAATTATCTTTTTACAGCACCACTGTCAAAGCCCATACTTACAAACCATAAGTTAATCAAGTAATTTTGGACTACACAGAAGTAAACAATCTGATCTCACAGATTCAAATATTACAAAATGATTTACATAGAACCATATCCAAAAGACAGGGCTGCCTTGGGAAGGCAGGAATAACAGTGGAGATTCTAGGAATAGACTGCTTTTCCTCAGAAAGTTCTGCTGCTTTCAAGATGTGCAACGTGAGCTGAGGTCAGTAACGTCACCTACATTTCAGCATCTCATCTACAATATAAGGAAATACTTGTTCCATTGGTTTGTATAAAAGTAAAGAGCTAACACATGTATGGTCCTTACCAAGATGCCTGGTACACAGTTATCTATTATTTATAACAATAACAAGCTGTTATCACATGTGCATATAATTTCCCTTTATTTTCACAGGTATTACATTTGCTTTAACATATGTACTGGGTTTATAGATAAAATGCCAAGTTACCCCTGACTGCTAGGAACAAACTTGTAATATTTCCATTCTTTGCTATTGAAGTTTGTGAGATCTGTCCTTTCTCAATTCTTGGTGATCATCTATTAAATTGTCTCCATATTTCAAAAGCAAATATTTTAATGAAACATTTGAATATTGGAGTTCTGAAAACTGCCTCTATATGGAAGGAAAACGGCATTTCCAGCTATTAATTGGATACTTTAAAAAATCATTTTAACCATTTTTAAGTGTGCAATTTAGTGGCATTAAGTACATTCACAGTGTTGCACAGCCATCACCACTGAATAATTTTTAAATACATAAAAAAAGAAAATTTTTTTCAAGCTGACATACAGCTCACTTGAGATGCAACTGGCTGCTAGAAGGAGTTTTCGTAATTATCATTAGGGGCATAACTAGGCTGTTTTCATAGTTGGCACCCTTAAAGCAAATGACTCATTGTCAATTACAGTTTATAGTTATATTTGAACTCTTCTTTTTCAAGACTGTGCAGGTAATTTTGGCGGTTTATCCTTACATATTTAAAAATACTTTGGTACATAAAACATCTCATGTATAGAAGAGTGGTTAATCCTCCAATTTACCTCCAATTCCAGATATGCTGACTTATTTATAGATTATCCCTCTTAAGAATGGCGATAAGCTCAAAAAGTCTCCAATCTAGAAAGCAATAACTCATTCAGTGCTGCATATGTACAGATGTGCCACTAAACCTCACAATGCAAATACAGAGATATTGACAAAGACTAAGGAAGACTATATACTCCAAGGTTAAGCAACCTCACTGTTTCCTAACAACAAAGCCAGAAAGGTGCATGTTTTAGTACTGTGCTTTGCACAGAGGAAGTGTCAGATAAACAATTGTCAAAGTAAAAAGTCACACTTGTTAGCTCTGTATTGGGATGATTCTAACCAATGCCCCATGTAAAAGAATGTTATTTTTAAGTTAAAGGAAACAAAAGAACATGTACCACACTGTCCCTGGTATGCTGCCTGATTAATTTTTTCCCAGGGTAACACACAAGGATCCTAGCCCCCCAACAGCTTCTAATGAATAGGTTCGCCAGCAATGATTAGCCAAGACGCTAATGCTTTTACTACCCTTACTCCAATAGGGTTTCCCCCTGGGCCAGGATGTCCAATGTGAAAGAGGTGGCAGGAAAAGCAGAGTACGGACAGAATTCTCACCCTTTCCACAGCCACATGGAAATTAAAATAGAGAATATACAAAAGAACGCTCGATTTGCTGCAGTACTACCCACAGTAGAGATGCAAACACACACTCTCCAGGTACACTAGGAGAACGCAGGAGATGCCGCAGCCCTAACAGACCACACTGACTGCCTGTTTCTCACAGCTGACAACTGCCAGTAGGGACAACGGGATTAGCCCCCACTCTGTCTGGAAAATGCTAAGTAGTCCCATCAATCTGCCTTTGGGGAAGACAGAGACAGGCCTGTATGTAAGAGCTCAGCTACAGGTTGGAGACCTCAGCAACAGGATGAGGATAGCTGCTAAGGCTGACAAGTGCCCAGCTCTGAGTAAAATGCAGAGCTGTCATGGCTGGGTTCTGAAGATGGGAATGTCTCTTCAAGTCCCCTAAGTGCTACTCATGACCCATCAGAGTTGTGTTTGAGTGACGGACTCTCCCAAAGAGGCTGTAGCTCAGTTGAGCATCTTTTAAGTATATGAAATTTCAATAAAGCAATGCTGTGACCATGTACTTAACTTTTAGTTAATTGGCAGGCAAAAAATATTAGAACGTTCATTAAGGGTCTTCAAAGCCGTCCCCAGCCCCCTCCTAACCTCTCTTGCCTAAACAGCCCGCTGTACTTTTTCCTTGGTGTCAGAAACATCCCTAGAAGTTCTAGTCTCGGCCAGGTGTGGTGGTTCACGCCTGTAATCCCAGCACTTTGGGAGGCCGAGGTGGGCAAATCAGGAGATGAGGAGATCAAGACCATCCTGTCCAACATGGTGAAACCCGTATCTACTAAAACACACACACACACACAGAGTAGCTGGGCGTGGTGGTGCACACCTGTAGTCCCAGCTACTTGGGAGGCTGAGGCAGGAGAATCGCTTGAATCAGGGAGTCGGAGGTTGCGGAGGCGGAGCCGAGATCGCGCCACAGCACTCCAGAGCCAGACTCCGTCTCAACAACAAGACCATCCTGTCCAACATGGTGAAACCCGTCTCTACTAAAACACACACACACACACACAGAGTAGCTGGGCGTGGTGGCGCACACCTGTAGTCCCAGCTACTTGGGAGGCTGAGGCAGGAGAATCGCTTGAATCAGGGAGTCGGAGGTTGCGGAGGCG
The DNA here is from genome assembly GCF_000951035.1 of Colobus angolensis palliatus. Taxonomy (NCBI): domain Eukaryota; kingdom Metazoa; phylum Chordata; class Mammalia; order Primates; family Cercopithecidae; genus Colobus; species Colobus angolensis. The sequence goes on from NW_012118487.1 coordinate 35,029,180, forward strand.
GAGCCGAGATCGCGCCACAGCACTCCAGAGCCAGACTCCGTCTCAACAACAAAACAACAATAACCAAAAATAGAAGTTCTAGTTTCTTGAAGGGAAGCAAGAAAAAAGGAATATGTAGGCTTCATCTCACAGTGTATTTAAGGGGACAGCATGTTCCTGGACATCAGTTTGGAGCTCAGGACTTTTTTGAACGAGGACCAGTGGGGTCTTGGTGCTCAGCTGGTCACTCACTCCTTTGGTCAACAATAACCAAAAGGAACATCAAGGAAAACCTGCTGGAAACCTTTCCCCTTGACTCTTGGCACGTGCCATAGATGAGGTGGGGGCAGGAAGGGCTGGCCCACATGCTTCTGATGACAAACCAGGGCAGAGCAAGCCGAGTTCGGAGAGCAGAGGTAGAGAAACACACAGCCCTATTTTATTGCATTTGGGAGAGAAGAAAAGAATGGGGAAAGTATGGACAATTCTAAACTGGAATTCTTACTCTCACTCCACTAATTCAGGAAAAGGCTCCTCCACCACCACTTATCTTTCAAAACTTTTCTTGATTATTAAACACAGAATGTCAGTCGGTACAACTACACAGTCGGGCCAGAGCCGGACCGTCCAACTCTTCTGTGAGTTCCGTCGTCTGTGTTCCATCTGCCTGTATTCCAGGCAGTAGTGAAAGAACCCAGGACAATGCGTTCCCAGTCAGCGCCTTCAATCTGCAGCACAACGTAAACATTCACGGACGTCCGAGACCAACACCAGAGAGCGGAGGAAGAATGCCTGTATTTGAATGTACATTTTCAGTTTCTCTCACTGTCCCAAAACCAAGAAAAAAAAAAAAAAAGTACATGCGTGCCAAAGGATGCTCTAGAGAGAGGGAAGGAAGCTCTGGCTGCTCCTTCCAGGAAGACAACTGTGGGTCAGTAGAAGGGGGTCACAGACGGCCGAACCCCGGAGATCCTTTCTGTCCACACAAGAAGTTTGAAAACCGACCATTAAGCCCGGAGGAAATTCGGCCTAGGGGGTCCTGGGTCACCAC
>NW_012118487.1:35030739-35031753 GCF_000951035.1 Colobus angolensis palliatus
GAGGGGCCCCAGCTGGAGAGCCCACGCCCCCCACGCCACGCCCCCCGAGGCGCCAGCCCCTCTGCGGAGGCTTAGCACGCTGCGCCCAGAAGTGGGGTGGGAGACGGCTAAGGGAGATGTCCATGTAATTGAAACGAAAGTGGGGTGTCTTGCGGCTCGCAGACACCTGGTCTGCGGCGGCCGCGCGCTCCCACCCCACCCCGAGCCTCCGCCGCGACATCTTCCCACGTCTCCCGTCCGGGTAGCAGGCGCGGGGGAAAAGCCTCACGGTCGCACTGCGGCTCTGCCAAAAGGGAGCCGGGACGAGCCGGTGAGAGAAACACGAGGGAGACTCCTGGCGTTTGAAACCGATCAGAACCCGCTCTCCAAGAGCTGGGGACACCCCTTGTCTGGAGGCTGATCCCCAGCCCACCCGCTTCCTCCCCCTCCCCACACTGCTGCAGGCGCGGGGCGCAACTTGTAACCTGAACTTCGCGCAGCCGGAGCAAGTGTGTCGGGGCGAGAAGCGCCTAGCCCTCGGTCCGCACCACCGCACTAGGTCCCCGCCACCGCCACACCACTATCTCAGGGGCCAGGCGTGGCCCCCGGCTAGCTAGGGAGCAGAGCGCGGCGCCGCGGCTGCGCATTCTGTGCGGGACGCCGCTGTCTCCCACGGGCGGGGATAAACTAGGGGGCGGTTGATCTGAAATTCTTAGCCACGGCTAATAGTCAACCACCCAAGTGCGACCCGTGGCAGCCCGGCAATGCAGCTCGTTCTCCAGACGCGGGTCCACACCGGCGCGTCCTCGCCTCCAGGGACCGATCGCAGTCCTCCGCGGCCGGGTAAGGGCGACCGCCTAAGTCACCCGGGTGGATGTGGAGAGAGCTGGAAACTCCTTTCCAGCTTTCCCGGTGAGGCTCGGAAGAAGCCGAGACCCGGCACCCATCGGCCGCGCTTCTCGGCGCCTCAGCCTCGGGTCCCGGCCAACACCCCGACCCCGACCCTCCCGAGCTGCGGGGCTCCAGCTCCCCGTG
>NW_012118487.1:35036533-35037834 GCF_000951035.1 Colobus angolensis palliatus
GGGGCTCCGGGGGAGACGCCTCGGGGCACACTGCCCCCCGCACCCGAAGGCTGGCGCAGGGCTAGGCCCGGGGCCACCGAGAGAAGTAGGGGCGGCAGGAGATGGAGATAGCTGAGCTGTCCAGAAGAGCCAGGTGTCCTCGGGGAACGGGCAAGAGGGGGCGCCAAGCTGGCTTCTGAACCGGCAAGTGCCTTTCACAAAGGAGCCTTTGCGGCAGCCTCCCGGGAACCCTCTCTTGTGCACACGGGCGCGCACACACTCTTATATACACGCGCGCGCACACACACACACACACACACACACCCCCGCACACGCCCCCCGACGCACGCGCCGGACCACCCTCTGCCCCAACACTTTCTTCTCCCTGGAAACCTAGTAGCACTTGGGCGAACTGTCCTGTCCCAGACCCTGCAGCTGAAACCTGGCTGGGCCAGAGCTTCCCAAAGGTCAGCTCCTCCCTGGGGCCTGCCAATCTGTAAGTTTGTTACCGTTTTTATTTTGTTTTTGTTTTTAATTCTCTATGATGATAACAGGAACCTTTAGGTTGTATTAAAGCGTAAAAAGAGCCCTCAAAAATTTTTGCCAGGCCTGATCGAATGGACGCACGCTGCCTGGGAAAGGCACACTCCTCACAGAAAGAAACAGGGGAATCGATTTAATCACTTTTTTTTTTCCTTTTTTCCATCAAAGTGACTTGGGCCGCCAAGCAGTGAGAAGCAAGTAGTCAAAGAAAACATCCCGGGCAAACCGGCTGACCGAAAATCCACTGCCGGGGTAGGGAGGCGCCCTCTACGGGGTGAAGTCATCGCTACCTTTGACTCTTTGATTCTAGATAATCGACCAAGACTTTTCCAGCCTAATGCCTGACGCCTTTCACTTCCTCCACCCTGGTCCTCAGTCCCTGAACTTCCAGGACGGAATTCCTGGCCTCCATATGCAAGCCTTGGATCGAGAAAGAGAAACTATTAGTGTAAACAAACCCATCAACAAAAACCAGAACTGTGCCTGCCAATAGCCCATTTCTTGGCCATTGATCCGAGCATGAAGAGAAATGGATCCAACTAAGAGAACCTTAAAATCTTAAGGAATAAGAAAACGTAATAAAGAGAAAGACAATGTCATGCTCAGGGAGCTAATATTAATCCCAAAGGAATATTGACTGTTCAGGCTCAAGTTAAATTACAGCAGATCGAAAGTGAGGAGTGGAGTGGCATCTTCTTTTTTTTTTGAGGCAGAGTCTCGTTCTGTCGCCCAGGCTGGAGTGCAGTGGCCAGATCTCAGCTCACTACAAGCTCCACCTC
>NW_012118487.1:35037884-35047548 GCF_000951035.1 Colobus angolensis palliatus
TCATTCTCCTGCCTCAGCCTCCCGAGTAGCTGGGACTACAGACGCCCGCCACCTCGCCTGGCTAGTTTTTTGTATTTTTTAGTAGAGATGGAGTTTCACCGTGTTAGCCAGGATGGTCTCGATCTGCTGACCTCGTGATCCGCCCGTGTCGGCCTCCTAAAGTGCTGGGATTACAGGCTTGAGCCACCGCGCCCGGCTGCATCTTCTTTTCTCTTACTGTCGACCTTGTTAAATGGGGACTCCATACTCCCTGCCTACTCCTCCCTCCTCAACCCCATGACAGTGGCATCCCCGCAACTGTATTGAGCATGCGCTCTAAAAACAGTTACTTTTTGAGAAGTCAAGTCTGGTGACCCATCTCTCAGCCCCTCGTCCCTTTGATCTCCTTGGCAGCATCCTACCCTAAGGCCTTCTCTATGCTTCTCTGGCCTTCTCTGCTGACCCTTCTCTTCCTTTGAGGACAGTAACAAGGTTCTTCCAACTCTTGATCTCCCATTATCCCATAGAAATACCTTCTGATTTCAAATTGAACCCATCCAGATGTCGTGGGGCCTGAAGCTTGTATAACTCCTCGGGGAGCTTCTTAAAGGAAAGCAATAAAAACTTACAAATGTAATACTAGACCTGTATCCTTGGAAGGGCCCAGGGAAAATGAGGGGCTTGGAAACTTGAGCTTCAAGGTACATCTCCGGGTTTCTCTTCAATGTCAGGGACTCTTGAATCCATATTGTCGTTGTAAAATTTCAAGTCCAAATTCAAATATCCAAAAGTCAACTCATCTTTCCCTCAAAACTAGTACTCTTCCCGCATCCACCACCTCCCCCTCTTTACCTAAGACCTGGTTTTGTTTGAAATCCTAGCTTTTCCTTTGCTTCATTGTCTCTCTTAAATTCTTTAAAATTCAAGTATTTGCTAAATTTGCTGCTCTTTCCCAAGTAACCTGTCTTATTTTTTACATGCACCATCACCGCAGTAACCCTAAGTAGTGGAAGAGGGAACCAGTATTTATCTGCTGTTGGCCACATATCAGGCACCACACTTGATTCTCACCATGATCCTATAAGCATTCGGATTTCCCGGCTTAGAGAGGTTAAATTGGATACCTACATCCACTGCCTTGGTGTTCTTTCTGCTTCTCTCTTCTTCCTAAATCCATCCCAAAACTGCTGTCAGTTCACTGTTTTTAAAAGTCTGATTTCATCACGTTACCTACCTCTTCAAAACCTTCTGCAGATTCCCATGTGTTCCTTCAGGAAGAAGGCAGCATTCTTCAGTCTGACAATCTGGCAGCATTCTACGTATATCTTCCACAACTGGATGCGTCCCATTTCACTCAAGCAGTGGGGTGTACTGCCCCTGAATATGTCATGCTTATTTTCACTTTTTTTTTTGTTTTTGAGATGGAGTCTCACTCTGTTGCCAGTCTGGAGTGCAGTGGAGCGATCTGAGCTCACTGCAATTTCCACCTCCTGGGTTCAAGCGATTCTCCTGCCTCAGCCTCCCAAGTAGCTGGAATTACAAGTGTGCACCACCACACCCGGCTAATTTTTGTATTTTTAGTAGAGATGGGGTTTCACCATGTTGGCCAGAATGATCTCGATCTCCTGACCTTGTGATCCACGCACCTCAGCCTTCCAAAGTGCTGGGATTAATATATGTAAGCCACCGTGCCTGGCCTATTTTGACTCTTATTTTTCAAATTGTACATAGGGCATGGTCAAAAAATGCTTCAACGAAGCATGGCACAACTCTTAAATAGAGTTCTTATCTTGATGGATTGGATCTAAAGCTGCAAATCTAGAAGACAATTTATTCTTCGTCTACTAATATACTGATTGTCCATCTGTATCCCCAAAATGTGCCAACCAGCCTTTGAGTAAGGCTGGAAAGGCTCCTGGAGCCCAGTGTGCCCAAAGTCTGCCCAGCCACTGGCATTCGTGGCTTGGAGGTGGCACTGCTGCAACTGCAGGGCTCTTGAGCAGTGGACAGTGTGACCAGCTCTCTGTTTTCCAACGAGGCCAGACGTCCCGGAAAGTGTGTTAGATAACTCAGTGTGGCCCAGAAAATGGGTCTGTACCAGGCACTGGTACCAGGCCCTGCAGAAGAACTGCTGTGTTTTCCTGATTCCATTTGCAGCTTGCTCTTCGCTCTCCCTGGGTTGCCCTTTCCGGAATGCTGTATTTTCTACACCCAGTTTATTTTGATTCTTATGGTTTCTGCCTCCTTGGCCCAAAGAGGCTTTTAGTTTCTCCTACATCACGTATTTTGTATTTCAATCTGTCATTAGGAACAAGTAAACAAAGCCTTCAAAATGAATCAAATTTCAGAATCCATGTAAAACAGACTTTTAGTATTTGCTTAAGGAGTAAGTCTACATGAGCTGACTTCATGGGCCCTCTAGGATACAGACTGAGATCTTTACTTAATCTTTAATCATTATTCTTCTTAAAATATATATTTGATTAGATCAGTTGTTCAGTATTAAGATTCTAGGCTGTTTTTGCCTTTTAAAATTGGAAACTGCAGAAACAAACAAACTGTCCACATTATAGTTAAATAGATTTGCAGACGAATGCAAAGGCTTACCAACCGTCTGACCTTGTTTCCTTCAAAGGGTGGCAAGTGTAAAATAAAATCATCAGAATTGTTACTGTTACCATAAAATGCAAATTTGTATCAAATACCTTTTGGCAATTTTCCAAATAACTTTTTTTTTTTGAGATAATAGTCTCATTCTGTTGCCCAGTACAGTGACACAAACATCCTCCCACCTCACCTCCCAAAGTGTTGTGGTTACAGGCATGAGCCACTGTGTCTGGCCCCAAACAACTTTTGAACTGAAAAAATAATACTTTATTTCTGATTTTTAAATTTATTTTTTATTTTTTAAATAGAGACAGGCTATTCTGTAACTTCTGGCCTCAAGCAATCCTCCTGCCTTGGCCTCCCAAAGTGCTGGGATTTTAGATGTGAGCCACCACTCAGCCAATACTTCATTTTTGAAGGCTAACAAATTTAAATGGAAAGTTGCCTTTAAATACTGTAAGTTATGACTAGGCTCTGATCATTAAGAAGGAGAAGAGGGAGAAAGGGAGAAATATTTTTCTGAATGCTAAGTAGTGATTTTTGAAGTTTTTTTTTTTTTTTTTGAGACGGGGTCTTGCTCCGTCACCCAGGCTGGAATACAGTGGCGTGCTTACTGCTCACTGCAGCCTCAACCTCCTGGGCTCAACTGATCCTCCCACTTCAGCCTCCCAAGTAAGTGGGACTATAGCCACGTGCCACCATGCCCAGCTAACTTTTGTATTTTTTGTAAAGACAGGGTTGAAAGTTTAAAATAGAAAATGCTTCCACATGTGATGTTAGTATCTAATGTAGCATCAATGACATTTGCCTTGCCAGAAGTAAATAGGGGTATTTTGTCAACAGTAGTGCCTGATTTGTTTGAAAGTAGGAGAGATTAAAGACAACCTTTACCCAACATACAGGAATGAGGTAGTAAGATAATGTGATGACTCTCATGCCTGCCTATCTATATTGTATTTCCTTAGAGCAAATTGTCCCTTTGTTTTTCGTGTGTGTGTGTGTGTGTGTATGTGTGTGTGTGTGTGTTTTGGAGGCCGGAGATGGAAGAGGAGACTAAGAAAAAAAAACTGTAGACATCACCAAGCTTTTACCCAGAAAACCTCCAGCTAGAGCTCTTTAGTTTGTAGTTGATTCGGTGCTTAGAAAACTGCTTGCTGTTTGTGTAGGGTCTGGCCATTATAACATTCAAACCTTGAGGAGAGAAATAGCTGTAAAATATAACATCAAAACCTTTCATTTCTTTCCATTATTTGTCACCAGAAAAAAGTATGCGAGTCGTAATAAGAGGAATTAAGTTAAAGAATTTGTCAGATGCCAGTTTCTTTTGCTATGGGTTCAAACTATTTTCAAATTGTTTACCCTACTAAGAAGTTAGAAGAGCAAACAGTAATTTGAAACCATAACACACACAGTTTAAGCAGTCTCCAAACAAACCCAATGACTCAACAATATTGGAGAGTGTGAGTGTGTGTGTGTGTGTTTCCCTGGGGAAGTGCTATGTGCACATCCCACGTAAGTCTTTGTAGGACATAGAAAGATGGGCAAAGACACGGTGGTGATTTAGCAATTGGTAAAGGCCTTTCTGCTCCCCTTGGAAATCCAGTGTGTGCTTAGTTTAGTGAACTTGCTCTGAACAGTTCTTTGCACTAAGCTTCTATAATAAGAAGGTAAATCCTTTGGGTATGGTAGCAAATAATAAACCAGTCCACAACAATCAGAATCTTAATATTTCTCAAGCAGATTTATAGAAATAATTACAATGGACCATTAAAAAGCAAAGGGGGCAAGCTTTTTGTTGGAAATACCATTATTCAAGTTTTGACTGGCCTTGGACACAAAGAGGATCCCTGTCAAACACTTAGCATCATAATCAGTTTACATCTACATCTCTTTGTGGGCCTGACCTGGCTAAAATTGAAGGGGGGTCTTTTGGGGTTAAATCTAGGACTCCTTTCATCTTAACTCCTAACTTGCTGGCCTGCTACTGAAAAACAAGGATCTGGTAATTAACTCAGAAGGGTTGGTATTAAATATTCAACCTTTTTTCTAGTGTTTTTGTGCCTTTGATCAACTTTTGTATGTTAGATATTAAATTGTAAATTAGATAGTAAAAAGGAAGAAAATTTGTCTGTATATTACAATGTGTCCAATTGGTGGTGATTTCTCAAAACTATGCCAGAATAAGTTTACACTTAATCTGTCTTGAAATGTTGCTGATTTTCCAAGTAATACCCTAGGCTTCCTACCCCACCACTGTGTGGAAGGCACAGGTGAACAAGTTTCTGCATTTTGGGGTTTCGAATTGTGCCCTGCTTCCTGTGGGGTGATTGATGGGCAGTGTCACTGCAGGCGTCTGTTTCACACGCTTGGGGGCAGGGAGGGAGTGCAGGACAAGCACACAGCTAAGCACAGGACAGTTTACACCATCAAATGGGATTGTTTTCATGCTGGAAATGGCTTCACAAAAACAAGATACAATTTTTCTTTTCTGGAGAATTGAAAATTTTAAAGGGCCATGGAAAAGGGAAAGCAGAGAAAATACTAGATGTCCACACATCTTCATGTATCCCTCCACGCTTCCCATGACAGATTCGAACATATTTTCGAGCTTCACATTCCCTCCTTTATGGCATGCCTTCTTCACAGTTTATCTTATTTGATAAGAAGATTAATATCCAAGGGTGGCTACTTGCTTGCAGAGCATAATCAGGTTAAACATTGTCTATGGCAGGGGAAGAAGGCAGAGAAATTAATCCTACCCCAGCAGCTCCACTGCACAGGAACTCATAAAAAGAGGGTCTCTGGTGATCCCCCTACTCATGTACAGAGTCTACAGAAGTCCCTTGATGGTACGAAAGGAAAATAAATCTCGGGACCCCCATTTCACTAAGCCAAAGAGAAAAGTCAAGCTGAGAACTGCATCGTTGGGCAAACCTGCCTCCCATTCTGTTTCTAAATGAGATAGCTACAAAGATTAAAAAGCGACATATCTCCCTCACAGTTTGCACACAAGGAAATTTCTTGTGGACAAAGGACAGACAGAACTCAAAGTCATCCCTCTGCTCATGTGAGACAAATGTGTGTCTGTGCTTCCTTTGCCTTTTTGTTTCACTAAGCCAGACTAAGGTATAAGTGACTATTCCTCTGTGCACCCCCCCCCACATGTAAGTTGTGTATTCAGTAAAAAGTTAATCAGAGACTCAAAAGAATGCAACCATTTCTCTCTTATCTACCTATGACCTGGAAGCCCCTCCGTGCTTCTCGTTGTTCCAGTTTTCTGGACTGAGTCAATGTACATCTTACATATATATTGATTGATGTCTCATGTCTCCCTAAAATGTATAAAACCAAGCTGTGCCCTGACCACCCTAGGGACATGTCATGTCATCATGACCTCCTGAGGCTATGTCATGGGTGTGTCCTTAACCTTGGCAAAATAAACTTTTTTTTCCTCTAAACTTTAGAATCTTAAACTAAATCCTTTATTTCAAAAACCAACATGAAATGATTTCCCAGGCAGAGAAAAGGTTTGAGATGGAAGCATTCTTGTTAGCACTCCCTTCCTGCATAAATGGGGTTGGATAGAGAGGGGAGAGGGAATGACCAAGGGTACAGAAAGCTTTCACAATGCATGCTGAGTGTGAAGTGACACCCCCAGCAGATGAGGTTTATCATCTTTACTTAGTCACACAACATCAAGGACTGGTTAGTTCCAGGGAAGGGCTCCATTTCATCACCTGGGTCAGTTCTCTTCCCCCGCATGCTCCACAATGCAGTAGAACCAAACAACACATTTATCTACAATAGAATGTTTAAATAACACCTGTCCAATAACTGCCCTTCTTTGTGCTGTTGGGGAAAAGAAAAAACCAGAAAGCAATAAAACCCAAACCCTTTGGCAAGTTGGCCGGTGCCTATTCTCCTCGGGCATTTTTAGTGGAACTTCGGCTGGGCCTTGCCCTCCTCCCAGTATCATTGAGGAAAGTGGCAGCAGGACAGGTTTGGTCATCTGCACTGGAGTAGAAAGAGAAACCAAACACGATTTGGGCCACAGGTGGATTCTGGCACATTTTTAGATTAGTTAAAAATGTCATGTTGTGCGCAGGATGCAGGCAAAGGAGGTTTTTTTTTTGTTTTTTTTTTTTGAGGGATGTAATGTCTGTAGGCAGCATGAACGGTCTGATCTACCCTTGGGGAGGAGCTCCCTGTGTAAGGACAGAGAAACTAGGGGGCCTCGAGGAAGGTGTTGGTTCGGAAGACGGAGGAGACAATTGTTCCGGTGGCATTGATGGTGCCTTTGCTGTCTAAGCTGGACTCAGAGTCGCTGCTCTCAGAGTAAGCACCCAGGCCTGGGAGGATGCTGATACAGACTGCAGCAGAGGGGCAGTGGATGGAGGGGCCACTCAGGGAAGTGTTTCCAAGAGACTTGCAGGATGAGGACTCCTGATTCTCATCATCTGGCTCAGGGTCCGGTTTCAGTCTTTTCACACTATTGCTACTCTCTGAGCTCTTATGCTTCACAGCTCCTGCCAACAGCTTCGCCTGGGAGAACTTGTTCTTGGTTTCTATGGGCTTCACAGTCAGTGAAGCCCATAGAAACCACTTCCTTCTTGTTCTCTTGAGAAATTCCAACCTTCTTGAGGTTATTTCTGTATTCCTTCAGTTCTTTCAGTTCTTCTTCTCTTCGTTGCTTTTCTATTAGTTGCTGCTATCAAGAAACCCCATCAAGGAAGTTGGTCTCATCTTCATCTAAGCCTCTTACCATGTTTTTTAATTTGAACTGTTCCTCATACTCCTGCTGCTTCTTGTCCTTCTGTTCCTGTAGCCTTTCATATAGAGATCAAGAGTCTACAAACCTCCTCTGGACATTCTTCTGGATCTTCAGATTTTCGACCTTTCTCCCATTCTTCTTGCCTCCTTTTGCACCGTTCATCTAGTTCTGCCTCAGACACGAACCTCTTTTTGATAATAAGGTTACCATCATCCCCTCCATCCATAATGAAACAACCAATCGCCGGCACTATAGAGTCCCGGCCAAATAAACTTTCTAAGTTGACTGAGACCTGTCTCAGATATTTTGGGTTCACAATTGACAACCACAAAGGGATTTGGAGTGGAGGTTCCCCTGACCTTTGACAAATTTCTTATTGGTGCTTGGTACCAGCTTGAGCTATCTTTATGACTCAAACCAATAAGATACTTGGCTGAGGCCTGGGAACCTCCCATTTAGAGAATCCCTGATCTCTCAAAATTTGGTCAAGATCTAAAGTTTACTTGGCTGTATAACCCCTCTTCTGTAGTTTCACTTGCTTCCAACAAGGAGGGCAAGTTTTCCTACTTCCATGACAATAGAAGGCAGGTAACTCTTTTGTGGAGTCTGAACTGACTTCAAAACAATTTGAGATTTTTCCTGCTTCTAGGATGGTAGAGAGCAGTCTTCAGCCTGAGACCCATTCTTAGGTAAGTAGCTGAATCAGGGTTCTGTCTTAGCTAAAGTTAAGATTCACAACCAGCTGGTCTTAATTTCTCCTTACCATTAGAGTACTCAGGGCTGGGCGCGGTGGCTCAAGCCTGTAATCCCAGCACTTTGGGAGGCTGAGACGGGTGGATCGCGAGGTCAGGAGATCGAGACCAACCTAGCTAACATGGCGAAACCCCGTTTCTACTAAAAAATACAAAAAACTAGCCGGGCGAGTTGGCGGGCGCCTGTAGTCCCAGCTACTTGGGAGGCTGAGGCAGGAGAATGGCGTGAACCCGGGAGGCAGAGCTTGCAGTGAGCTGAGATCCAGCCACTGCACTCCAGCCTGGGTGACAGAGCGAGACTCTGTCTTAAAAAAAAAAAAAAAAAAAAAAAAAGAAAAAAGGGAAAAAACAACATCATTAAAAAAACCCAAAAAAAAGGGAAAAAAAAAAAAAAAAAAAAAAAGAGTACTCAGTAATCATATAAATTGTGCAACTGTTTGATTTGCTTAGCTGTTTTTGTTCTTGTTGCTTGTTTTTATTTTTATTTTATTTTATTTTATTTTTTTCCCATTGGGTTTGACCAACTGTATCGGCCTTGAGGAAATCCAAAGGAAAGTCCAAATTGTGGGGAACAAGGCCTCTGAATTGGCTAAATTCCCACAATTGAAAAAGAAAAAAAGGGAAAAAGAAAAAACGGCCAGCAAAAGGAAAAAAAGGGAAAGATTTTTTGTTTAGATTACCTAAAGGGCTTTAGTTATATAACAAGGCCACTTTTTTTTTTTTTTTACTAGCCAAGCCAAACTAAAAGAGCAATGGCTGTCACCTCATACTGCAGTTTGGTAACTGAGGTTATGCCCCTTTTTTTCCATCACATCAGCCTGGGTTTGGTTCCTAAATCAAGCCCTTTCTGGTTTGGTATTCGTGTTACTTTTGAAATATCAGCAATGTGTCTTAGCTAAAATATGGTTATGAGATTTAAAAGAATTTTTTTAAGGGAGCTTAATGGTTAAAAGTCAGCTTAATTAAAAGCTAACATCTAAGATGTGCTTGTGTGTGTTGTGTCTGTATGTGTGTGTGTCTGTATTTTAAAGGCCGTCATGTTTTGTTTTGTTTTTTTCTCTCCTAGGACCTTGGTTTGTTTGTTTGTTTTTAGCAAGTTTTGTTTTCTTCTCAGTGGACTGAATCTGTTTTTTCATTTGCTTCTACTGTCTCTCCTTTTTCTTGCCACCCTCTGCTGCATGAGGAACCTAAAATAGTTTCTAACAGCCTGTCAGTTTCTAACAGGCATTCCTTAAAGAAAACAGAGAAGGTGCCAGACTCTCTTTTGGGGAGAAACCTCTGTTTTTCCTTATGGAATCCCAAGAGTGTAAACAGAGAAGTTCATCTCAGGTCTTAAACTCCTTGCTTTTGTATTATGTCACCTGGTTCTTCTTCTTCTTCTCCTTCTCCTTCTCCTCCTTCTCCTTCTCCTCCTTCTCCTTCTCCTCCTTCTCCTCCTTCTCCTTCTCCTCCTCCTTCTCCTCCTCCTCCTTCTCCTCCTCCTTCTCCTCCTCCTCCTCCTCCTTCTCCTCCTCCTCCTTCTCCTTCTCCTCCTTCTCCTCCTCCTCCTTCTCCT
>NW_012118487.1:35048485-35067441 GCF_000951035.1 Colobus angolensis palliatus
CTCCTTCTTTCTCCTCCTTCTTTTTCCTCCTTCTTCTCCTCCTTCTCCTTCTCCTCCTTTTTCTTCTTCTTTCTTTCTTCTTCTTTTCTTTCTTCTTCTTCCTCTTCCTCTCCTTCTCCTTCTCCTTCTTTTCCTTCTCCTTCTTCTTCTCCTCCCCCTCCTTCTCCTTCTCCTCTCCTTCTTCTCCTTCTCCTCCTTCTCCCCCTTCTCCCTCTTCTTCTTTTTCACTAAAATAGTTACTATAACAGAGGTTATACTTGGGCATTTAAAGTAAGGAAGAGTATGGTTTAGACACTTAGGGAAATGTCTTCGTTAAAAAAAAAAAAAAAAAAACAGGAGGATGCACCGTAAAAGCATCATGTGGTCTTGGCCTCATAATAATTCTATTTTTGGAGACCCAGGATTCAGTGTGGGCTCAGTCCAGAGCTCAGAGATCCAGTGTAGAACTACCTATCTAAATAAAATTGGTCTTCTTATATAATCCTATGATAGATTTCTATAATTTTATGTTTGATTTGGCATTTGTTTTTAATCTCCCTCTACTTTCATCAGACTGTTTCTCTCTGTACCTTTAGATGTAAATTTAACTATCTGATTTTTCACCTAAGAGTTCCTTTAATGTACAAATTTAGAGCTATCTAGCTGACAACTGCCTAGGGTAATAAAACAGGCTACCAAGAAATTGGAAGTCTAAAATAGAAGTAGAAAAAGGTTTTATGAACCTATAAGATCTATTTCTGTCTGCGTGTCTAATACATCTATGCATTTATGTATCATATATGTTTCATTGCTAAAAATATATAAAAGAGGTCTAATTAATTGGCTTAAAGAGAAAAACGTTGCTTTCAATCAAATACCTTATCAGAAAAAAATAGAGATTTTAAGTCAAATGCTATTTCAAGTTCATGTAATTTAAGTAAATCTTTAATAAATAAGCTGATTTTAAAGGCATTCATGAACTAGAAATTAGAAATGGCTCCAGAGTTGTCAACATATATTATTGTTTAAATTTATTGGTAAAATGATTTCATATTTATCTCTGCCAGATGTCAAAATTTGGCATGAGGGTTATAAAGCTATGAATGCAGCATGAAGGAAAATTATCTTTGCTTGTGCAAAATTTGATAAATAAGGCATTTAATATTGTTCAGTTAATGGAAACAGCTAAATTCTGAGTTATTGGCAAAAAGGAAGGGAGGGAGGAAGGGAGGGAGGGAGGGAGGAAGGAAGGAAGGAAGGAAGGAAAAAAGAAAGAAAATATTTATCTAACTGTAAGGTTCTTACTTAGGAAAACCTGGAATTCACAGACTATAAAAATGATTAACTGGGAAATAACATTAAATGATAACTATCACAGTTTTCATAAGTAATCTGGGTAAAAATTAATAAATTAATTAGGTAAACGTAATGAATAAATCCTTGTAAATAAACTTGTCATATAAGTTAGAATCTAAAGTTATATTAAGTTAAATAATGGATACTCATTAAATGTCTGAGTTATTTCCAATTTTTAAAAGAAATATATTATAGGAAAATATTTTTTCTAAAAAGGAAATGTGTTCTTATTTAAAGGAAAATAATTTTTGTCTAATTCAAAGGTTATTTAAAAGTTATTTATGAAATAAGGTAAAAGTAACCAGTAAATAAAAGCAAGGTAAAGGAAGTTATAAATATAACAGGTATTTTCAACAAGAAAGGTTAAAAGGAAAATAATTTTATATGAGAAATAATTTTATATGGTAGATTTCTGCCTTAGAATAAAATGACTGGTTGTTTAAGAAAAAAGGATGTTTAGGACAAACCAGAAAGTCCAAGCATGTCATGAATGGTCTGTGTAAGTCATAACAAGAGGATTTATGGAAAAAACTTGTATATGATCAAGTTGTTTATAATTAAGGGAAATTATTTTTAATGGTCTTTCTAGAGATTGGGTTTTGATTTTTTTTTTAAAAAAAGACATTTATGTACTAAAGAATTGGGTAGAACAATGAAATTTTCTTAAGGTGTTGATTTACTATTAATAAAATTACAAGAGATTTTAATGTTTTTAATACAAAGTTTAAACTTTTATTGCATCTCTCTGTTTTCAGCTTTCTCCCCCCATTTGAAAGGCCTAAAATGATAACTCTATCCTTCAACTCATTTTCAGATCTCATAAGTTTTATTTCTTTGGGTTCCAACTGTTTTTTGTGGCCTGATGCTAAAAATGTTTTATCTTAAAGGAAATGCTTCCTTACAACCTAATATTCTGTGCTCTTGGCTTTAAATTGTTTTACAAATCAGAAAATTTTCACTATGAATCAGGAAACACTTCCTATGTCTAACTAATTCAAGTATCCTTTTCATTAGTTTTGACTTGAAGGTTATCTAAATGGACTCTCCAGAGGGACCAACATTCACATGCACTGCAGAGGGTCTTTTCTTTTACCTTTGGGTAACTGGCCTAACGAACAGATTTTATGTTTATCAAAATAATTTTGATATCATTAAATTTTGCTTTTCTTAGAAAAATTGAAAAATATTTTTAATTAAGGCTATTACATTTATATCTGTCTAGCTTTCTATATGTGCTTTTAAAGTCCTTATGCCATTAAGTTACAGGGTTTTGACTCCTTGGTCTAAAAAGGACACCAAGTCCTGCTAAATCTTAAACAATGACAGCAGTTAAAGCCTCATCTTCAGACCCAGTAGAAGATGCCAATCAAAATAAATTGCATTCATGAGACACAGGGCCAGAAATTAAAGCTATTCAACTCCTCAAGGCCAGGGACTATCACAGAAGAGGCAGGCATGTGAGTAAGGGCTGATTTTGAGAGATAAAGTCAGGTGAGTTTCTCTATAAAGTAACCATTAATGTCAAAGGCATACTAATGCAAGACCAGCATATTGGCCCCTGTGTCAGATTGACAAGGTTTTCTTGGTGCATTAGCTTGCTCCTTAATAAAAGATATAAAGGTTATAAAAGGCTTGTGGAAATTATATCTTATGGTCAAGATGGTTAAAATTTTATAGGTCGTTTACAAAATTTTGAAAAACAAATTTAATTGGCCTTATGCTGTCTTTATTAGGTCTTAATGTTTGGGAAATTAAGTTTCCTCTCTCAAAGAATAAAGGTTTTAACTTTTTTTTTGTAATCTTTAAGTTATCACTTTGGCTAAATGAATGACTTATTTTACAATGACCTGTGATCCTATTTTGTGATATCAAATGTTTTAAATTTTTTATATTTGACAAACTCCAAAATCAAATTCTAACTTTGGTCCTCATTAATTTTTTTATGTTAGTCCCCTGAAGTCAAAAGAGATGCATTTGGCTTATTTGATATAATAAAATCATACAAGAAGTATTGTCAAATATGAAACAGTGTTTAACTTTCTTTGGTTTATATTTATACAAATGTGTTATTAGTATGTATTCCAGAATTGTGTGAAATTCCTGTGATTCTGTTATGTCTTAGCATATATTATTGGTAGTAATTATGGTTATTATGTGAAGTCACTGTGTGCCACAGAAGTAACCAAATTTGTCAGTTGTGTCTTTAACTATGTTTGTTTTAAGACTTTTGTCATCCACAGTTGTTTTACTTTTATTCTTTTTTAAAGGTGGTTTAATAATCAGCTATAGGATTCTGACAGGTGCTTTTGAATGCAGGTTTCTGATAACTTTGGATATTGCAACACTAGAATAGAGGAAAACCTCCCAAGACTCTCATGGAGGGCTGAAATGTTCATGAATATCAAGCCAAACAGGAGTTAACTGCAGGACTAAACTAATAGAAGACTGAAGTAATTCTTTTACGATTTTTTGCTTAAAACATTGCTGATTCTTTGTTTTTCAGAGCCAAGAAAACTATTGAGCTTTTTATATCTTTTAACAATTAAGTATACTCCTATAAACAAAATTTGGAGCATACTTCTAATTTCTCCAAAATTTGGAAACTAGCTGAATTCTTAACATACGACAATAGACTTATTTGCATAAGTTCAATAACAATGTTTTCTTTTTTAACAGGACACAATTGGAATCACTGGTTTTGACTGGAATGGCATGCTTTCAGATATAAACAGTCTCCTTTAAGGAACCAAAGTTGACTTATAGGGCCAATAAAAGCCCCTTGGGAAAGCTGGCCTCACACCCTGTCTACACAGTCCCTGTGGTAAGTAAAGAATGTCACTTTCAGACAGGCCCAGGAGCCCCAGGTTTTCTTGGGACCTCAAGGTGAGGAATTCACCCAATTAATACAATTTTTGCAGGCATAGGCTGGGCTTAAGGCATTAAAGTTGAATCTGAGATTCCTTATGGAATAAAGTTCCAGCAAAGCCAATTAAAAAAAAAAAAAAAAAAGGAGCCCATATGGCAAACAATTATCCATGCTGACTTTATGCAAATACTCCAGCCAAGTATAATAAGACTACAACTTATTTTGTAAATGAATTTGTCTTTGATGTGTCTTTGGTGAAAATGGGACTGGAGAAAGAATTACGTTTCAAAATAAACTGTAGTACATCTACAGTAGTAGATGTAGTAGTCTTGCCTAATGTTTTTCCCTTTTTATTATTTTCTACAGTTTGGACTGAATTCTAAAATTTTTAATGGCTACAAGTCTCCAAAATAATGTTTTCAATTTTTTCTTTCCTTTCCTTTTGTTCCTATTTTTCCTGATTTGAAATCACTAAATATTAAGCTGTACTTTCTTAAAGCCATGAAAACCAAAGCTATAACTTTAGAAGAAAATAACAGTGACCTATTTACATCCATAAACCACTTTTATACCTGCTGCCTACTAACGTACAGACTTTAGAATAATATGGCCTATACTGATTTCCCAAGATCCTCATTTGTTTTTTGTTATTTTCTCCCTTCCTCCCCTATTTTCTCTTTGTAGGATGTGAGGCTTCACAACCTGCTAAAAATGAGCTTTCCTAATAACATGGGACCTACCCATCTAGGAATGAACCATCTTAGCCATGAGAGATTAGATAAAACCTGAGACCAGACACTAATTTTCTTCTAAAATGCTTTATCTGAAAGATTTTAAAAAGAAAAAGGGGGAAATGTGAAGGGAAAATAAATTTTGAGACCCCCAAATCACTAAGCCAAAGGGAAAAGTTGAGCTAGAAAATGTGGTAGTGTGCAAATCTGCCTGTCATGCTATTCCTAAATGAGGTAGCTACACAGATTAAAAAGCTACATACCTCCTTCACATTTGCACACAAGGAAATCCCTTGTGGACAAAGGACAGACAGAACTCAAAGTTATCATCCTTCTGTTCATGTGAGACAAATGTGTATCTGATGGCTTCCTTTGTCCTGTTGTTTCACTAAGCCAGACTAAGGCATGTGACTATTCCTATACCCACCCTCACACATAAATTGTATATTGAGTAAGAGGCTAATCAGAGACTCAAAAGTATGCAACCATTTGTCTCATCTACCTATGACTTGGAAGCCCCCGCTGCTTCGACTTGTCTTGCTTTTCTGGACCGAACCAATGTACATCTTACATATATTGGTGTCTCATGTCTCCCTAAAATGTATAAAACTAAGCTGTGCCTTGATCACCTTGGACAAATGTCATCAGGAAATCCTGAGGCTGTGTCATGGGTGTGTCCTTAACCTTGGCAAAATAAGCTTCCTAAATGGACTGAGACCTGTCTCACATTTTGTGTTCACAATGATTGACAGCCCTTTGTCCTGTGCAGCACGCTGGGTAGGGGCACTATGAAGAAATCAGAGGGCTAACTCAGAAGGCTGGAGCAGGGACAGAACATAAAGGGAGAAAGGGGCCCATGGAAATTATGACTTATCCTCAGTTCTTTATTGGCATCAAGGTTTTTAACAAAAGTCATATAGTATTCCACCTTTAGCTAAAGTTCTTGAGATAACCAAGGAAGACACATTTTATGTGTATGCGTGTGTATGCTGTGTCACAATCAGTCAATTTCTTCTTCATTAGATTGCAAAACTAGATGCTGTAATAAGGAACTTACCAGGCTGGGTTCAGTGGCTCACGCTTGTAATCCCAGCACTTTGGGAGGCCAAGGTGGGTGGATCACCTGAGGTCAGGAGTTCAAAACTAGCCTGACCATATGGTGAAACCCTGTCTCTGCTAAAATATAAAAAATTGGCTGGGCATGGTGGCGGGCACCTTGTAATCCCAGCTACTCAGGATGCTGAGACATGAGGATTGCTTGAACCCAGGAGGCGGAGGCTGCAGTGAGCCAAGATCGTGCCACTGCACACCAACCTGGGCAACAGAGTCTCAAAAAAAAAAAGAACTTCCCTACCAGAATTGCCTTCCAATTCCAGAAAGCCGTGTTTGTAGACTGTCTCCCCTGGGTAACCTTGAAACACCCATGCAACCCAGTCCTCGTGTGCCTGTAGTTAGAATCCACACACTTGAACAGGTAGGCTAACTAGCTATTAATTTATTTTCCTTCTAAAAAACGGCAGTAGTTAGGCTGACCTCTAAATCAAAACTACGGTCATATAAATTACTGAATGTTCTAGCCAACAATGACTCTAATGACCTACAAGCTTCAGACGAATTTTGCCACTTCAACTGTCCAAATATATTCTAGTGCCACTGGGTAAAAAGGAGTCAAGCATTCTATGTTAGAATGTCTGGTGGGGGAAAAAAAGGTATTAAGATTCAAAGGCTACACAGAAATAATATTGTACTATATTTAAGATTTATGTGAGATTTAGTTTGGCAACATGGATAGGACCATCTTCACTGACCTAGCTGCCATGGTAGAATGGTAAAATGCCCTCTTCTCCACCCAACAAACACAAATGCTCAGAATTAAGACATTCCAGTCTGGAGCTGAAGGCTGGCTGCTTCCATCCTCAACCACTAATCATATGTTCTCCATACTGATCCCTCCCTTCTCCTGACCATTCATTCCTTATGATTTGTAAGAACTTTCTCCCCATTAAACCCAAAAGTTTAAGGGCAAGCCTGTCTTACTCAACTTCACATCTTTGTAGTATTTATCTTCAAGGCTCGACAGCGGTTAGTAGTCAACGTATTTTCACATTGCTTGTGATTTTCATCACCAGCAAATGTTACCAGTGGGCCTCCAGTCATTGAAGGCTAAGTGCTCTAGCAATGCTAATTATCATTATTGAAAACACTGAGTGACCTTTATGTGCAAAGCACGAGGAGGGCTACAAACATGTTCAAAACAGTTCTTGCCCTCAAGAGGCTTCTATGGGCCAGAAGCAAATCTTCTAGATCCAAGCTCTTTGAAGCCTGATCCTCTTCAAGGTGTTAATGGAATCAGGTGGTAAAGTCAACATGGGTAAGTTGACTGGTCATTCAGCAAATACTCATGACCATTTAAACTTACATTTAAAAAATAACCTACTTGATAGTACCAGTGAGTTAAGATGTAAGAGTGCATGAAGGGAACAGCCAGGTATCATAAGATTTTAGGTGAACCCAAGAAATGTAGACTTGTACAGGTCAATTAAGCGAAACCTTTCAGAAGACATGCTGATGTTCGACCCAGAGCAATGTGGCTCAGTGTTGGACTGAAAAACAACTCCAGCTTTGACATGGTTTGGGAAGAAAAGGGATGGACTGAGTTCTTTCTTCAGAAATTTGATAAAGCGATCAGGTAAAGAGGACTGAGAATCGAAGCATGTAGCTTTGATCCTCCACTTCTTTTAGGGCTACACCAAAGAGATGGGGATGCGTGCTTTTAAACAAGACTAACTATAGCCTTGGTAAGACAATTACCTGGCTCTGTCACTGCTTGGGCTAAAGCGTTTTCATAAGCTAGGTGTACAGGATTCCAAAGAGGCTACTGTAAGGAAAAACAAAATCATAATAATGAAAAGTCAGCAGACTAGAAATGAAATTAATCGTTGAAGTTAGTTCACTACTAGTGAATGGGAATTCACAAAAAAAAAAAAAAATGAGCTAAAAGAACTAAACAGGCAGAGTTCTTCCTAGAATAAATCAAGGTCAGTGTTGAGGTCACTGGCAAGGAAGTCTGAAGTGGCTTGGACTGAAGCTACTTGTGTTTGGGGAAAAAAGACTTGTTTTCATTGCTCTAGTAATAAGCATAAATAGTGACTCCAAAAGCTTGAAAACTCGAAGACAGCACAACAACCTCTTAGTATGTCATTGTATTTTTTTTAAAAGGACAAAGGGGCAAGTTAGGGCCACAGCCTACTATGAAGCTTTAATACTTGCCTTTCCATTGTGAGTTTAGGCAAGGTCTCTTAGAGACACAAACAAAATTTTGTCATTAGATATAGCTGTTCATTTGCTATTTCTAACGAATTTTTTTTTTTCTCATTTTATGGCTGGCTTCATTGGAGAAAAATGCTAACTAAGCTTCACAGAGAAAATATGGTGAGCCTTTTCAGAGAAACAAAATTTTGAGAAGAAATTGTTAGTGCCCACTTCAGGAATAATCTGACCCTCTTCAAGGTGTTAGTGGAATCAGGTGGTGAATGAAAGTCAACACAGGCAAGCTGAGCGGTCATTCAGCAAATACTCATGACTGTTTAAACTTACATTTTTTTAAAAAAACTCACTCGATAGTAGCAGTGATTATATAGTAACCATTGCCATGGTTAAAACTCAATTCTCCAAACATTGCCTGGGCTTTTTGATACTTCTGTTATTGATACAAACTAGTCAGAAAAATCCATAGGATTTTCTTTGTTCTTATCTGAGATGGGGTGTGGGAATAGGAAAAAGAGAATTTGAGAACAATATAAATAAATATCTATTACTTATTTGAGGAACGCTTTAAAGAGTTAAGCTATTTTATTAGTTTTAGAAGCGTGAATTAGGGAAAACGTGGCCATCTCATAAAATATATTTTTGGATTGGAAATAACCATTATTAAAAATTACCAATGTATAAATACTTGTTTTTAAGCAGTCTTAAATTGTTATAGTAAATAAAGCTCTTAGCAGCTTCATTTAAAAAAATCTATAGTAGTACAGATTAGTAGTATATGCTTATTTACAAGAGGGCAAAAAAACTGAGACAGTAAAAAACCATCCTTATTAGGCTAAAAGAAAGCTAGTGTTTTGTTTTTGAATTTAACTTCCCTTGAACTTTCAAATAGCTATTTAGAAAGCATTAATTTGGGGCCGGGAACAGTGGCTCACACCTGTAATCTAGCACTTTGGGAAGCTGAGGAGAGAGGATCGCCTGAGCCCAGGAGTTTGAGCCCAGCCTGGGCAACATGGCAAAACCCATTTCTACAAAAAATACAAAAATTAGTTGTGCATGGTGGCACACGCTTGTAGTAAATATAGTAATTTTTTTTGAAAAGCTTCAATTTGGAAATGAGCTGAGGAGAAAATCAAGAGAAAAAGGTCTAGTTTAGTGAATGAATGTTTTCCTATATGGAACTTTTTTACATAGTCCTATCCTAAACTATTTCTGCCTCTTCACTTATCCTGTACTCTTTACTGACAAACTGCCCAACTTTATGCTTACTTGAATTTCTGTTTCCAAATACAAATCATCTCCCATGCTAGAGGAGAAATTCTAGTATTTCTAGGAGTGGAGCAAGTGGTGTCACTGTCTATACCAAAAAAAGCCTCTGATTGCAACCCTGGTGCAAGAGGAAAGATTTAGTGGGTCCTACTGCTTTTCTGGACCAAATATCCTTTTTTTTTTTTTTTTTAAAAAAATGCTATTATGAAAAACATTTTTAAAAAGAAAATGTAAAAGACTAGTACTATGGAACCCCACGTATCCACCCACTTATCTCAACAATTGCTAACATTTTGCCATATTTTCTTTGACATCTTTCTCTCCATAGATGTGAATACATATGAATGTATTTTTGCTGAGCCATTTAAAAATAAACTGCAGACATCATGCCACTTTGGCTTTAAGCAGTTTAGGCATGCATTCCCAATAAAGCTGTTCCCCTACATTACCATAATATAGTATCATACCTAAAAAAACATAAGTTCCTAGCAGTGTCAAATACACACTCAAGTGACTCAGTTGTTCCTCCAAATGTCTTAGCTACTTTCTTTGAATTATGATCTCAAATCTGTTGTTTTCTAACAGTATTACTGTTTTTTTTTTCTTTTGTGATGGAGTTTTTGAAGAGACCAAGCCAATTATGTTGTAGAATGTCTCAGATTCTGGATTTGTCCAGTTGATTTTTCTTGGTATCTTTTAACTTTTTCCTTAACCCCCTGTATCTTCTGTACACTGGAATTTAAGGTCAAATACTTGATTCGCTGCAGATTGAATAATTCCAGCAGAAATATGTGATACTGTATAATTTACATCTCATTATAACTAAGGCACGATTACGAATATTCATGATTTTAAATTTGATCACAATTTAGGTTGTAAGCACAAATCTCTTCTTCTTAATGGTTCTTTTTCCCCTTTCAAATTGAGCCATTTGTAGGGTAATACTTTGGTATTATGGAAATAGTCTGTTTTCCATTTCTCTCTCACCTAATGATATTGGCATCCATTGGCCATCCGTGTGAATCAATTATTTTAGTCATAGTTGCAACATGGTGATTTGTCCAATTCTGCCATTCTTTCTCTTACAGAAAGAATGGCCGTTTTAAAAACTGGTCACTCTTCTGTAAACATCCTAATGTCTTAGGTAACATCCTGACATTAATTTAGAGTAAGTTATAAGTATACTGCCTCTTTTGTAACTCATTCAAATGAAATTGCAGTGCAAGCACTGAATATTTTTCTGCATTTGAATTTTGGATCAAAAACCAAAAAAATTTTATACATGACTCCTTTGAATTAAGAACTACGCAAGGAAGCCTGGCACAGTGGCTCACACCTGTAATCCCAGCACTTTGGGAAGCCGATGTGGGCAGAACTACGTATACTGAAGGAGTTTGAGACCAGCCTGATATACATGGTGAAATCCCGTATCTATTAAACGCACCAAACTTAGCTGGGCCTGAGCAACAGAGTGAGACTCTGTCTCAAGAAAGAAAACTATGCAAGGAGTTGGGGATACAGGGTGAAGAAGACAGCCTACCCGGTGCCTTTCTTAAGAGCTGAATGTCTAGTCATAGTAAGTATATATTCCTCAAAGGAAAGAATAATTATCTGCCTAAAGCCTTAGGCAGTTTTTATAAAAAGCTTCCTAACGTAGAATCAGAAATCATTTAGGAAGAGAATAACAGTAAAGTAGCATATATAAATAATTTATCTTGAGTACTTTATTCATTATTCTAAGGCTTCATAATTTAAAAACTTTTCAGGAAGGCCAGGAAGATTAAAGTAACCTTTCCTCTCACTACTCTATAATGCTTTACACTCATTTGAAAAAAAAAAAAAGTTTTTACAGTTTGCTTTTAATAGAACGTCAATAATCAAAGCTCCAAGATGTAGTGAGATGTATGTGGCTTACGTTCTTCTTCCTATGTGCCCTATACCAGCTAGGTGTACATTTCATCGGTAAGTTATTTATATGAACATATACACCTGTACCAAAGGCAAAGTGATATGGAAGTCTTAAGTCATAGAAAGTTACTTTTAAAATCAACAAAATGGTATCCTGTTCCTCTTACATCTTCCTTATGAATCAACAATTCATGCAATCTTTGACAGAGTTCATGGTAAAGCTTAGCTTGGACCCAAACAAAACTGTGGTTTTGGTTCTTGTGGAACAGTTTCACTTGTTTAAAAAACCCAGAATTCTTAGTTCTGATGGCATACTAATCAACTAACTGCACAAGAGTAGTTATGGTATTCAGACTGGACCTAATTTCCTCATATTTCTAGTCTCCTTTTTCCCTACCAGAGCTGATATCAGACTAACAAACAGTTCTCACTTAACATACATAAACTACTAAGAGTCAAACTTTATTTCATGAAAACAAAGCTGAACTTTGTAGTTTCCTGTACATTATGGTGACCACTTGGCAATTTATTATAAAGGTCCATTTATGCTGGGAAACCTGTTGAACAGGAAACCTTCAAGTGGGAACATAGAACTGAATTTAATGAAAGTCCTCAAAAAAATTGTTTGCATTGTCCTATTTTAATAGGTCCTGCTATACTGTAAAAATAGTAAAGGAATTGTGACCTTGGGAAAGCTTTGAAGTGACGCAAAATACAACTGGTCTTCTGATCAGAAAATGGCCTACTCACAACTGGATAGTCTTAGCTGATGTAAAAATTCATAGTCTTGGCCAGGTGTGGTGGCTCACGCCTGTAATCCCAGCACTTTGGGAGGCTGGGGCGGATGGATCACGAGGTCAGGAGATTGAGATCATCCTGGCTAACATGGTGAAACCCCATCTCTACTAAAAAAAAATATTAAAAAAATAGCCGGGCATGGTGGTGGGCGCCTGTAGTCCCAGCTACTTGGGAGGCTGAGGAAGGAGAATGGCGTGAACCTGGGAGGCAGAGTTTGCAGTGAGCTGAGATCGCGCCACTGCACTCCAGCCTGGGTGACAGAGCAAGATTCCGTCTAAAAAAAGAAAAAAAAAAAAGTAGTCTTAAAGGGGAATTCGATTTTTTGAAATGCCTAAATTTGGTTAAAATTGAGTGATCAAAGATTTAGGTAGTTTCAACTCTCCCAGGCAAACTGAAAGGTTAAAAAAGAAAAAATAAAAAGAGCTACTGGCAAAGGATATTTAGGGTGACTGCAAGTAGTTATTTAAGGAGTACTTCACAAAATTAGCATCAATTATACTTGAATGTTGCATGGAACTAGCAACTCAGACAATTTACTTTTATTTTTCTAAACTACAGTCATCTCCAGTGAAAGTTAAAGGCAAATAGGCATATTCTAAGGTAGCTACATTATTCTTTCAATTAACAGTTCCATGACTAGAAGAAATTTATCTTTAGTTTTTTCAATATGTATCATTTTACTTTATATAACACTTTCCAAGCTCACCTGATTCCTTTTGCAGAATACTGCAAGTTAAAGGCCAGTGGAGAGAAAGGCAGACATCTTACATACTTTGCAATGTACCTAGTATGAAGCCATTTGCAGGGAGATGGATTTTTTTCCCCAATGGGAAGGTATTTAATACACATTAACTTTAGAAGAAACTTGACACTTTTGACACATTGATTTAATTAATGCAGTTGAAATGGCAGGATTTAAAGGGGAATTCAAGTATATAGTTGCAAATACTCATGTGGCATTACATTTGGAGATGGGGGCTGGCTAAGTCAGTTTAACATATTTTGAAGCCTTGATAGTTTCATCTGTAAAAAAAGTGTGTTACATAATCTCTAAGGAACCTTCTAGTTTCACACGCTATGGGATAAGCGTCAGTAACATTATCAGTGTGTTTTGAATATGGAAAAGATGCTTCTTAAAGCCTAGATTTCAGCTAAATTGCTTTTGCAAACCCACATAGTTCCTGGACCCTAAAATTTGGAAGCTTTGGGATAAAAAGTTTAATTTCACAGACCAGTTCCTCAGTGCATTATTTTTCTCTAGAATAACAACTTCTATTTTAATGAGAGAAAAGCCAGCCATTTCCATCCACTCCCTGCTCTCACCCAGCATCCCCAAACTCTCCAGTTGGTGATTGTTCAGCCTTTATCTTCCTGTTTTTCTCTTTTATTATTTCATTTTATATATACACTACTGGCTTTAAAAATATACTAAACAGGTACATGTGTATGCTGTTACAGGTGTAAATTGGCACAGTCTTTCTTGAAAGCAAACAGGCAATACATTACAAAGTTTTAAAAGTGGGTATATACTTTTAAGGGCCCATTTTCACTTCTAGGAATATAACCTAAGGGACTAAGTAGGTAAAAGTACAAAGATGTAAATGTATGCTGTATTAAAGGATATTCAAAATAGAGCTTATAATATTAAAATCCAAAACTAAAATATCCAACTTCAGAGGTGTTGGGTGGTTCCATGCAGTATTTATTCACTTGGGAAGGTAGTTATCTTCTATTACTTGAAATTTTCTTCTAATTCTTTTCTATAATGAACATAAATTACATTCCTAACAAAGTAAATGTGCCATTGGCTAAATATATTGATTTACTTTTTTCTTTTGCTCACGTGCCCACTATCAGAATCATGGGTATTTTAAATTTATTCTGAAAAGAATCAATCCATGAAACTATTTAGCTTCTTAGCTACAATAACTGTTATTGAAATGTGGTTAAGAATGGACATGTTCAGCTCTCAAAAGAGATTCACATTGAAAAAAAAATAGCTTACTGAGATAAAACAATTATAAGTGACAGAAGCACCATTTTTTTAAGGTTCAGAAAAGACAAATCATGTGTCTTCAGAATTTCCAAATAGTTACTTCTTAAACTATGAAGGTCCAGAGAAACAATTTACTGCAGCAAACACTTTTAATAAGAATACAAAATTCACACCAGAGGCACATTCTGGGGAATGTAAATGAACTATCACAAGTAGTAATTCTGCTGGAAGAATAAAATAAGGCTCTCTGAGTACAAATATACAGGAAGGAATGATTTAAAATAGGTTTATGATTTACAATCACATTACACTGTATTAAGCGCTCAACACAGGCATATTAATTAAAAAGCCAGCTAAAAGGCATTTGAACATATATAACAAATCTTACAGTCCACAAAGTTCATGTATAACGGTAATTTTAGGTACTTCATTTCAACACAGAAGAAATGAACAGGCGAGGGATGCCTCTAAAAATATTAATTTATGTCTATGACAAAAACTGAAAGAGCTTTACATTGAAAATGGATTACACTACTGACAGAACCATGTAGTGGACAGGGCAACCACATGAACACAAAACCAGTAGTGCCGAGCAACTAAAACAGTACTGGCCTTTCCAATCCTCTTTCTTCCTGGTACCACCGCACTGTCCCACATTACCTCTTCATTACCCAAATCAAAGAATCCTTCTGTTTTCCCATTCCTCAAAAGGAATGAAGAAAAACCAAAGAGCAAACTCAAAAGATGATTTGTACCATAAACCTCAAATGTGGCTTAACAAGTACAAAGACACCCAACATTTATATGTAGTGCTCCTTTCCATGGAAGGAATAGACACATCAAACATTATCCAACAGGGGTTTCTTTATGGATTTTGTACATTGGTTGAACAAGAATTACTGTATCTGAGAAGGCACATATCTGTGATTTAAGGCTTAAACGGTATTGTTACATATGGAAGTCAATAAAAGAAGTATTCACTTCTATCAAAATGGAACTGACCCAAAAACTAGTTTTCTAAGAACAGATTTCTACTCTACAAACCATCAAGAATTTCCATTCCCATGTCCACCTGTCAAAAAAACAATTCTCTTAAGCAGGTTTTGTTATGAACCAAAAGAAATTGCAAACGTAACTGTCCAATGACTTTGGGTGAAGCAAATTCATAAGCTTAAAAGCCTCACAGAAATGACAATGTGATTTCTGTGTCTTTAAAAAAAGTCTAAACAAAATTACAATGGTACAGATTCATTTTTAAAAAGGTATTTGCCACAACTCCACAAGCTAACCATTCATTAGAGCTGCTGCCTCTGTGTGGACGCTGCAGGAACACCATATAACTTTACTCTGCAAAATAGTTTCTTTTTTCTTTAATACATGAAAAGGAATCTCTTAAAGATGTTTACTATATTCATATATAAAATATCTGATGTTGATACAAATCATGTAAACCTCCCTTTGGAAAAGTTACAATTGGCCCTCATTTCCAGGACCAAAAACCTTGAATTTTTATCTCGTCAGTGCAAATCTATAGTAGATGTTTTCAAACTACAGAAATAGCCATCAACCCTCACAATACAAAAGGATTTCTCAAAAAGGAAAATTATTGTGTTCAGATTATAGAAACTATGTTTACATTAAAACCACCCACCTTCCCATCAAATTTAACAGTTCAATTGTTAAAGTATGAAAAAGGGAAAAATTAAAGCTGTTTGTGCAAGAATCACTACAATGCTTGTCACCCCTTCCACTTCCCCCAACTCTGCTTAATTCTTGTTAGGTTTGTTTAGAAATATAACAACATGACTTTCTTTTTATTTTCCGCTGTGATTTCACTGTTCTTCAAGCCAAGATGGGGCATCCACTCCAGGGGTTTTCAATTTGATATGAAACTGTTTAAGTGTCTGTTCAAGCTGCTTCTGATTCCCAGCAAAGTAAGCGGCAATGGCATTGTGGAAAAGGACCAGCTGATTGTGCAATACTTTAACCTGTGGACAGGGCAGAGTTATAAGACCAAGCATTAACACCAATAACAATAAAATGGAGGGTGATTTATTACATTCCTTAATTAAATAGTGTATCTCTCTTGAAGAACAGCTGGCTTAATAATGACCAAGTATTTCACACATACCAAATGTACACTGCCTTGCAGGGTCACTGAGCCTTTGATGACTTTTTAATTACCCTAAAGAGAACAGGTCAGTTTTAAGATGCCAAAATATATACCCTGTTAACCATTTTCAAACATTATTGAGAGGATTAATTAAAAATATCATTAAATCCTCCTCAAACTAAGTATATCCAAAATCATGTGAGATATCAAAAAGGGTAGTTATATAAAAGTTACACAATATATGAATAGTAAATATGGACATCATTAAATCTAAGCTTTATGTAAGCCAAGTAGGCTAGATACTTTTAAATATTGACTTTCTTTGTAAAGAATCAAGCAAGTAGCAAGTGTTGCCCAGAAAATCAATTTACTTAAAGCTCATATGACTCTCAATTATTTTCAACTGCTTATTACTTGTGCTGATATCAAGACTATATTTAACCAAGTCATACTACCTCTATAAGTCTTTCTTAAAGAAATAAACAATGCATCAAAAAGATTTATAAATTGCCACCTGAGGTTGTTTTTGTTTTGTTTTGTTTTTTGAGACACAGTCTTGCTCTGTCACCCAAGCTGTTATGCAGTGGCACAATCTTGGCTCACTGTAACCTCTGCCTCCAGGGTTCAAGCGATTCTCATGTCTCGGCCTCCCAAGTAGCTGGGATTACCAACATGCCCACCCAATTTTTGTATTTTTGTTAGAGACAGGGTTTCACCATGTTGGCCAGGCTGGTCTCAAACTCCTGACCTCAGGTGATCTGCCTGCCTCAGCTTCCCAAAGTGCTGGGATTACAGGTGTAAGCCACCAAGCCTGGCCATCTGAGGTCTTATTTACAACTGCAAAATGTTCAATAAAAATTCAGATTCCCATCCAATACGATATTCATTAAAATTGAACTTTAATAATTTTAATGATGTAAAAATATTTGAAACATGATGCTAAATGAAAAAACAGGATAGAAAATTTCTGTTTCACTATATTACACACACACACACACACACACACACACACCACATTCTCTCTAGCCATTTCTGAAAATGATTTCCAAAACTGAGCTGGTCTCAGTCGCCTCTGCCATTGTGACTGAGTTTCAGATCTCTTCTGCAGAACAGGTTGTCAGGGACAGGTCTAAGGAATGCTTCAAGGGCAATCTGCCTTGACAGAGGGTAGAAAAATCACTGTATGATGTTATATATGAAATAATTTCTTAAGTTAGGCTTAAAAAACCCATATATTACAAAGAAAAATATTGATAATTAAACTACATTAAAATTTAGAATTTCTTTCTTTTTTCTTTTTGAGATGGAGTCTCGCTTCTGTTGCCAGGCTGAAGTGCAGTGGCACCATCTCAGCTCACTGCAACCTCCGCCTCCCGGGTTCAAGCGATTCTCCTGCCTCCACCTCCCAAGTAGCTGGGATTACAGGCACGCACCACCATGCTTGGCTAATTTTTTGTATTTTAGTAGAGACGGGGTTTCATCATGTTGGCCAAGATGGTCTCGATCTTGACCTCGTGATCTGCGTGCCTCGGCCTCCCAACGTACTGGGATTACAGGCATGAGCGACTGCGCCCGGCCTAAAATTTAGAATTTCTATTCATCAATAGATAGTGAAAAGATAAGCTACATACTGGGAAAAGGTATCTGCTTTATATATAACTGGCAAAGAATATGTATCTGGAATATATGAAGAACTCCCAAAAACCAAAAACAGCCCAGTTAAAAAAGAGCAAATAATACAGATAAACATTTCACAGAGGAGGAAACAGGAATGGCCAATTACATCTGAGAAGATATCCAGCCTCATTAGGAAATAGGAAAATGCAAATTAAAACTAACATGGGACACCACTTTATACCCTCCACATTAGGAAAACTAAATATTATAACAACTATATACTATTGACAGGTATATAAATATGTACAAATGTTTTTGAAAACAATCTGGCAGGAACTAGTAAAATGAAAGATACAAATGCCCTATGGAACAGTAATTTTACCCCTAAGAATCTGCCGTAGAAAAACTTTCATGTGTGTTTCATGAAACATGTACAATTATGTTCATGGCAGCACTGTTTTTAGCATTAAAAAAGCAAGAAAACCACCACAAAGTTGTATATACAGGAGAGCAGATAGAGTGGTCTCTCAGCGCAATGGGGATATGATATAGGAGTAAACATAAATGAACTGTAGCTGCATGCATCATTATGGGTGAAACTCTGGAGTATCAGGTTAAGCAAAACAACTTGGAGAATGCCTGTGGTAGGATTCCACTTACAGAGAGTTCAAAAACATACATAACTGAATGATATATTCATATGTGAATGATATATCCATATGTGGCAAAACTACAAGAAAACCAATAGGAACAATAAACAAATTCAGAATAGGTTTACAGAGGGAGGAGAGTAGAGAGGATGAAGTAAGAGTAAAGCACAAAGGATGCTTCAAAAGTATTAATATTTGTTTCTTAACTTGGGTGGTGAGAACATGGCTGCTTTTTTTGTTATTTTTGTTACTCTTTTATATTTTGTCTGTATGTTAAACATTCTTTTGTTTATTAAAAAAGGGAAAAAGGGCCGGGGGCGGTGGCTCAAGCCTGTAATCCTAGCACTTGGGGAGGCCGAGACGGGCGGATCACGAGGTCAGGAGATCGAGACCATCCTGGCTAACA
>NW_012118487.1:35067662-35108360 GCF_000951035.1 Colobus angolensis palliatus
AAAAAAAAAAAAAAAAAAAGGGGAAAAAGATTATGAGAGCTAAAGTCTGTCTATATCAACTTTGTAAAGACTTGCACTGTTCACAATGTTCTAATGAACTACAGACATCCCATTTTATATTCAGAGGGAAAAAACCACCTAAAATTTGCTTACCTCCATTCATATAACAGATATTACAGAGGGTCATATTGTTATGTGTCAGGCACTACTCTAGGGGTTGGGAATGCAAGCAATCAACAAAAAAGGCAAACATCTCTTCTCAAAAGAAGTTTATGTTCTATTGAGGGAAGAAAGAGAACCATCTAACACATATAGTATGTTAGACGGTGATACATGTTACAGAGAAAAATAAAGCAGCAATGTGGAATGTGAGATGTATGTATGGGTGAGAGTTGCAATTAAATAGGAAGGGCTCATTGAGGAAACAGGTGAATACAGATTTAAGGAAGTGAGAGAATAAACTTTAAGTTATCTGGAAGAAAAACATTCCAGACAGAGGAAATAGCAAGCTCAAAGGGCCTGAGGTAGACAGTGTGCTTGGTATGTTTGAGAAGCACCAACAAGGCCTGTATGACTGCAGCAGAGTGAATAAGGGCCTAGTAGAAGTGGTAAGATAGATAATGGGTGGCTAGATGGTGCAGGCCCTTAGATATCATTATAAAGATCTGGCTCCTTGTCTGAATGAGATGAAAAGCTACTGGTAGGTTCTAAGCAGAAAAATGACAACATTTAATTTAATAAACATGCAAAGGTAGAAGTAGAGAGACCTATTAGAATATTACAGCAATAACCTGGCTGAGATAATGGTAGCTTGGACTACAGTGGTAAAAGAGGAGATCATGAGAAGAGGTGGGATTCTGAATATAATGTGAAGATGAAGCCAATGGAATCTGACAACAGATCAAGATGGGAGGTGACAGAGAAAGAGAACACTCAAAGATGTGCCAAGAGTTTTGCCCCAAGCAACTGAAAGAATGAAGCTGCATTTACCGAAATGGCAAAGACTGTGAGAGGGGCAGGCATTGAAGAGGAGAAAAGGTGGGTATTAACAGCTTAGTTTTTGGACACGTTTGAGATATCTCTTAAAAGAGCAGTTTGGGCTAGAGTTGTAAATTTGGGAGTCATTAATATACAGATGATATTTAAAGCCACATGACTAGATAAGCTCATAAGAGAGTGGACAGAGAAGTGATTCAAGGATTAAGTCATGAAAAAAGAACCTTGACCCTTGTATCTCAAAATATATACAACATTTAACTTGAAATGGATCATGGGCTCAAGTGTCAGGGCTAAAGCTACAAAAACTTATAGAAAAAAAATAAGAGAAAATCTTAATGATCTTTGGTTTGGCAAAGAGTTTTAAACAATATACACAAAGCATAAATTACAAATGAAAAACATCAATAAATTGGACTTCAAAAATATTTCTCTCTTCAAAAGACACTTACAAAAATGAAAAAGTAAGCCATATATTTGGAGAAAATATTTGCAAAACAGGTATCAAAGAACTTGATTCTAGAATACATAAAGAATTCTTGGCTGGGCACGGTGGCCCATGCCTGTAATCCCAGAACTTTGGGAGGCCGAGGTGGGCGGGTCACCTGAGGTCGGGAGTTTGAGACCAGCCTGGTCAACATAATGAAATCCTGTCTCTACTAAAAATATAAAAATTAGCCGGGCGTGGTAGCGGGCACCTGTAATCCCAGCTACTCGGGAGGCTGAGGCAGGGGAATCGTTTGAAACTGGGAGGCGGAGACTGTGGTGAGCCCATATCGCACCACTGCACTCCAGCCTGGGCAACAGAGTGAAACTCCATCTCAAAAAAAAAAAAAAAAAAGAATTCTTACAATTCAATAAGAACAACCTAACCAAAAAGCAGGTAAAAAATTTGAACAGACATTTCATCAAGGAAAACACAGATGGCAAATAAGCACATAAAAAGATGCTCAACATCTTTAGTTATTAGGAAAATCCAAATGAAAACCACAATGAGATGCTACTATATATCCACTAGAATGGCTAAAATTTAAAAACCTGGACCACAGTTCTTACTGACCAGGATGCCGAGCAACTGAAACTATCATACACAGAATGCAGAATGGTATAAGCATCTTAGAAAAGTTTGTCAGTTTCTTAAAAACTTACATGTACCTACTGTGTAACACAATTATTCCACTCCTAGGTATTTGCCTAAGAGGAATGAAAGCAAAGACTTCTACATGAAAGTTCATAATACCTGTACTTGTAATAGCTTAAAACTGAAACAACCCAAATGTCCATCAACCATTTCATGCCAGTCAGAATGGTGATTATTAAAAAGTCAAGAAACAACAGATGCTGGGAAGGCTGTGGAGAAACAGAAACACTTTTACACTGTTGGTGGGAATGTAAATTAGTTCAACCATTGTGGAAGACAGTGTGGTGATTCCTCAAGGATCTAGAACCAGAAATACCATTTGACCCAGCAATTCCATTACTGGGTATATGCCCCCCAAAATATAAATCATTTTATTATAAACATACATGCACACATATGTTTACTGCAGCACTATACACAATGGGGAAGACATGGAATCAACCCAAATGCCCATCAATGATAGACCAGATAAAGAAAATGTACATATACAATATACAGTCATAAAAAGGAACAAGATCATGTCCTTTAGAGGGACATGGAGGTAGCTGGAAGCCATCATCCTCAGCAAACTAACACAGGAACAAAAAACCAAATACCACATGTTCTCACTTATAAGTGGGAGCTGAACAATGAGAACACATGGACGCAGGGAGGAGAACAACACACACTGGGGCCCGTCGGGGGGTTGCCGGAGGAGGGAGAGCATCAGGACAAACAGCTAATGCATTTGGGACTTAATATTTAGGTGATGGGGCCAGGTGCAGTGGCTCACACCTGTAATCCCAGCACTTTGGGAGGTTGAGGCGGGCAGATCATGAGGTCAGAAGTTCAAGACCATCGTGGCCAACATGGTGAAACCTGTCTCAACTAAAAACACAAAAAATGAGCTGGGCGTGGTGGCACGCGCCTGTAGTCCCAGCTACTCGGGAGGCTGAGGCAGGAGAGTTGCTTGAACCACGGAGGCAAGGTTGTTGTAGTGAGCCGAGATCGCGCCACTGCACTCCAACCTGGCAACAGAGCAAGACTCCGTGTCAAAAAAAAAAAAAAAAAAAAAATGTAGGTGATGTGTTGATAGGTGCAGCAAACCATCATGGCACACATTTACCTATGTAACAGACCTGCACATCCTGCACGTGTACCCATGAACTTAAAATAAAAATAACTTAAAAAAAAAGAATTTTAACTTCCAATCTTTTAGAATTAGAGGAGAGAATAAAAGCAGAGTATGCGATTTAATTCATGTACTGGCATTGCAGGGAGCT
Source organism: Colobus angolensis palliatus (assembly GCF_000951035.1). Classification (NCBI taxonomy): domain Eukaryota; kingdom Metazoa; phylum Chordata; class Mammalia; order Primates; family Cercopithecidae; genus Colobus; species Colobus angolensis. The sequence goes on from NW_012118487.1 coordinate 35,071,062, forward strand.
GCTGTTAATGGTCTGGAAAGTTAAGACGGTCAGAAAGAAAGTGGGAAGGGCATCCAAAAATTTTTAACTAGCCCTGCAAATGTCAATATAAGTCAGTTTGTTTACCCACTCCCGAGTAGCTGACTAAATACAGAGAGACAGCTCTTTTTGTAGCTGAGGAAGACTCGGCAGCCCACGAACAAAGGCTCAGGCTCAGTATATTCGTTATATTTAAAATGGTCCCCCACCCCACAATGCAACTTAATCCATGGGAAATCAAAGATGGTGCTTTGCAGGATTGAATTCTAGTTTTCACAACAAAATGATACAATATCCATATCCACAAGAAACATTCTCCCAGTAATTGTTAGAAGACTGATGTGTCAAGCCTTTTAAAGTACACATACGCATCAGATCAGTTCCCTGGTACAGAGGGACCTTCGAGGATTCACAGCTTTGTAATTATAATGTAAAAACAAAAGAAAAAAAACTCCAAATGGAAATGAAGTATAAAATTTCATCCTCAAATATAAGAAGCTATTTTTTTTTTTCTAAAAAGCTAATTGTTCTCACTCTGGCTTATAACAAAACAGATAATTTACCTCATTTTTCTATTAGTATTGATTACTGTAATCTAGTACAAGCTTAATTTTGGTAGTGTATCTTCTAAATCAGATACAAATTTACCTAAGAATAGTGTGTTGACTCATCCAATCAAAACATAATGAACAATTTTCAAGATGAATATTCTTTTTCAACTAAATAAATTAAAAACTTAGAATATTTTCTGCCTATTTTTTTATTAACTAATTTGCACTATGATATGCATTTGTATAATGTCCTCAATGCCATTCTGCCTGATATGCTACAGAGAATCCTCGGAACATTTTGGTTATTAAATACATTGAAATAATTACCAATTAAAAAGGGAATAATTAAGTAGTATTAGAAAAGCAATCACAATACAACTTTTAAAATAAGAAGTTTTTGCAATTTTGAGAATCGTGCTATTACTATACAAGCAGTTTCAGGAGAACATAAAATTATTATTTCAGTTTATTTCCTTTACTTGGTTTATCAGGTTCACTTTACCAGGTGACCTTGTAAAGGTCAACCTGGGAAAGATTCTGGTTTCTCAAATACAGCTGGCTTTCAGAGACAGACAAAGAAAGTGAGGTGATAGGAAGTTCAAATCCCACTTTTAGGAGAAACGACAAAAAGCCAAAATGTTCCAGGACATATTTCAGGGTCTTTACCTTTTTTCAATTTACTTCTATATTTAAGCTATCAGCCCACAGGAACTGAGGAGCACAGAATGAAAGAAAGAGCAGGTATTTTTGGTAGACTATGCTTTGTTATGGTGGGGGAGCACTAACTTTTGGAAACACCTTCTATATGACACATAATGCATTACCCTTACATCTATTCTGTTTGGCCTCGCCCCGCCCCCGTGCACACAGAGATGGGGTTTCACTCTGTTGCCCAAGCTAGAGTGCAGCAATACAATGATAGCTCACTGCAGCCTTGATCCCCTTGGTTCAAGTGATCCTCCTACCTCAGCCTCCTGAATAACTAGGAATAATGGCGCGCATCACCGTGCCTGGCTAACTTTTTTATTTTATTTTATTTTTTTTTTTTGAGGCAGAGTCTCGCTCTGTCGCCCAGGCTGGAGTGCAGTGGCCGGATCTCAGCTCACTGCAAGCTCCGCCTCCCGGGTTTACGCCATTCTCCTGCCTCAGCCTCCTGAGTAGCTGGGACTACAGGCGCCCGCCACCTCGCTGGCTAGTTTTTCGTATTTTTTTTTTTTAGTAGAGACGGGGTTTCACCATGTTAGCCAGGATGGTCTCGATCTCCTGACCTCGTGATCCGCCCGTCTCGGCCTCCCAAAGTGCTGGGATTACAGGCTTGAGCCACCGCGCCTGGCCAACTTTTTTATTTTCTATAGAGACAGGGTCTCGCTATGTTGCTTAGGCTGGTCTCAAACTCTTGGCTGCAGGTGATCCTCCCACCCTGGACTACCTAAGCACTAGGATTACAGGTGTGAGCCACTACATCTGGCCTTGTACAGTCTTCAGTCCTTGATACAGTTGAAAAACAAACAATAAAGAAAACTCAGAAAGTTAAGTAATTTGCCTAAGGTTAGACAGGTGATAGATGGACTGAGATCTGGGGAACACAGGAATGTCTTATTCCAAGAGTGATCTACGTCCTTTCACCTATTTTAATCTGCTTCTATTCATGGGCAATAAACATTTTAGAAACCTTTTAAACAAAATTTGAAACAGACAAGAAAGGGCAGCAGAGCACTTAAAGGAAAAGTGGTAGTGTAGAAAAGATACACAGCACTTTAAACTTGTTCCCAATTTTGTCTCTGGCCCTGAAGTTGTATTAAAACATCCTTGGGACAAGGACCTAACACAGGATTGGAGCAGACGAAAGAAATAAAAGTTAATTCTTGCTAAAACTATGAAGATTAATAAAACATTAAACTTTTATATAATCTTCCCATATTTACAGAATAGGAAAAAGTCTTTATTGAACTATTTATGTCCTAAGTTAGCAATGATTTAAAATATAAAATATTAATACAACAAAAAGGCAGAGATTTAAAACAGGAGCAAAAAAAGTTAGAGGTAACAATTATAATGGAATGGCGGCAAAATTGACAAATTTTGAAAACCTAACATCAGAAACAATTACAGCAATTTAAAAATATACTAAATCATTGCAAACTCACTTATGAAGAACTTTCATAAAGATCTGCCAAACAAAGAGCAAAACCACTCCGGCAACATCTGTTCAGTGACCTAAACATATCATACAATACTTTAATTGTTAAAGGGCAAAACAAACTCTAACACTGACTACTAAGGCAGAAAAACAAGCTGGAGTTTTAAACAGAAACTAGGTAACTGAAATTTAAGAGCAGAACTCACAGATGATGCCAAGTGGACTACACTGAATACTTTCTCTTGCCTACACAGCATGCATCAATAGAATATAAATAACATTTACAAACTTACTGACTGAAAAAACTAGTGATATCATTACCTTTTCAACATCAAAATCATATAAAAGGCAGTTTATTTCTACCAAATGAACTTTTTCCAAATAAAATTTAGATCATATGACTTTCTTATTCAGAGGCACTAAATTTGTTTTAAAAAAGCAATTTCCTGTTAAAATAAGTTATTAGTCTTCATATATTTAGGTTGGTGCAAAAGTAATTGTGGTTTTTGCCATTGACAATCATAAATACTAGGTTGGTGCAAAAGTAATGGCAAAAACCGCAATTACTTTTGCACCAACCTAGTATTTATGATTGTTACGTTCTTCAAAGCAGTTACTGGCTTTCTCAATAATTCTATGAAATAGGGGTTTATATTAAATGTATGAAAATATTGGGATAATTGCTGGTTGTAGGAAAAAGGTGTGTGAGAAAAAGGTGAAACAAATCATTTTTTAGTAAGAGGTCCCCAACCGCTAATATGTAAGGTATCAACTCCTTTCTTTACTCCTATTAAAAAACATACCATTCTATGCTTTCCTGTCTATCACTGAACTTTTCCCAGAAAGAGATCAGAAAAATATCAGGCAAGAAAATATACCTGCCTTGGCCTTTTATTAGGTTTGTGGGGCATAATTTTATTAGTTTGCAATGGCTTTGGAAATGCCTGTCATGTTAAAGCAACTACTGGTTGAGAAAGAGAAACACTATAAAAAATACGGTTGTGGGCATTGGGAATGGAGTGAGAGAAGGAAAGACAAATATGAACTACAAGTGGGGTAGAAAAATAGATTTGTACATTTTTCTGATGCATTAGGATAGGTTTCAGCAAATCACTGACAAGCAGAGGGTTAAAAAAAAGTCCTTACAGAAGGAAAAACAAAGGCAGAGTTCTGAAGATAACTGATGAAACATGACCTATAGACTCCAGTAACAGCAGGTCACAGAACAGTGGTGACGTCTTATAATTCTTTATCCAAGAATTAGATACGTTAACATTCTGAGTGTGGAGATTTTCTCACCTTTAGCAAAAAAAGTCTATCGCCTTTTTTGTTCTATAATTTTACAGGGTTAGTTCCCGCCCTTCAATCCCTCCCTCCCTTCTCCCTCTCTCCTTTTCTCCTTCCTTTCCTTCCTTCCAAGAGCTCCAAGTTTAGACGTGATCAATAGAGCTTCTGTTTTCCAAGGTTATCTTTCCATCTTCTCTCTCTGCTATCTTAACAATTTCACCTTGGGCAGCATTACAGCATTGTATTATACTTAACTAAAAGCGGGCTGTGGAGTCAGAGAGATCTAGATTTGAATCCTGGTCTGGCTGTGAGACTTTCAACAAACTACTTAACCTCTCTGAACTCCAGCATTATCATCTGTGCACTGGTATATAGTCATCTAGATCACATATTATACAGGTATAGGTATTATATAAAAATCCTTATATATTCTCCATTTACAGATTATAGTACTCAAAGATTAGTGTCCATCGATTAACTCAATACTCAAATGTAGGAAGGCCGTGCTCTATAGATGCATCCATGGAGCACCTCTAGGGGCAAAAACAGACTAGCAGGCAATCTCAACATCGTACGGTATGTGCTTTAACTGGAGAAAGGCCTAGGCACTATGGGGAGGAGGGAGGGATGAACACACTTTCAAGTTGGCAGAGAAAACATAAAGTATCATAAATTACCATCTCATCTCCGAGTCCAAAATCAATTTAGGTACAAAAGAATAGGTAAGGAATTGGGTATTTTATTTCATTAACGAGGTGAGAGATATCAAGTTATTTCAAAAAAGTTGGGAGACTGTTATTAACCTAACAGAGAAGTTTGACAATCATGGGCTTGACAGCACTGAATCCTCTTTACAAAACCACACAGAAGTCCATAGTTACAGAATTAGGGGTAGTGAGATCCCAGGAATAGCATGGGAGGCCATAGGGAATAGAAAGAGGAGGGGATCCCACCAATGTTTTCTTTTTTTACCCATCCTATAACTTCTCTCAGAACTTTACTCCATTCCTGATCTCAAGTTCAGAATTAGTCCCTGTACCTTGAGGTATTCACAAAATCCCTATCAAATCCAGAAAAAAGGGATAAATATATAGGCAGGTGTTGGAGGGGGTGGAGGGAGTCACTGAATTCCATATTTAGATAATAAGAAACAGAAAGCTCAGGTATCTAGATCTGCTGGAGCTATCTGGTAAGTGACAAAATGGTGCCAAGTCACCGCAGGGATCAGCAGACCCTGTGCTCACCAGCCTTTGGATACTGGGCAATAGGAACCAGTCAAACCAATGGCCCATCCAAAGGAAAAGCCTTATCAAAATTTGTTATGATAAAGCATTACTCTTCTTTTTAAAAAGCCTGTAAGTAGTAATAGTATGTGCTTTAAGACTAGCAGGCGTGCTTTAACTGGAGAAAGACCTAGGCACTGTGCTTCAAGAAGGGAACAGATGATTCAACAGAAGTTTACAAATCACTTAAACATATGATCCAGGGTTTCTCCAAGAATTTTTTTCTGACCCCTTCCTACCTAGGCACGTTACCCATTCTTGTGTGGTCCTACTCAAGTCAAACTGCCTAGCTTACCAGGTACTTTGAGCCCACACTAACATTTTTCTTCATCAAATTCTGTATTTCTTTCTCATGTTTAAGTTAGTGTTTTATATATAATTGATTTTATTTAAATTCCTCCATTAGACTGTAAGTTGCCTCTCCACAGGGAGTTTGTGATAATACCTTATATGGTTCTTTAGGATCAGGCATAATTGCACAAAACAAGCACCTTAAAATACTTAAGGTCAATTTTTAAAAAAGCATCTTTGAAAATTTAAGGGAAGAAATAAGGATAGAAAATCAGGATGTTAATAAGTTTATGAGGAATAAGGGAAAAAGTTATGAATATTTTAACAAAGTATAGGTGAGTCATGGAAAGAAATTATGGTCAACATGAAAACGCTGAGTCATTACTGAGAGAATTTCAAGAAAAAGTTAAAAAGAACATTGCAAAGTCAAATTCTTAAACACTGCTAGTGTCTTCTGAGACTTTACTCAGAAATACTAATTACAGGTTTTACTTTTAAGCAAACTGAAGGAACCATAACTACGAAGAACTAAAAAAGTATAGCAATGTCACAGCCATAAAGACCCAGTACCATCATCAACAGCACAACCAATGCAGTTATTAGTGATCTGTTCAAGTATCACATTGATCACTTAAAAACTCACCTTTATCACAAAACCTGGCAAATCAAGTTGGATAATACCCAAGGCTGGCAAAATAAGTGAAATGTGGATCTGAAGAGCACACATGTATATCAACCATTAGAACAGACACATCACAGCAATAATGATTAAAAAGTAAATTTTTAAAGTGAATTCTTTTCATTCAAAGTGAAAGGAACAATTCTCTCACCTCCAACATATACAGCAGAATAAGAAACTCTAATCCTACTCTATAGTAAGTTGATGGCTTCTGACCAAAAACGGTTAGAAAATACACAATTACCTTATGATTGCTGAAAAAGAACCAAATCTATAAGAACAGTAATTCATGATTATAAAGCTATCCTTCCTGGAAAGCTTTTCAATACTGAATACAAAATATCCCTCCCTTACAAAAATTATCATGCCAGAATCTTAGCACAACTGACAAAAAAAACTATATGAATTGGTTAGCTAGGTGTGCTGCTCCTTAGCACCCACTCAGGCTTTCATCCCTACTCAACTCTTCAACAATTACCATTACCTTGATTTATTCCAAACAGGTATGGGTTGGATGAGTCTAGTTTAAAAATCAACCTACAACTCACAATTCTTTTTGGTTGCATGGTTTATATAAAGATAGTTAATTTTTGCCTCATTTCCAAAGAAAGAAAAAGGAGGCAATGCAAACCACAAGCAAATTTTTCCTCCTCCATGTGGGTTTAGAAAGACAAACCACTAACAGCAGCAAATGTTGCACCATATGTTAAAATATTTAAAATATTTTCCTCTATAAATGAAAGGTACGCTATCGCACTATTTCTACTCTGTCATCTAAGAATGATGTTGCAACAGAACTCACATTCTAAGTTAACTTTTTCTATTCTCTCCAACACAGAATTAATCATCTAATTTTGAGCTGAGAGGAAAATTAAAGACTATATTTGGGAAATACAAGTCTATTTTAAGTCTCAATTTGGAAAAAAGATAAGGCATAGTATTTAAAAAACATTTTCTAGCTAACTTATTTTCCTATCTTTTTAAAAGTATTATTTTTTTGAATACGTTAAGACATATATGTGGTTCAAAATTAGAAAGATACAAAAAGTATACAATGAGAGGTTTCATTTTCATTCCTGTTTCCATTCACCCTGTTCCCTCTATAGGTAACTGATTTTATTAATACTTCCAGTTTTTCTTTATGCAAATATAAGAAAATGTGATTATACATTCTTCTTTCTTTCCTTACACAAAAGATACTGTACAATAAACACTACTTTGTATTTTGCTCTTTTCATTTAATTGTCTGTCCTGAGGAGCTATCATTAGCATTCTCATTTTTTTAAATAGCTATAAAATATTTCACTGTATAAAAAAAAGTTTATTCAATTAGTCCTTTACTGCTGAACCACTGAGTTCTTTCTCATCTTTAGAAATAACAAGTGATGCTACAATGAATAACATTGTACCTATGTCATTTCATCTTTGTGTAGGCCCTAAACTACCTCTCCAGTTTCATCCAGTGCTATTTCTTCCCTGTCCCCATTATGCTCTGGCCTCACTGACTGTCAACATATGCTGTTTCTTCTATTTAAAATCTCACTCCATCACATACCTTTACCTTACCCCTCTCTCTTTGTATCTTGGCCCCAATATCACTGCCTCAGGGAAGCCTTCCATGATACCCCAGCCCCTCCCCCACAACACACACACCTGGCCAAGTTCTCTGTCTACCCACATGACATTTCTATTTTCCCTTCATCACACTTACCATAGCTTGTATTTACATAATTGTTTGGTTAATGCCTATATCTCTTACCTGACTATAGGCTCTATGAGTGTAAGACCATTATACTTCTATCACCTAACTCAGTGACTGGCATATAAAAAGCAATCCACAAGACCTGGCATGACAGCTCATGCCTATCATCCTAACTCTTTGGGAGGCTGAGGCAGAAGGACTGCTTGAGGCCAGGAGTTTGAAAACAGCCTGGGCAACATAGTGAAACTCTGTCTCCACAAAAAAATAAAAAAAATTATCCAGGCCTTGTGGCACATGCCTGTCATCCCATCTACTCTAAAGCCTGAGGTGGGAGGACTGCTTGAGCCTGGGAGGTACAGGCTACAGTAAGCCATGATCACACCACTGTACTCTAGCCTGGATGACAGAACAAGACCCTATCTCAAAAAAAAAAAAAAAGAAAAGCCAAGTGCAGTAGCATATACCAGTAGTCTCAGCTACTTGGAAGGCTGAGGAAGGAGGATCATTTATGGCCAGGAGTTCAAGACTACAGTAAGCTATGATTGTATCACTGTACTCTAGCCTGGGCAACACAGTGAGACCTTGTCTCAAATAACTAAATAAATAAAAATAAAAAGAGCACTCCACCAATATTTGCTGAATAAAGGAATAAAATTTCAAAGGTGCTAATTATACATCAGTCTGTCTTACTGTTTTACATGTATTTGTTTTACCTTTTAAATATCCCTGAAGCCTTCAGTTCACTCCATTTCCACTATCACTACTGTAATCCAACTACCTACCATCTCCTGTCTAAGCTACTATACTTACTCTTAGTCCCTACTAAGATCTATCCTCCATATTTTAGACCTATCATTTGCTAAGAAGTATTTCAAGGGCTTCCCACTGATATTAAACTTTTCACTAATATGGCCTGTCAGGGCTGCATAGTCTGGCCGTCACTTACCTCTCCAGTTTCTCTATGCTCTGGTCACACTGGCTCCAGTTACATTCATTTTTTCACCATACCACACCCTTTCTTGCCATAAGGCAGTTACACATGCTGGTATTTCTTCCTGGAACACTCTCTGGTTCTCAGTTTCTTACTTTCTCAAGTGATATTAATGTTCAGCATCACTCCCTCACAGAGGCCTTCCCCAACCACTCTTAACTGACCATGTACCCTCCCTTGAGAGCACCAGTCACAGCCAAAATTAAGTCTGGAAGTAAAGTTGCAGGAATAAGAGAATGACTCACAGGATCCAAATGTAGGTAATAATATTTGGCACAGTGTTGAAAGGCAGTTTCTTCTGTTTCCAGCACTATGAACTCCCTGGTTGCTTGTTACGCTTACAGACATCAATCCATAAATGCTTATTTTAAAATTTAGAACCAGGTAGTTCTTTCACCTATATAACTTAATCTCACTTTCCCTAGGAGCACACACGAAGTACTACTGTTTTTGCTTTGGAAGTAAAGGTGACATTAAGTTACTGGCATGAATATTTTTAAAGTACTCAAGAAGAAATTGGGGTTCTTTTTCTTTTGACAATAGGAAAAGAGATTTCAAGAATGTATCTCCTTGTACACATTAGGTATTCACATGCTCCTTAAATTTTGGCAACAAGTATCTTTTTTAAATTCTGAGGTTTATATTTTTTCCTCTCACAGAGAAGTTTTAGTAAGCAAAGAATACCTCTGCCCTCAAAGTTTTCCCAAACCTTTAGTGTATTTTTACAAAAAAGTACTAGGCTTTGAGTATTTTTTCTTTTTCTTTCTTTTTTTTTTTTTTTTGAGACAAGAGTCTCGCTCTGTCACCTAGGCTGGAGTGTAGTGGTGCCATCTCGGCTTACTGCAACCTCTGCCTCCCGGGTTCAAATGATTCTCTTCCCTCAGCCTGGGGAGTAACTGGAATTACAGGCACGCCAGGCTAATTTTTGTATTTTTAGTAGAGACGAGGTTTCACCATGTTAGCCAGGCTGGTTTCACACTCCTAGCCTCAAGGGATTCGTCCACCTCGGCCTCCCAAAGTGCTGGGATTACAGGCGTGTTAAATAATATATTAAGAAAAGAAATCTTAATATACAGGAATGTTATTGTATTGTGATTATATATGAAACACTGTGAGTGAAAACAACAGTTTTCATATCAATCTAAGATTAGGAATGACTATAAATTTTAAGAAATATTATTTTTTAATTAAGTAACTATATAAATCAAATACATGTCCAGGATAGATCCCAAGTCTGGTTCATCTTTTTCTGCCTCCTCTGTCATCCTTTAAGTCACTAAAATATAACATAATAATGAAACAAACCTGCATTTAATGGTTATAGCTAATTTAACTGACATTACCTTGGGGTAGGAGTATATTTTATACTTCTTAAGAATAAAATCCTTACTTTTTATATTTACACACCAAACTGCTTTGCTGAATCTTCTGATACATTCAGATCCCACTCCCAATATATTCATAGCCCTTAAGATTTATCATTCCCAGGTTAAATTACACCTTAAAGAAAAAATTAACCTTCAACTATTTTTTCACATCTTTATAGTTCCAAGCCACATAAAAAGCTATCTAAAAAAAAAACATGAGTCGCTTACATTGATCTGCATATTTTTCTTTAACTTTTTGCCTCCTCTTTCCATGCAAACAGTAAACACTGCAGAAAACAGAAGCATTTCTGAGAGACTATGCTTGCCCCCACGAAAAAAAAGAGTGAGGTAATCAGGATTCCGCCTTTTATCCTCTCCGAGTTGACTTTCATTCACTTCCATCTCCTTCCAATTCCTGTAGCGCACCTCTAATTCTGGGAAGAATGCAAACATGCACTTGCTGAATGAGTACTATATACCTGCACCATTGCTAGGCTTTATGAGGGCTGTAAATGAAAGCATGGTAACTACTCTCACAAAGTCTACAAAGCACCAGAAATGTCTATTATTCTTTCTCTTTACTAACGTAGCCTATGTTTTGTTTTGAACCCTGAACGAAACAATAACAGGTAAACAAACTGCCTTAAATCACAAAATAGCTCAAGTTACATTATTTAAAGGTCTCAAAAAGGAGAAATACTGATGAAAAGAGAAACATTAGAAGACTAATGAGCTATGTCTTTACTGCTACACAACTCAGTGTGGTTCAGTAAATAAAGAAGAGAATATCAGAGATGAATAAGGACTGTTTAGGTTAAAGGCAAACATAACCAAATCACGGGGTGAAGAGACAGAAAATATGAACTATAAATAGTAGAACAACACATGTTTTTATTAAGGGTAAATGACAAATGCCCTTAGGTGCACTTATCACGCACATATGCAGAAATGTGAGTATTTTATACACCTTACCTCTTTGTTTTGCCATAGGGAAGAAAGGCTAGACTAAGTACATATAAACACATCAATTTTATACCTAAGAACCTAACTCCTGATCTGCCTCAAAATTTAAAAAAAGTTCTAAGAGGGAACAAACAAAAACACTAGATGCTAAAGCTTATTACTATAGTACCATTCTCAAGGACTACCTGCTTTTACTTTATGCCCTATTCTCATTATTTGGTTTTCTGGCTTCTCATTTTAGAAGAGAAGCGTTATGAAAAGATATTCCAAAAGCCATGATATGAGAACCAAAAGAAAGCCAAAAGGAGAGAGAGAGAGAAAAGCTGCAAAAACAGGTGTATATACTGCAGTAGTCTTTAGGACATTATCAAATTACAGAAACAGCACATTCAGTGATGTTTCATTTCTTCCTGTTAAGAAATAGGACCACTAGCGGGATGTGGTGGCGTGCGCCTGTAGTCCCAAATGCTTGGGAGGCTGAGGTGGGAAAATTACTTGAGTCCAGAAGTTCAAATCTAACCTGGGCCACATAGTGCGATCTAGTATCTTTAAAAAAAAAAATCAGGGGATGGGGAGTGGTTGGGGGGAAGAAATAGGAAGAGCATACTATATTTTCTTCAAATTAAAGTGTTGGGCCTGGTGCAGTGGCTCATGCCTGTAATCCCAGCACTTTGGGAAGCAAAGGCGGGTGGATCACTTGCGGTCAGGAGTTCGAGACCAGCCTGGCCAACATGGTGAAACTTGTCTCCACTTTAAAAAAAAAAAAAAAAAATTAGCTGGGCATGATGGCACACACCTGTAATCCCAGCTACAGGGAGGCTGAGGAAAGAGAACTGCTTGAACTCAGGAGGTGGAGGTTGTAGTAAGCCGAGATTGCATCACTGCACTCCAGCCTGGGCAACATAGCAAGACTCCGTCTCAAACAAAAACAAAAAGAAACAAACGAACAAACAAATTAAAGTGCTAAGTAGACTACCTGGCAACCATACATAAAAGAGATGTTGAGGTACAAAATCACCTACAGTTTAACAAAAGAACAAAAAACCTAGACTTGAGGCAGTTCAAATTACCAAGGAAGGAAACAGGCATGACAGACAGTTCCGAGGCTAAAAACCTGCTTTTCCTTCCTTTTTAAGCTATTAAAAATAACAGAAAAGAGTAAATGTTGCTCAACAACAAAAAAACAAAGAAAAGTTTTCTCATGGATCTCTGTTTTTTTCTAAATGACAATTACTACTTAAAATAACAGTCCAACAATACTTCTTTATCGTTTGAAGAGTTAAATAAAAAACAGACAAAGACCAAAGCTTCTTTAGATTTTACTTTAGACACAGCTGATTACTCAGTTCAAATTCAAACTTGCCTTGACAACAACTGTGGAAAGCCAAAACAAAGAATATCTATGCTATCTGCTGTAGTCCGAATGTTTGTGTCCCTGTCCAATTCAAATGCTGAAATCTTCACCCCCAACGTGATGGTATTAGAAGGTACTAATCACCTTTGGGAGGTGATTAGGCCATGGGGGTACAGTCCTCATAAATGGGATTAGGGCCCCCATAATAAAGGAATGGGAGGGAGTCCTCCCTATTCCACCATGTGAGGACATAGCAAGGAGCCATTTATGAGTCAGAAGGTACCACCAGACACTGGTACCTTCATTGTGAACTTCCCAGACTCTAGAACTGAAAGAAATAATTCTCTCTTGTTTATAAGCTACTCAGTTTATGGTATTTTGTTACAGCAGCCCAAAAAGACGAAGACATCATCTAAGAATATAAAATCCTTGAGAATAGAAGCAATTTTCTATTATTATTTAATAGTAGTAACAACATTATTCTTAAAGCAATGACTTCCAAGTCTTTATATATGAAGCCCTGACTCTGTTCATCCAAACTGTAAACACGCATCATCAAATTCCTACCAATTGTTTCCACTTGAGTATCCTGTCATCATTTCTCAAACTAAACACTGGATCAAATAGAAAAAATTCCCAATCCTTTCACCCTTACTGCCTTCAGGCCATACCAGCTTCCTATTTCAATTTTCCGACCCCTGTCATGCAGCCTTAAAATCACCATATTCCTTCCTTCCTGCTGCTATTGCAAAGACCCCAGTTCAGGCTCTTAATCATTTCATTTGGCTATAAAAGATTCCTCATTAGTATGTGTGCTTCTACTTTCTTTCTTCCTTTAAGAAAGAAAGAGTCTTTCTAAATGACTTTTTCCTACTACTCTCAACTTTAAAAATTCTTCAATATTTACAAGATAAAATTAGAAGTAAGATCCATTTGACTGACATTTAAAATTTATAGAGATGACCTGGCTGTCTATGAAGGTGTCTCCTTCTTCCCTCCTTGCTCAGCGTAAGTCCCTTCCAAGGCCACAATTCAAAGTCTGTATGTGGTCAAGGCTTGGTATAATCTGGCTTCCAATTACCATTTGATTCTCTCTTCCTTTAAATCACATGAACCTTAGGTTTCACGGTGTTAGTCTACTTTTCTATCAAACATGTATATTCTTTTAGCATACCTCTTTTAGTATTACTGTGTAGTGATGATAGGGTGGAATGTCAAAAATATTTTTATATTTAAAAAAATACAATGTCTATTATCTAAATATTGATATATTCACATCCATTATATATATGATTAAATATATATGACTAAAATGAATATGTACATATGACTAAAATATATAGTGTATATATACTAAAATATATAGTATGTATTAGTGTATATATACTATATAAATATATAGTGCACATATTATATATATAGTATATATACACATAAATATATTTATATATATATATACACACACACACATGCACACACACTAAAATAGGTATATATATATATATATGACTAAAATGAATGCAATCTTTTGTGCTCAGCTAATGAATACCAGAAGGCTGCACTGGGCTCTGTCTGAATGATGCCAGGCAATTTTTATGACAATTCTGCTGAAGTTTCCTTTATTGCCACTATAATGTTTTGTGGTGAGTAATTTTCACCCATAGCAGCTTAAAAAATCAGTGAGTGCTGGACTAGGTGGATCCCAAAGAAATATATTATTTTATAGGTTTTATAGTAGTCATGAGAGTTTCTAAGGAAACATTAAAGAAAACAGTAAGATACTCACAGTTATAGTTTACTAAAATGCCCTTTGATGTTATAGAGGAGAATATAAACATGACTGTTTCCTGAGAGAACTGATAAACAATTTTAAGAGGGTACCTCGAAGAGAGTACAGTTGAAGACCTATCATGACTTTACAGGATGTGAAACGCACAGAAAAAACTACCAATGTGCAATGATGAGACTCATCTTTACAGGACTGCACCACACCTATTCTGTACCATGCTCACTTATTTCCCATTTCCAGAACTGCAATCCTGCATACAAAGCTGAGTATGCAAGTAATAAAGACATGTCAAACATGAGAAACGGTCCTTTTACTTAAACCGAAACACAGGAGCCTATTAGTATATGAATCTACTTCCTGCTGAAACCTACAGCTGGTCCAGTTCAGCCCTCGTTGCTCTAGTCCTTGGATGTGTTCATATATTAAAAAAATGTGGAAAATGGATCTCTTGGCTTCCTCCTTCTAGGTTATGCTAACTGCAGCCCTAAGCTGGACCTTTCAGTTATTTTTCATTTATCAGTTACTGAGAAGGTCGTAGTTCTTTTCCTGAAATCTGTACCTACCATTAATAGAAAAGCTTCAAAATACTCAGAGCATAATCTATCAATATTTCACTTTTTAAAGCACTTGTTACCAATGCCAATCCGGAGATCAATGGCTGTCCATCAAATACTTTTTGCCATGTGTTATATGTGAAAGACTGGGACAGTAGCATTGCTAACTTTTATCAAAGAAAGGTAAATATATTTTGCATACTTCTAAAAATTCCAACACTGATTACAAATGGAATTCCTTCTTGCAATTGTCATACAAGAGAGTTAAGAGAAACAGAAAAACTGACTCTCTCTCTAGGGTGACTTTAAAGTCCGCAGAAAGACCTTAAAAGGTAAAGAATTTACCTTATTTTCTTCTAGAAATTTCAGTTTGACAGAAACATCGCTGCGCATTTTATCATATTTTTCCTTATGTGCTTGGAAGAGATGCTGTGACTGCTCAATCTTTGGCAGAGTGTTTGCGTCACGTGGTCCAAGATTCAGTTCTTCCAAATCAGTGCGATATGCATCATATTCAATCCTGGAAAGAAGAGAATAAGTGAAACATACTACAAAAAGAGTAAAATATGTTCAAAAGATGGGATGGAAATATACAACATTCAGTCTCATACTCTACAATAATATATAAAATTCTCACACATATTCTACTTGATGCTTTTGAAATCATTATTTCTTTAAAAACAAAGAGCTATTCAAATAAGAACAGGGGAAAAGCTGCTGGTTAATCTCATTAACTATTTCTCCCAAAGCACAGTATTAACTGACAAGTAAAATTTCCAAAATCTAAAAACCAGTTAAAAAAAAAAAATGCAAAACAAGATCAAGGGTAGAATAAATACCCCATGTGAATTGCTTAATACTGATGAGGCAAAGCAGGTAAAGACAGCAGACTAGAATGGCATACTAAAACTAACAGAAGTGTAAATGGTTCTGAAAAATGTCTGGGTTAGCAATGCACAACAAAAATGTAATATGAGCAACACATGTAATTTAAAATTTTCTAGTAGTTACAATGAAATAATAATTAATTTCACCTGTTATCAATGTATTTCATTTTACCCAATATATTTAAAATATTAATCATTGTGGCATGTAATCAATGTAACAGAATTATTCATGAGGTACTTTACATTTGGAGAGTGGGCAGTCTTTGAAATCCACTGTGTATTTACACTTCCTTTTTTTTTTTTTTTTTTTTTTTGAGACGGAGTCTCGCTCTGTCGCCCAGGCTGGAGGGCAGTGGCCGGATCTCAGCTCACTGCAAGCTCCGCCTCCCGGGTTCACGCCATTCTCCCGCCTCGGCCTCCCGAGTAGCTGGGATTACAGGCGCCCGCCACCTCGCCCGGCTAGTTTTTTGTATTTTTTGGTAGAGACGGGGTTTCACCATGTTAGTCAGGATGGTGTCGATCTGCTGACCTCGTGATCCGCCCGTCTCGGCCTCCCAAAGTGCTGGGATTACAGGCTTGAGCCACCGCGCCCGGCCTGTATTTACACTTCTATCCCATCTCAATTCAGACTAGCCACATTTCAAGTGCTCACTAGACATATGTAGCTACTATACTTGACAACACAACTCTAGATGAATTTCTGTAACATCACTATTCAGAATGTAACAACAGTATTTGTGGTAGAGCATTTACCATCCTGTGTTCTGTGAGATGCCTCACTCTGATATTCTCCCCCCATCAACTCAAATAGTTACCCCACCACTGTCATCACTCCATGATCCTATAACCCCTCATGATAGCTCTATCACAGTGCCTGTCTAAGTATAGTACTACCTTGCTTATTAAAGAGTGATTTATCCAGCAGCCTCAACTATTCGGTACTCAGCAAAGAAGCAGTAGAGTGGCCTCTAATTTAGTCAAGATCAGAATCACAAAGCTTATACCCTAAAATTAAAGCTCTTTATTTGGAGATAATAGGAGTATAATTCACATCTCCTATTCTGGGAATTAACAATACTTTAAATAACATAATCTATATTGTATATATGACTTGAGAAAGAATATATCAGTCCTTCACACTGATCCTAATTTATTCTTAACTCATACTGAATTTAACAGTATGAGTTAAGATTTAATTTAATTGACCTCTTTCAGGGTCAAAAGAGAACCATTCATTCATTCACTGATACACTGATTCATTCAACAGTTCTCAAGTGAGCACTTTCTACGTTCCAGGTACTGTGTTAGAAAGTAGATCTATAAAAATGAACAGATATGTTTATCCTCAAGAAGCTTGTATTCTAGAGGAAGAGAACCTTGTAAACAATTACAACAAAATGAGAGAATAAGAACTACCATAAAGGAGGGTAAGGTATAATAGAAATCAAGAGGAATAATTATTTAATTAGATATCTGAAAAGGTATCTCAGACAGAATTAAAATACTATAATTAAAATTTGAAGGATGGTAAAAGCTGGCTAGGTGAATTGGGATGGGGGTAGAATATTCTGATTCTGAAGAGAATAGCATGGACAAAGGCATAGATTTGTAAGATACAATAGACACACTTGGGAATTCAGTATGTCAGAATCTGAAGCTGGAACATGACAATGGAAAAAATTAACATCAGACAGGAAGGCAGGGATTGAAGGTAAGCAGCCCTACAGGCCATGTTAAAGGGTTTAAATTTAATTCAGTAGGATAGGTGATGAGAAGCCACTGAAGAATGTTGATCTGACATAAAAATGACATGACTGAATCAGGATAGAAAGATGACTCTGGTGGTAGTGTAAGAGATGGAGCATAGAATAAACGATTAAAAAATCAGGAGCAAGGAAACCTATTAGAAGACGATGGACATATAAGAAATGAGTCACTGAACGAGGACAAAGGCATTGGAGACAAATACAAAAGATTTAGGAGGCAAGACTGACTTGGCAATAGTAACAAGTTAGTTAAATCCATGGGTTCAGGAGCCAAGGCTGAATGACCTCTCTGCTTTTTGGCTCTATCTTGAGCTAGTTATTTCATCTCTTTGTGCTCCAGTTTTTCAATCTATAAACGTGAATAAAAATCTCCACAAAAACTTCATATAGATAAAGCACACAAGACACCTGGTAATAACTGATACCTTTAAAATGCTTATTATTATGGCCAAATTAGAAGAGGAGTATCTAGAAGCAAGCACACTAAGAACAATAAGAAATAAAACAGAAAAATGTAGAACTAAATAAATAGTAATACATGGTGATTTAATCTAAGGACAAATATCCTTCAATAGCCTTGGAGCACATTTCTAAACAACAGTGATTAACTTAAACATAATCAAAGTTATAATACTGACCTTATATTTCTTATTTTTACATTCAGAGTTTGTAGGTGGTACCAAAGTAAAACTTTCCATAACAGCTTCTCTAACAGTGCTCATTATCACCAAGAAGAGAAGCTCACTAAGTTTTCAAAAAGCAACTTCCCTTCAAGGTTGCCCGTCTGAACTGAGTCCATATCAACAAAGTTAATGATGGTTACTTTATGGCTTATGTAAAACTTCTAGGGAACAGGTGTCCACAACTGAAAACAATTTGACCACATCTTGACCACAATTGACTCCCTTGTTGGTGTTGTTGTGGAGAAGTGTTGAATGGGCTGTTACAAGATTTTCTATACTTGAAGCACCAGAGAGCTAGGAAATACTAGTATACAATGCATAATAGGAAGCATTAAAAGGCCACTTGGGCATTTGCCTAAATTACCACTTTTTGTACTGATCAAATAGATGACCCTTGCCCTAAAAGTCAGTAAATTCTGGCTTTGACAGAGAAGAAAATTCAGCTACTGAAAAACTTTTAACCTTGGATTCTTTTTGACTATTATCCATCAGTAGGCAATGTTTTAGTGTTAACAACTAGCCAATTCCACAGCTACTTCATAAACAACAGAAAAGTCAAACCCCAAGCTAAGCTTAATGAATAAGATCATACATTGTAATTTGAATTAAAAAAGATATATTATGGGATGACATAAAACAAAAACAACATTGCTGTTTTTGTTTTTTAAAGTATACACAGAAGCTGTGTAAGGGTTTCCTTTAAGAAACCAGCTACCAAGTACATGTAACTTGATTTATAATTTTGTTCAAAAGTTCCAAATGCACCTAATATACTGTATTTTATAATCCGAGATCTTATACCGCATTATACTTAGGGCACTAATACTCAGGTATAAGGCCTCTGATAAAATGTGAACCACAGGGAACCAACGGGTTCTCATTTTGGCTTTGAAACTGACTACAAGTGAGCAAACCATTTAATCTCTAGAGCGTTTTCTCCTCTACAAATTAATTATAAACTGTTTAGAAATGAAAGTTGAAGGGAAAGAGATTATTATTAATGAAAATATATTTCAGGATAGGTAGACAATTGCAAAGTAGAGAAACAATCTAGATTCACAAAGTTCTTAACTAGGAGGTGATGGGGGTATTTTTGGAAGAAAACAATATTCATCTTTAAAACCCATAAATGTTAAAACAATCAGAAAGACTAGAAGATAAGAAATTTAATATGATTATAGATAAAAGAAAGAGTATCATTATGAACAAATTAGGACATTATGAATAAGGAACAGACAAATTTAGAAAAGAATCAAATAAAACTTAAATAAAATTTTAAATTCATATACATAATGAACCCTTTGAAAAATGCAATTTCCATGGAAGGATTTAAATCGAGACTGAAAAACCAATCACTGAGAATGTTATTGAAGACATTTCCATGGAAGGCTATCTTACTAACAGCTATCCTCACCCTTACACCTCCACACAACCACAGCTGTTTGACCTTCATTTTCAAGTCAATAAGAATCTCATACATTAATACTAAATTGAAAATGACAAAATAAACATGGTATGGGACAGAAGCATCTCTTCCCGTGAAAACATCAAAAATTAACTTTTCCAAATGATTTGTGCTTTTACTTAATTGAAGTGTAAGGAAATATATATTTAATAAGTACTCAATTGCAAAAAGACTAGATGAGTTTGGAGTTTTTACAGGCATTTCTCATACCATTAAACTAGGATAAGAGGCCAAAGAGCGAAGTTACCCTTCTAAAAGGTAAAGTTTACCTTCAACTATGCATAAAAAGAAAATGGAAAATAAGAATTTCGAGCGTTCAAAAGAAAAAAATCTCAAAAGGGACTAGAATGATACTTAAATAAAAGTGGCAGGATATATGGAGAAAAAATTGGGCCTGGAATCAAAAGGTGAAAAGGTTATTATAGGTCTGCTACATTTTAGACTCTTCAAAATATTTATTTATTTATTTATTTATTTATTTATTTATTTATTTATTTATTTATTTATTTATTTTTGAGACGGAGTCTCGCTCTGTCGCCCAGGCTGGAGTGCAGTGGCCGGATCTCAGCTCACTGCAAGCTCCGCCTCCCGAGTTTACGCCATTCTCCTGCCTCAGCTTCCCGAGTAGCTGGGACTACAGGCGCCCACCACCTCGCCCGGCTAGATTTTTGTATTTTTTAGTAGAGACGGGGTTTCACCATGTTAGCCAGGATGGTCTCGATCTCCTGACCTCGTGATCCGCCCGTCTCGGCCTCCCAAAGTGCTGGGATTACAGGCTTGAGCCACCGCGCCCGGCCCAAAATATTTATTAACGCATTTATTAATATGTATTTTATTTACCATTTAATAGGATAGTTATGAGACAGGGAAACTGTATGTATATATATATGAATATGGATATATAAAAACCCATTAAAATAGGATGTATAAAAGCACTATTATAAACAGCTATGAAAATACAAGTCAAATATTTAATTTATATAAAAGGTAAAATTTGAAAGGGTTTGAAGGTTTGCTATAATCTGGATAAATGGAAGATGACTGATATCCTAACAAACAAAAATCACGCAGGTGAAACAAGCTTATTATTCGATAGAAACTGAAAGTACGGGTCTGGCTATTGTGGAAGCAGTGGTAATAAGAATGAAAGGTAAATTTAGGCCAGAGTATAGAGGACCATGTAATACCTGCCTGGTAGAACACAATGCCCTGTCCTCTTCTAAAGAAGCTGGAACTGGGAGATCCTCCATTTCCCTACTCACTAGAAGGCGCGGTTTGGGCACATGACCAAAGATCAATTAGATCATCTCAAGGCAATGAAGCAAGTATTTGTGGGTATTTAGGAAATTATTTATGGTAGCTGTGGCAGCATTAAGTACTAGAGGCACCCAGCATAGGGGTTCTAATTAGATTCTTCTGAGGCTTAACTTGGCTTTGGTTCTTGGTTGTTCCCAGAATCTTGTTCTCTCCCTTTCTGCCAGTTCTGTGGTGGTATCCTATAACTTTCCAGTATATTTTTTTCCTGTCGATATTGGCCAGAGTTGGTTTCTGTTGTTTGTAACCAAGAAATTAACTAAATTATATGCCATCTGTAAAACAGACAATGTAGTAAAAATGTATACCTTACCTGGCACTTTCATACTGTTTCACAGTCATTAATGTATCTTCAATTGTTTTATTCACCAAAGTGTTCACACTAGCAATGAAAAAATTAATGGCTCCAAGAAGAGTCTCTCCATTTTTAGCCAGCAGCTTCTGGGTATCGGCATTATAGCCAAATTCTTCCTAAAACAAAGAAGTCACCTTAATTTATCCGGTAATAAATCAGTAAAAGTGACTTAAAAATCTCAAGCACTTCACCAATGGGAAAATGTGTGATTTAGAGATCTAGCTGCAGCAGTTTTACTTTTTCTTTCAGTCTTTAAGAATCGAAATCACAGCTAGCTATATAATTACTGAAAAAGTCTAATAAACCAAAATTGTCATCAGCTCAGATACATAGCTAAAAGCTAAATAATTTTTATAAGTTACTTTGTAGTAGAAAGAATATTTTCATTTCTACATTTTGTTTCTATTATACTATAAGCACAGCTGTTGGAAAGAAAAATACAGCAGATTATTAATCAGAGAAACTATAACTTTCACAGCCAAATTAGGTAATAATTGGTTAAAACTTTCAGACATAAAACAAAGTGCATTTTTTTTGTGTTTTGACTGAATCTCCTCAAAGTATAAATATTAAGAATACATATTTCTTTGTAAACTTGGTGACTAGTTGACTCCCAATCTCAGCTCTATCTAGGCACACAACTGAGGAAGGATCACTTAACACTAGATTTAGTTCATTCTTTTTGAATAAACTGCATCTCGGTGCAGTAAACATTACATATGACTCCTTCAGATATGGCAAGGACTAACTCTAGCTCTGTATATTCAGCAGTGAAAGCTTTCCAGTGTTAAGTTTTACTAATTAACAGATTAATCAGGAATGCACCTAACCAAATAAAAAATCGATCACATATTTTATATGTATATTTTAAGATGTATCATTTAATTTGATAATTCTCCAGTTTGTTATAAAGTACTTTTCAATTTCAGTTGAAACAAATAATATAATATTAAATTAACTAGAATAGTAGAAGACACAAATTTAATGCTATTGCAATAGCTGCAATTACATTTCGTACGTGACAAAGTATTCGATAATTCAGAAGATAGCAGGAAAGTAAAATTATCTTTATTATGCTAAAACCATTTTCCATTTAAGAGATGTCCATGTAACTCCACTCTGTACTCGGTCTTCGAAATATTATAGACCTTGATTTGCAAATATTGGCAGATAAAGGACCACATAAAAAGATTACCAATCAATGTATGTGAAAACTAAAATGAAAGGCAGGAGAGCTTAAGATTTTTGGCACCAAATTTCCACAAGCTAAGTTACACACTTCACTAAAGTCTACATAAATGTTACTGGAAACAGAATAATAAAGAGAAAAACATTTTTACAACTTTTAGAAAAAGTTAACAGAACATATTACAACAGTAACGCTTGATATTCAGTAAGAAGTAAAAGGCAAAATAAAATATTAACAAACAGGAAGAAAAATACGAAAGATTTATATACATGCGATAATTCATAAAAAGTAAAGTTAACAGAAGTCAGTTGGGCCTTCTTAAAGTGATATGAAATATCTTAAAAGAAAATCTCAGAATTCCATTTTCATTAAGAGTTCAGTAAATCACAAATATAACAAATTACCTCTTTGAATACTTCCATTATCATTTTCTCCCATCCCTAATAGTTATTTAGAATAATCTTACATGAAGTTCTAGTGACTTCAAACTCAGGTCAGCAAATGCATCTCCAAGTTGCCTTTGGGTATGTACCATCTGGAAAAGCTGGGTCGACAATGTTTGAGCCAGTTTTAAAATATTTTCATATTTTTTCTTGTTATCCCTTAATATATCAATTTGAGCTTCAAGTTCAAGGTCCACAGTTCTTGAGCCGCGGCCTAGCTTCTCAGAGATAATCTGTCGAGTACACTAAAAGTGGAAGATGCATTTTGTTTAGAAAGAAAAAACAAAACAAAATACAAATGCTAGAGCATATGGCATACACCATTTTTTGGATTCAAACAAGCTAGCATAATAAACTGAAAATTGTCAGCTCCCTTAGTTGATCAGGACTCAGAAAGTAAATTCACCAGACGTGTCTAATAATTATTACCAATCAAAGGAAGTTTAAAGACATATCTAGCAAACTTATATACTGCCATAAGAACTCTCACATAATTATTTTGCAAGTTTAGTACATTTGGGTAGATTATCTAAAACAGAGATATTTGGCATTAAGACTAATATAGACTGTTAATATAGGAATAAGAAGAACACCAAAATACTACTCTCTTATTGCTTTCAAATGTTCTTTTACTTCTATCTTCCCCCTTAAATGACTTCTATAGATATATATGTGTGTGTATGAATGAGGAATAAAGAAAGAGGAAGGGAGGAAGGAAAGAAAGGAGGGGGAAAAGAGGAAGAGAGAGAAACTACTGAGTTACTTTTACTCAGACAGTGTGGTATTATATTATGTTATTGTATTCTGCCCCAGAAATAATAATACAGAAACCTATATATATATATATATTTGTCTGAGATGGAGTCTCGCTCTGTTGCCCAGGCTGGATGAAGTGCAGTGGTCCGATTTTGGCTCATCGCAACCTCCATCTCCCAGGTTCAAGTGATTCTCATGTGTCGGCCTCCTAGGTAGCTGAGATTACAGGTGTGCACCACCAAGTCCAGCTAATTTTTTGTATTTTTAGTAGAGATGGGGTTTTGCCATGTTGGCTAGGCTGGTCTCAAACTCCTGGGCTCAACTGATCCACCTGCCTTGGCCTCCCAAAGCGGGATTACAGGCATGAGCCATTGTGCCCAGCCTAGAAACCTGTAATTTTTAAAAAGTATCTAATTTCAGAACACATGGAAATAAGTTTTCTAGTATTAATGTTTTACTCTCAACTTCATTCAATAACACATTTTAAGAATAACTGGGGCATTAATATATACCTCATCATTAAATGTTATCAGAAATATTCTTAAAAAGTAGTAAATAAATACTACAATTTTGTTGTTGCTGTTGTTGTTGTTTTTTGAGATGGAGTTTCGCTCCTGTTGCCCAGGCTGCAGTGCAATGGCGCAATCTCAGCTCACCACAATCTCCACCTCCCGGGTTCAAGTGATTCTTCTGCGTCAGCCTCCCGAGTAGCTGGGATTACAGGCATGCAACACCACACATGGCTAATTTTGTATTTTTAGTAGAGATGGGGTTTCTCCATGTTGGTCAGGCTGGTCTCAAACTCCTGACCTCAGATGATCTGCCCCCCTTGGCCTCCCAAAGTGTTGGGATTACAGGCATGAGCCACCACACCTGGCCAGTACTACAGTTTTTAAAACTTGCTCTTTATCATGTTCTTCAAAGTTCTGGTTACAGAATTAATGTCTGTGGTAAAAATTAAAATAATGTATGAAATAAGAGGTGAATTTCCTCTTCCTTTAATCACATTGAAGAGCAGAAAACTACTATTAACAGTCTGATAGGTATACTAGACTTTCCTTTAAACATATATAATCTCATATATATATTTTTAGAGTAAACATGAGATTATGCTATATATAATATCCTGAATATTTCTTTTCTATGAACAAAATAATCTTAAGACTTTTTCTTGTCAATATACACAAATCTGCTTACATATTTTTCTACTTCCCAACACATTTTCTATTCTCATCAACTAAGTATCCTTATAAACTTTTTTTTTTCTTTTTACAAAAGAGTTTTATTTTTTAAAAGTAGAGAAATTCTTAACCATAAATAACAGGACGGGTGAGAGACCAAAACCATGGAAGGGGATGAAAAGTATTACTGTGGAAAATGTACAAACACTTCTAGGAAATGAAAATCACAAGAGAAACGCTGAACTGAGTATGTGATTTTAACAAGAAAACCATCAGCAAAAAATAATGCCTGAAATTTTAACAAGATAAAGGAGATAAGATAGGTCACTTATTCCCATATTTTTCTTCCATACCAGGGTTTTCCCTATGCAATCTTACCTGAGACATTTACTCTATCCACAAGCCAAAGCATGTGGTACTTTCACAGCAACCTAGATATAATAATCCATTAATTCAGAATTCATTGAAGGAGCATTGTTTCTTAGCACAGTGAGAGAAATGTACTCACTGCTGTCTGAGTGGCCTTTTTTTCTCCACAGAAATAACAGTTATAAGCAGGCATAGAGGTGAAGAATTAATGAGGAAATGTTTTTTGTTTCCAGGAAGCCAAAGCAGTGGGAAGAGTAAGATGATACTGATTACAAGGCAAATTAAGGCAAACTGGACACTTGAAAGAAGTTGTAAAACTAGATTCACATATATTCCAATTTGATAATTTTACCCTCTTCAGCAAAACCTAAAGAATATGGAAATGAGAGTACTACAGATTTCCTAAAGGAAGCTTTGTAAAGAAAGTTGTAGTGAGAAGATATAAAGTTGCTACCCATTTCCCAACTCATCAGGGTCCTAGAGGAAGTGTCTTAGATGATCTCTACAGTGGATTTTTATTTAAATTGCTTTCTAGTATATACTGAAATAAAATGTAACATTGGAGATCAGTCTACATTATAAAGCAAGTTTAAAACTGAGGAGAATTAAGAATCTAAATTCTTTAACCTTCCTCAGAGTCCCTGAAAATGGAGATCACTTACAATGAGCTGGTGGTCCTATTCAGTTTTCCATATGAATGAAAAATTCATTTGAAGAATAGGACAAATGAGGCTAAACTGAAGAGGCAAAAGGAAGCTAAAGTAAATTACTGACCTATGTTGATTCTCTACTTGGGGGAGGGTGGGTGAAATACAGTGATAGTGTACAAAATACCATATCAGCATTATACTGGTTTATGAATTTATGCAACAGCCAACTGTGTACTCTGAGTATTTAAGTAGTGTATTAGTCCATTTTCACGCTGCTGATAAAGACATACCTGAGACTGGGACTAAAAAGAAGTTTAATTGGACTTAGAGTTTCACATGGCGGGGAGGCCTCAGAATCATAGCGGGAAGCAAAAGGCACTTCTTACATGGTGGTGGCAAGAGAAAATGAGAAAGAAGCAAAATTGGAAACCCCTAATAAACCTATCAGATCTCGTGAGACTTATTCACTATCACAAGAATAGCACAGGCAAGACTGGCCCTTATGATTCAATTACCTCTCCCTGGGTCCCTCCCACAACACACGGCAATTCTGGGAGATACAATTCAAGTTGAGATTTGGGTAGGGACACAGCCAAACCATATCATTCTGTCCCTGGTCCTTTCAAATCTCAAGTCCACACATTTCAAAACCAACCATGCCTTCCCAACAGTCCCCCAAAGTCTTAACTCATTTAGGCATTAACCCAAAAGTCCACAGTCCAAAGTCTCATCTGAGACAAGGCAAGTCCCTTCCACGTATGAGTCTGTAAAAATCAAAAGCAAGCTAGTTACTTCCTAGATACAATGGGGGTAGGTACAGGTATTGGGTAAATACAGCCATTCTAAATGGGAGAAATTGGCCAAAACAAAGGGATTATAGGGCCCATGTAGTCCAAAATCCACCAGGGCAGTCAAATTTTAAAGCTCCAAAACGATCTCCAGGTCTCACACCCAGGTACTGCTGATGCAGGAGGTGGGTGCCCATGGTCTTGGGCAGCTCCACCCCTGTGCCTTTTCAGGGTACAGCCTTCCTCCCAGCTGCTTTCATGGGCGGGCGCTGAATGTCTGAGGCTTTTCCAGGTACATGGTACAAGCTGCCGGTGAATCTACCATTCGGGGTCTGCAGGATGGTGGCCCTCTTCTCACAGCTCCACTAGACAGTGCCCCAGTAGGGACTCTGTGGGGGGACTCTGATCCCACAATTCCCTTCCATACTGCCCTAGCAGAGGTTCTCCATGAGGGCCCCACCCCTGTAGCAAACTTTTGCCTGGGCATCCAGGCGTTTCCATATCTCTTCTGAAATCTAGGCAGAGGTTCCCAAACCTCAATTTCTGACTTCTGTGCACCTGTAGGCTCAACATCATGTGAAAGCTGCCAAGGCTTAGTGCTTCCACCCTCTGAAACCCAAGCTCTACAATGGCCCCTTTCAGCCATGGCTGGAGCAGCTGGAACACAGGGCATTAAGTCCCTAGGCTGCATACAGCACAGGGACCCTGGGCCTGGCCCATGAAACCACTTTTTCCTCCCGGGCCTCTGGGCCTGTGATGGAAGGGGCTGCCGCGAAGGTCTCTGCCATGGCGTGAAGATATGCTCCCCCATCGTCTTGGCAATTAACATTAGGATCCTTGCTACTTATGCAAATTTCTGCAGCTGGCTTGAATTTCTCCCCAAAAATGGGTTTTTCTTTTCTACTGCATAGTCAGGCTGCAAATTCTCCAAACTTTTATGCTCTGTTTCCCTTATAAAACTGAATGCCTTTAATAGTACCCAAGTCACCACTTGAATGCTTTGCTGCTTAGAAATTTCTTCTGCCAGGCATGAACCCAAGAGGCGAAGCCTGCGATGAGCTGAGATTGTGCCACTGCACTCCAGCCTGGGTGACAGAGCAAGATTCCGTCTCAAAAAAAAAAAAAAGAAACAAATTTCTTCTGCCAGATACCATAAATCATCTCTCTGAAGTTCAAGGTTCCACAAATCTCTAGGGTAGGGGCAAAATGCCACTGGTCTCTTTGCTAAAATGTAACAGGAGTCACCTTTGCTCCAGTTCCCAATAAGTTCTTCAGCCTGGATTTTATTGTCCATATTGCGATTAGCATTTTGGGCAAAGCCATTTAACAAGTTTCTAGGAAGTTCCAAACATTCCCACATTTTCCTATCTTCTTCTGAGCCTTTCAAACTGTTCCAATCTCTGCCTGTTACCCAGTTCCAAAGTCACTTCCATATTTTCGGGTATCTTTTCAGCAACACCCTACTCCTGGTACCAATTTACTGTATTAGTTGGTTTTCACACTGCTGATAAAGACAGACCTGAGACTGGGAATAAAAAGAGGTTTAATTGGACTTACAGTTCCACATGGCTGGGGAGGCCTCAGAATTATGGCAGGAGGCGAAAGGTACTTCTTACATGGTGGCAGCAAGAGAAAATGAGAAAGAAGCAAAAGCAGAAACCCCTGATAAACCCACCAGATATTGTGAGACTTATTCACTACCACGAGAATAGCATGGGAAAGACTTGCTCCCATGATTCCATTACCTCCCCCTAGTTCTCTCCCACAACTCATGGGAATTCTGGGAGATACAATTCGAGTTGAGATTTGGGTGGGGACACAGCCAAAAACACACTACCATATCAAGTAGCACCAAGAGCTCTTCTGCAATGCCAAAAAAGAGAATAAAGATATTTAAGGACAAGCAAAAGAAGAAACTTATGGTAACAACTAACAAATACAACAAGGATTATTAAGGTAAGGGACAGAGAAGGTAGCATAAAAGGAAAATGAACAGGGGAAGGAGGTCAACCAATAAATGAATGAGGCAATATGACAGGAAAAACAGGCATGAAAGTTTAAAAGATACTGGTTTAAACACATCAAACATTAACTTGATAAGGGTGTGAATGCTAATGGCAAATTCTTAAACATTAAGAAAAAAGTTTGGGAAAGATGCCAAATAGCTCTGAATGCTGAAACTGAGAAGATTATTCTTTTTTTTTTTTTTTTAAAGACAAACTTCAAAAAGCACTCTATTTTAGACTACGAAAAATAAAAATAAAAAACATAAATAAACCACAGTTTATTATTTCAACTATTTCTGTAGATGAAAATAAATAAGAAAATAGATTTTGGATTCAAATTTTGTGAATAAAATCAGGTAGATTAAAATAATATTTAAGAAGACAGGTTCAATGTCTAAACCTAAAATTGCTCCTATTACATATTTGCTTTGAATCACCATGTTGGTCTTGGGACCAAAATTAACAACCAATAAATGAAGTGCTAAATATTCCCTTTGCGGAAAAGCATTAAAGCATTTGTTAGAGAATAGAAACAGAAGAAATTAAAGGTAGAAAGCATGAAGGAGAGGACCAAAGACACAGACCAATGACACAGCCAGAATCAAGTTATTCGAGAGTAAAATGGGGCCGGGCATGGTGGCTCAACACCTGTAAATCCCTGAACTTTGGGAGGCTGAGGTGGGAGGACTGCTTGAATCCAGGAGTTTGAGACCAGCCTGAGCAACATAGGGAGACTCCGTCTCTACAAAAAATAAGAAATTAGCCAGGAGTGGTGATGCCTGCCTATAGTCCGAGCTGCTCAGGAGGCTGAGGTGAGAGGATTCACTGCAGGTTACAGCTGCAGTGAACCATGATCATACAACTGCACTTGAGCCTGGGTGACAGAGTGAGACCCTATCTACACAAACAACAAACAGTAAAATGGACAACAAGCACAGTCTTAAGTCAACCAAATCAGAATCAGTATTTGAAGCATTATACAAATGACAGTGAATGCCCAACATTAGCTAAAATTTGAGCTGAGAAGCTCAAAAAGCAGTAAGAACACAGAGAGTCATGTAGACCCCATAAGGTCATTACACTATGAACTTTTTTTGGTTGAGCGGAATATGTCGGTCTGGACACACTGGACTATTAACTCCATAGAATCATGTAAGTCAGATACTTTCTTTTTCTTTTTTGACCTAGATTAAAATATTCAAGTTAAGTTCTACTGAAAAAAACTGTCATTTAAAAATAAATAAAATAAAAAGAATTTTGTACTAAATTCTAAAATTACATGCAAAGATCAATGATAAAACGAATACTTCATTTTCTAATTGTATTTCTACCATGTTTAGATGGCATTTTCTCTTCTCTATATGCATTTAATTGCAACATAACGACTTGAATAAACATAAAGAAAATAATGCCTCCTTCACATAGTATTATACCATATGTATAACATTTTAAAGAGCTGTCATTTTCATTAGCAAAAATTTTTAATAGGCTAAATGTGGCATATTAATATGAGATAAACATGGAATCTTAATAGTGATTCAACTCAGATTATTATAGAGATAAGAGATGCAAGACAAGAAACAGATAATAACACCTAAACACAGGAATAAATAGATAACGAAGAAGGAAAACATCAAGTAAACAACATGAGAGGAAGGGTCAAATGAACAAAAAGCTTAAACTTGCTCAGTCTAGTACGAAAGATGAACAAGTAAAAATGAAAGGGAATTCAAAGCAGTAGGCAAATATAGCCTTATGAACAAAGTTACAGAAGTATGAGAAAGCACAGATTGTTTAGGAAGTTTCTGGGTAATTTGGTATGAATAACTTGATCCATAGATAGAAAAGAGGCAGAGACAAAGTGGGAAAGGTAGATAGAGGTCAGATTTATGCCACTCTAAAAACAGTGGGGACTGACTGAAGGATTTTAAGCAAGAGGGAACCCACGTTAGGCAGGGTCGAACATGCAATCTTAGAGAATTGGTTAAGAAGTTGTTACAGGAATGTGAGAGAGTAATAAATATGAACTATGGCTGTGAAGGCTGGGATTGACAGCAGGGGAAAAGGTGAAAGAATATTAAGAAGGCAGAATGCATAGGACTTAATGACTGACTGGCTATGTGGAATTAGCAAGAAGATGGAATAGAAATCTGTGAATATTTTAGAAGAAGAGTTTAGTTTAAGTAGGCATCACTTTTTGAAGACTACCATTGGGATTTCTCAGATTCTACACTGACATGAGCTAAATAATTTTTGGACAGATTCATGTAACATGTTTCAGGGAGGTTTTACCATCTTAAGAAAACCTATACTTTTGAAGAAGACTTCTAGATCATATTTTTAAGGCATTAACTGAAAGAATAAATTCACTTCTGTTTTACTATTGAGAAGATGTAAGAAAGGCCTGTTCTGTATAAAATATAGACAATTCCTAATTTACCAATCACTAGACCCACAATCAGTTCACGAATATAGGGAGAATTGTGGCTAATGCTCTAACCTGAGTGCTAGGGCTTTCATCCTAACTATTCCACGAATTCTACAGTCTTGTCCCTGTTAAAATTCAAAAGGTACTAAGTGGATTTGGGGGTTGAGCTGTTTGTAATACATCAAATACAATACAGGTTAAATAATTTGCTTATTTGTTTTATGGAGGGCATAAGAAAAATAATCACCAATTACTCTGAAGCAATGCAACTAAGAATGTTAACAAACTTTAGAAACACAACTCACTTGCAATCCAGTGTTGCCCATATAGTTAATGCTTAGTTATTATAGTAAAATCAGAGAATTTCAAACTTTGTGGAACTAATATACCTCTCTTGACCTTCAGCTCCTATAAAGTATCAAAAGGAGGGGAAGGAGCAAATATATCTATAGTAGCAGCTAAATAAATTCCAAAGCAGTACATGTCTTCAATTACGTACATTATCAGTTAATAAGCATTTTAATAGCTTTTTTACTCTTTTGTACTAAATTCTTTTTTTTTGAGACGGAGTCTCGCTCTGTCGCCCAGGCTGGAGTGCAGTGGCCTGATCTCAGCTCACTGCAAGCTCCGCCTCCCGGGTTTACGCCATTCTCCTGCCTCAGCCTCCCGAGTAGCTGGGACTACAGGCGCCCGCCACCTCGCCCGGCTAGTTTTTTGTGTTTTTTAGTAGAGACGGGGTTTCACTGTGTTAGCCAGGATGGTCTCAATCTCCTGACCTCGTGATCCGCCCGTCTCGGCCTCCCAAAGTGCTGGGATTACAGGCTTGAGCCACCGCGCCCGGCCCTTTTGTACTAAATTCTTAAATTACATGCAAAGATCAATGATAAAACAAATACTTCATTTTCTAATTGTATTTCTACCATGTTTAGATGGCATTTTCTCTTCTCTATAGGCACTTAATTGCAACATAATGACTTGAATAAACATATAAATAAAAATTTTTAGAGCCATTTAGGGTGGAAACATTAAATAATTACAAACCTTATAGGTGTTTAGACTCCATTTTCTAACAAGTTCTAACTTTTCCATTGCAGGATTTTTAATTTCATCAGCTAGAATAACTGGTCCACTTTTTGTCTGTGTTCTCTGGCCACCTGCAAGGTAACAAAAGACAAAAACACAATCCAGATGAAGACAAGCAGGGAAAGAAAACAAAACCCTGACATTGTTCAAATTAAAATACTTATGCATCTAAAAAAAGAAAAAAGGTTCCCACAAAGTAAAGAACTAGAACTTCCTGGAATCGCTGAGGATAGTTTCCTAATTACTTAAACAACACTTTTGTCCATTAAACACAAATGCCATGTGACTTATCTGTCTTCTTTAAACAAACAAAAAACAAACCTCCTGCCATCAGCCTTATTTTCTATATAAGCTGTGGTTTACTTTAAGAAAAATAAAATTTCCACAACTAATCTTATATACTAATGACGCTAAAAAAGAAGTATCTTGGTCAATAAAAATCTAAGTGGCCACACGTATTCCCCACAGTGATCTTTCACTGTAATGTGCAGACTACAACAACAATAGAATGTTGCTATAATTTTGGAGAATTTGAAAAAAAATAATTCAAATTTCACATAGTTGTTCAATTCAAATAGTTATTAAAGATATGTTATCACTAGTATGAAAGGCTGGGTTGAAACAAAATCTACATTGTACCTCTTTTTTCTCAAAAGATCACACAAAAAAGGCAAGAAAACCAAAAAAAGCCATAATGAATAAAGAAGCAGTGTAAATTCCTGACAATGTACTCTTCCAACAATTAAGAATTTTTGATATGAAAGCAACTCTACAACTATATACTTCTTAATAGTAAAATACTTTTCATAGTCAAAATATTTTTCATTTCAGTTTCGGGATGGAAAGTTTCTAATAATTTAAAAAGAATAATGAAATAAAGAGAAAACTTAGGATCGGCAAAAATTTCTTCTCTCACCTATTCCTATAACCAGACCAATCTTTCCCATAGCTTTACCAGTCCAAGAACAAGAATGGTATATAAAATAGAACACATTTAAGAATTTACAAAATTCTCATAAAACAAAATATAAATGTTAACATTTCATATAAGAAGAAATGTGGAGTTCATTTTCTCTCCCATTTTTATAGTCCAGTAACAGTCAAGTGCAGAGCAAATTGAATGTGAAGATATTGATTTTCCCAAGTATTTTTCATTGGGTATAATTGGTAAATTAATAGTATTGTGTTGCAATCTGCAAACTATTTACAAGTTAAAGCTAAAAGTAAGAAGTCAAGACCTTTTTCACTTAACCCATTCTTAAAAACAACCAACCTAATTGTTGAAAGTTGTTTTTCCTTTAACTGAAAATAGAAGGCAGAGCTGCAAAGATGAGAGTTTAGGATCAAATGGTAAACCTACATATTCCAGAGCAAAGAAAGAATGTTTTAAAGCAAATTAAATTTTACAATGTTTTAATTTTAAAATGGATTAAGTTTCAGGTATGAGATACGCCTAATTATTCTGAAAAGCCAGAAAGATAGGATACAGTTAGAAAAATTTTTTCCTTTATTGTTAATAAGACAGCCACCAAAAAAGTCAGAATAACACACACCTAAGAATATAAAGCAAGTGATTATGAAACTGAGTAAATTAGTGTAGCTTCAGCAGTAGCAAGAAGGGCTTTATCCAATCAGTGCAGTGAATACCTGCAGGAACAATTAAATCACTTCCTTGTTGAGCCAGTCGACTAGCTGCAACCCTGCTAGGAGACATAACAGACGGCAGTGGCGGTGCTGGGGAACCTGAAAAGGTAGACATTTTAACTGTGAAAATCCTTTTCCTCCTCCACATACTGTACATTTTGAATATAGGGTTACTGATATTTCCTTTAAAATATTCAAACACTAGGATTAAAAATTGGAATTAATATATTTATTTTCTTTCAGGGAAGGACTAATAATAAATGTATGCTACCAGGCTCAGTTTTTATATAAACTTTTCATCAAACTATCAAAACTAAACAAAATATGTAACTATATGATGAAATCTGGTAAGATGACATCTAACCAGGATTTTAACTGGACTCTACTATTTCCAAAATCAGTTAACAGAATGTGAATACAGTCCCACAGTTGCACGATTTAAAGCTTCGGTAAATATTTCATAACTTGCTACTCTCATATATGAAGGAAAAACTCTTCAAGTAAAAATTCAAAGGTATGTAAGGGATATTAAAACATGCTTTCATATCTCTTACAAGAAATGTGAATGAATTATAGCCTTCACAGGAATTGCAGCCAAAAATTTCAAATCATAAATCAAATGTCACATAGTGTGTCTCATTGGTGTTCATAATGTGGACGTAGGGGACCTTCTGCAATTCACCTGGATGCTTGTTAGAAATGCAAAATCTCAGTCCCTGCCCCAGTCCTACTAAACCCAAGCCTGCATTTTCATAACATTTCCCCAGGTGATTTGTATGTACTTTGAAATTTGAGAAGTGCTGATATAGAGTATTTTTTGACATTATAAGAATCACTTTTGGAGCTTTTCAAACACACCTGGGATACTCAACAAGATCTACTGATTTTCAGTGAAACAGGCATCTATTCTTTTGCAAAAGACACTCAAGATGATTCTCAAACACAATTAAGTTTGAGAACCAGAGGAAACAACACAATTTTTGAATGAAACACAACTAAGTTTTAAATTCTAACACAGAGTTTAAAATTCTGGCTCTATCTACCACATGATATCAGGAACACCCTGGCAAATTACTAAACACCTCTGAGCCTTAATTATCTACAAAGTAAGAAATATTGACTACTGGCTGAGAGCTGTGTCTCGTGCTTGTCATCCCAGCACTTTGGGAGACAGAGGCAGGTGGATTGCTTGAGCTCAGGAGTTGAAGACCAGCCTGGGCAACATGGCAAAACACCACCTTGCTAGGCATGGTGGCACAAGCCTGTAGTCCCAGCTACTCAGAGGTTGAGATAGAAGGACTGCTTGAGCCCAGGAGGAGGAGGCTGCAGTCAGCCGAGATCGCACCATTGCACTCCAACCTAAGTGACAGAGTCAGACCCTGTCTCAACTAAAAAAAAAAAAAGAAAAAAAGAAACACTGATTACCCAACATTGTTGCTAATGTCTAGCATTAAACCAAAAAAAAAGGAGTAATAAATTTTTAAAACTGAAAAATTATTAAAGTCCTTCCATGTTTAGCTGAGAATATTTTAATGTCTATAATGTACTTTTATTTCAACTACACTCTTCCCCAGTTCTCTGGAAAAAATATAATGCATTACGTTCATAATTAAATTTCCTAATAAGACAGACACGTATACTTTCTTTACTTACTATTAGTAATAATTGGTCATATCCCAGATGTACTAAATTCTGATATAGAAACAGTCACGAGTTCTAACAGTATAAAATAAACCTTAACTTGAACTGGATCTCACATTAAAATTCAAACACACAATAGACCTAAACTAAATAGATTGTTGTTAACTTTCAAAGTGAGAGATATTTGTCTCTTTAAATCTGTTAAATTATAAAATTTAAAGCCAGAAGGGATGATGGAAATCAATTAAACTCTCACATTAAACGGTACGATTAATGAAGCCTAGAGAGGTTCAAATAGTTTCTTATTAGAGACTCAGATGTTCTGAACACCATAATATCTCCATTATTAAATTCAATACAGAAATCACTAATCTACAAGTTACTTGCTGAGTTGGAAGGCATTTTAATAGGTTATCCAGTCCGATCACCATTTTAAACAAAGACTATCTCTACTGTCAAAAGCATAAGGGATTCTAAATAAGAAAGTGTAAAATAAAAGAAGACTACCGTACTTCCATGTCTTGACCCCAGGAATAGGAGCTCTATTGTTCTAGTTATTACAGTTTATTAATTTTGCATAAGAAATAAACCATGGCACTACATGAGATGTGTATAACATATGTAACAAATGAAATGTCACTCTCCAAAGTAAAATAGCAAATAATGTAGTGTGGCTGTAACTGGGACTTCAGCTTTTTTGATTTACCTTCAAAGGTAATTATCGCTTCTCTGTATCTTTAATACTTTAACCTTTTAAACAACTGTTACCAAAATCATTCACCAATACCAACTAAAAAATAAATAATAATATAGGATCTCTCAATAATACAGGATCTTACTAACTGGGTAAATTTGGGGAATTAAATCTATTTCATCTCAACAACAAAAACCCAGAAGATGAATACATATGTGCAAAGATTTATACTCCCATTAAAACAAAACCCTGGTACCAAGTACACTTAACTCTTATGAGCTTTGATTTATTCATGATTTCCACTATTACTGATTCTGTAACATCTTTGGTGCTAGGCAGATTTCAATATTTGTTGTTTTTAAGTTGAAGTATAACTTTTAAATCTGCACTAGATAGATGAAAAAGTAGATGGCTAATACTCTCCTTGTTAACTGTTTAAGCAAATAGTCATAATTTATCATTTAGTCATCTTTCCAGAGAGCTAACACAGTCCTAATTCCTTTAACATTTTTTCGTAAGACCTGTTTTCCAAATTGTAATCATTACATGTTATTCTTTCTCATGTTCATTCCAATTTATCTACATATATCTTAAAACAATCACAACTTTCCAACAAATGCTTAACTAAGTATAGCAGCAGAACGATTATTTTCCTAATACACTGATCAACAATACAGTTTGGATTTTTAAATGTTTTATACACTCAGTTCAGAGAGACATATATTACCGCCACTATCATGAAATATATTTTCTTATTCCAATTGGAAGAATTAGGACATTCTATAAGCAAGTGAAACTGATGGGCATTTTAATGCTCATGTATACCAGTTCATAATGGCCAACTGATTTCAAACCATTATACAGTAACATTAAGGGTAAAAATGGCAGCTAAATAATTTCATTAAAAATATTTAGGCCAGGTGTGGTGGCTCATGCCTGTAATTCCAGCACTCTGGGAGGCTGAGACGGGCGGATCACGAGGTCAGGA
>NW_012118487.1:35108634-35115108 GCF_000951035.1 Colobus angolensis palliatus
ATGAGCAAAATTAAGATCATTCAATTGCCATGTCTAATATGTAAAAGCTGACTGATGTCTAATATAATCACAATGAGCCTGGCTATTGAGTAGTATAAACAAATCATTCACTTGCCATGTTAATAGTGAAATTAGTTTTTTATTCTATGTCGACATTTAAATTTTAGAATTGGTGATTAGTCAAAAAATAGTACCAAATTATGCAAAGTAAGCTTTATATTTTTCAGCACTCATAGTTTTAGGTACTCAGTCAGTTCTTCCAAATTCAAAGTTATCCCTGATATAAGAATGCCCGGATGCTTCAGAATGACTACTAAGACATTGACATGATTGCTCCCTTTATTTTTCTAAATATAAGAATGAAAAGAGAAAAAAAATGTCAGTAGACAGTCCATTCATTTCATAACCTAAAGTAGAGGATATTACACTGGATTATCCAAAATGTCTATTTCCACGACCCATATAGCAGAGAATATACTTCAAAATCTAAATTGTTATTTAAATAAAGTATTGGCCAACTGTACAATAAAAAAATACAGAATACGGCCAGGTGCGGTGGCTCACTTTGGGAGGCTGAGGTGGGTAGATCTTGAGTTCAGGAGTTCAAGACCAGCCTGGCCAACATGGTGAAACCTTGTCTCTATTAAAAATACAAAAATTAGCCTGGTGCGGTGGCAGGCACCTGTAATCCCAACTACTTGGCAGGCTGAGGCAGGAGGATCGCTTGAACTCGGGGGGTGGGGGTTGCAGTGAGCCGAGATCATGCCACTGCACTCCAGCCTGGGCAACAGAGTAAGACTCTGTCTTCTAAAAAAAAAATACAGAATACTAATCTGCAAGAGGGCTATGGTTTACAAAGGCATGGACATAACTGTTTCTTCATTTTGTAAAATTTAATGCAGCATTAAAATTAATATGCACTTAATTGAACTGAACATAAACTATAGCTACACTTTACAGTACTGTCCAGAAAATCTATTTCCCACACCTAAATGTTTACATGGCTTTACTTTCGCTTGAGTTAAAAAAAAAAAAAAGTTTAAAAAAGTTATCACAAGTAAAAGCATTAAGAAAGGAAGCAATATTTTCCTATTAAAAACAGACGTAGATATGAGATGTATGCAGAAAAGAGTTAACATAGTAGGTCCAACTGCCTATCCTTAAGAAGGC
This sequence comes from Colobus angolensis palliatus, assembly GCF_000951035.1. Classification (NCBI taxonomy): domain Eukaryota; kingdom Metazoa; phylum Chordata; class Mammalia; order Primates; family Cercopithecidae; genus Colobus; species Colobus angolensis. The sequence continues at coordinate 35,109,805 of NW_012118487.1, forward strand.
TGGCATGCGGGAACTTGAATTTTGGGAGGATTCCCTCCATTGCCAGAATGATTCCGAGTGCCTCACTGTGCTTAAGCTGTTTACCTGCAATGTGGCCTATGCTGTTTACCTGCTTTCCTTCTGGAAGTCTAGAATCTTGTTATGTAACAGACAGAGAAACCTATGTGATCAGCTCCCTGTAAAAATCCCAAGCATGGAGTATCTAAATGAGCTTCCCTAGTTAGCAAAATTTCACATATGTTGTCAGTCTCACTGCTGGAGGAATTAAGCAAGTCCTGTGCGATTAAGCTGGGAGAAGATTCTTGGAAGCTTATGCCTAATTTTCCTCAGACTTAGCTTATGCACTTTTTGCCTTTACTAATTGTGCTTGCTACTCTCATTATAATAAATCACAGCCATGAGTGTCACTATGTAAGTCCTGTGAGTTCTCCTAGCAAATTACTGATTTGGTTAAAGGAATGCTTAAAGAATAATAATTTGGCAGACATGTAAGAACAGCTTGGAAGAGTCAGAAACTGAGGCAAGATCAATCATAAGATACCACTATATCTCAGGTATTCAATAGCTACACTTTAGGATAGAGAGGTGGTCAAAAGAATGGAGAGAAGGGGTGAAATCTGGGAATAATTAAGAGTAATTAAAATACAAACTTTTAATGAGTGTGGTCTTGGAGACCTTCTATATAACGTAAAAAGTTCATTTTTCTATTTGCTTTGAAATAGTCCCAGCTACTCGGGAGGCTGAGGCAGGAGAATGGCGTAAACCTGGGAGGCGGAGCTTGCAGTGAGCTGAGATCCGGCCACTGCACTCCAGCCTGGGCGACAGAGCGAGACTCCGTCTAAAAAAAAAAAAAAAAAAAAAAAAAAAAGAAATAAGAAATCTGTATTTACGAAAATCAACACTGATTTATAAATTTCATAGTTACAAGTTAAAATAATCTACACCTACATTTCTGATATAATTTGCTTTTATTTCAGTATTTTACAACCAATTCTTAAATAATAACCAGTGATACCATGCACATTGATCTGTTTATATAAAGACTACTGAAATAATTCCTATAATACTTAAATTGAAGAGAAAAAGGATGACATTTATAATCAATGTTTTATCACAGAATGAAAGGCCTTCATTCTTGTGCTTTCTTAATAAAGGTAGCATTTGGTGAACTTCTCCCATCCTCCACCCCAGCCATCTTTACAAATATATGGGCTCTTACCTTGAAATGCTCCTGCTTCAATAACCCCCTCTTTGGTATTGTCAAAGCCATGAGATGTAATTTGAGTTTCTGAGAGACCAAGTCCAGATGGTAATGAATGCTTCAAATCCTTAGCAAGAGTTAAATAAAATAAAAAAACTTTGTAAAAAATCCCACATGATGTAACAGTTCAGAATAACTGTATCCTTTTAATCAAATCATAGACTATTTTTCTCTCTGCTATGCAGTATTCCCTTATGCTGTCATGGCATTCTATAATGACGTATAATCAGCAGCAAATACAGCAAGATTTGTATTAAGTGGTACTGTGTACATCACATACAATATACTTTCATCATTCTGGAATTAAGCAGCAGGCAGATATTAAAATTCAATGTAAAAATTTTAATCTTACTGATCCATCAGAAAAATTATTTTAATGAGCAAAATTAAGATCATTCAATTGCCATGTCTAATATGTAAAAGCTGACTGATGTCTAATATAATCACAATGAGCCTGTCTAATGCATAGTATAAACAAATCACTCACTTGCCATGTTAATTTCTCTTCCATTTCAAGAGGGCTTCTCTGACTTCAATCAGGGTGAGGTAAACAAAACTGTATTTAGATTTACATTGCACAACGAAAATAGTTAACCTAACTGCAAATTAGCCTGTAATAGAACCTTATTATAATAAAAATAATATTCAACACTGAGTCTTAAGAGCTTAAAAAGTATAAAAAGTCAAGAAGCAAAAAGTTCTTTAAAAGGCACAATCCTAGTTAAGAATATTCTAAGTTTCTTTTTTTTTTTTCCAGAATCTTGTAAATTAAATCTCAGGGCTTAAGTAATAATTAGGCAAAAAGGCCAAGTAAAACTGTAAAATCACCAGGAAGTAAAGCTGAGGCTACGGTCCGCTGGCTTCAAGTGATGCAACAATTATTAATAATGTAGACTTAAATCTGGCCTATCCACATGACTAGAACTTCAGAGAAATCAAACTGAAATGAAGGCATTCAATCTAAAATAAAACCACTTTTCTATTTACCTTTATTAAATTTTCATGGGAATTTCAGGGCTATGACAAGTTAAAACTAAACACAGCTAGTAAGCTAAATTTTTAGACTGATCATAGTTTGAGATAGCAGATTTTAGATCATAAATATATATAACTAGTGTTATATATTTTTTCTAATCCATTACACCTTTTCTTGATGTAGTGGTAAAGAATAGAGCCTATAGCAGGGGTCCAGGATATTTCTCCAAAAACAGAGTTACACTTTTTTTTTTAAAAAAAACCTAGGACAAAACATACACATCTTAATCAGTAGGTGAAGGCAATATGCAATCAAAAAGGAAAGTATATAATAATTTATAATGTAGTTAAGAATTCAGAAGAGGGAATGATCAGTGTACATTCAACACAAGAAAAGTCTTAATGGAAGAGATGGATTCTAAGCTGCATCAATGACCAACATGGATGATATGGAATGTTGGAGGGATGGAATAGGGTTAGGAAGGGTTCATCTTCAACCTAGTAGAAAAACTTTTGGAGGACAGGGTGGGTAGCACTGGGCAGTCATTATCATATTATTGGGATAGCATGGAGGCCAGCAACTAGGCTCCCATGGCCAACGTCGCTAAAGGTCTATGTTGTGAGATAGGGGTAAATGAATCAGAAAATTTTGAGTAACGAGTTTACTTGATTTGGTTAAAGGATTGCTTAAAGAATATTAATTTGGTAGACATGTAAGAACAGCTTGGAAGAGTTAGAAACTGAGGCAAGATCAATCATAAGATACCACTGTATCTCAGGTATTCAAATAGCTAAAGTTTAGGATAGACAGGTGACCAAAAGAATGGACAGAAGGGATGAAATTTAGGAATAATTAAGAGTAATTAAAATACAAACTTTTAATGAAAATTCAGGGTATAGCGATATGTCAAATATAATAATAAAGTGGTATAGCTAAGATAATATATACTACTGAAATAAGGAGGCCTTTCAGAAGTTAATTCCCATAATCATGAACCGAAATGCAAAGGGATTAAATCACTAGCCAAGAAGATTTGATCTTAAACAATTACATCTGCTCTGCTACTGAAGTAAAAATAGTATAGGACAAGTTAAGTGATATGGTTGTATAATATAACCTGAAAACACCCTATTTTGGAATGTTTGCTGAGGAAGTTTCCATCTGGATTCTAATGTTCTCCTAAATGTACTCCTTAAATGTACTTGATGTTTTTCTTGACCAATGTATAACCCATCCTCAATTACCCTTTCTTCCTGAAGTTTTTCACTATTTTCAATGTAGAACTTACTAACTTACATGTCGTAGAAATACAGTAAGAATGACTTGGTTCATCATCCCTGTACTTCTGAGAAAAGGTATATGCTGTAAATGAAAATAGATAGCTATAAAGAATAGAAACAAAACAGTTCCTAAAGATGAATAGAATCTTCCAGGTGCTGGGCCGAAGAGTCATGCTTTTCTCTACTTTGCATCATCTTTGGAGGACTCTCTGGGACTAGATTACGAACAGGTACCCAGGTCCAGAGTATGCTAAATCTCTATCACTAAACTTCTTTAGTTAACCATGAACATTTATTAGAATACATGATTTCAAATTAAATACATTGAATATAATTTCCATTCTGAAAGGCTGAGTTTTACATTGCTTAAAACTATTCTTACATATTTTTACTAAAACATTTTAAAAACTGAAGTATAAAAAAGCCAGTTTGGTTCAATTAAATTAAAAATAGTTCTTAAAATTCCCTCCAGATTCTAACACCTAAGAAAGCAAAAACGAACACCCATATACTGACCTCCTACTGTCTGTTAATAACATTTGTAGGCTGTCTATGAAATCGAAAAATCTACCTTGTCATAAGTATCTTTGTTTAATTTTAGCCATTTTAGTTTCATACATTCAATCTTAAATCTCCAATTTTGCAGCTTGGTTTCCTTTTTCTAGCTAAACAAATACCTGTCCAGTTACTAATTTATTATTGGAAATAAATTAAATGGAGGGGATTGTGTCTGGGAATGGCTCCTTTATCCTGTAGTTCTCAACACTGGGATTTCATCACACTGGCAGTGAGATGTGTGTCAAGTGATTTGTTACTAATAGTTGAAAGCAAAACATTTATCAACTTCAGTGTGTAAAGTATTCATATTACCGTAGGTTCAAGGTAACCTCTGTGACTCTTTCGTTGCATTTTAGTATGATTTTTGGACTCAAGAGATACAGGGTGGAATTCCAGACGGCAAACAAAATTGTTTAGCACTTTGGACATCAGTGAAAATGTCTGAGAACTAGCTCTGATTTCAAATGCATCCATTATTTCAAAAAATAATAACTAGCCCTCATTTGATGAGGCAGTCTGATATAATGGATGCAATGTGGGCTCTGAAGTCAGCTCAGATATACCTGAGTTTGAATCCTGGCTCCAGTCACTTAATGGCTGCATAACCCCAGACAAGTAGTCTGAATTGCTGAGTTTCTTGACTGTAAAATGATAATGTTAAGGGATAATTATTCTTACCTCATAGACAACATACAAAAAGTACACTACAACATCTGGTACTTCAAGTATTAATGTCTTTCTCCTTCATCCCAATTTTTAAATAGAACTCTTCTGGAGACTAGAAGTTGGAATAATGAAAGATTATTTTCTTATATTTAAAACTGACCATTATATCTAAGAATGTATTTTCATATCACTTAGGATTAGTGATTTTTATTTTCTGAGTGACAAAGTCATGAAATTATAAGTATTTCCACCCTTAGTATTATGCTTACAACCCCATCTTAATTATATTAGAGCATGCCTAGATGTGAAACTAACCATATAATTAACTTCTGATATCCAGTGACTTTAAACAGAGCAACTAGATAGAAGTTACAAGTCCGAGAGATCTGTTTTAAAATGTATAAAACAATATCTTTAGTAGAAATAGAGGTTCTGAGTGAGAGACCAAAAAATGTGGGAAAAAAGATATGCTTTAAACGGAAGGTGATGAGTTTGATACAAAAAGTAAGGAATTGTGGCCGGGCGCAGTGGCTCAAGCCTGTAATCCCAGCACTTTGGGAGGC
>NW_012118487.1:35115158-35139192 GCF_000951035.1 Colobus angolensis palliatus
AGCACTTTGGGAGGCCGAGACGGGCGGATCACGAGGTCAGGAGATCGAGACCATCCTGGCTAACGCGGTGAAACCCCGTCTCTACTAAAAAAAAATACAAAAAATTAGCCGGGCGTGGTGGCGGGCGCCTGTAGTCCCAGCAACTCGGGAGGCTGAGGCAGGAGAATGGCGTAAACCCGGGAGGTGGAGCTTGCAGTGAGCTGAGACCCGGCCACAGCACTCCAGCCTGGGCGGCAGAGACTCTGTCTCAAAAAAATAAAAAATTTAAAAAAAGTAAGGAATATACAGAGTACAAACCAAAAAACGCAAGAAAAGCCTAGCTGGAAGATCATTAAAAATAAGTACCTTCAGTAGCGACAGGAATGTTTTCATACTAAGAGAATTTGAAAGATATTTTGAAAGAGAAATTGAAAGATTTCTCTAAAGAGAATTTGAAAGATAAACTGGTCTTTGAAATAGTCATTGGAACACTTGTGAAAATCCTCAAGACTACAACCTTGGGAATTCTGAAGAACATCACTCTATATTCAATAAGTGAGGCATCTGAGGAAATCTAGACCCCAAGACACATGATTGGTTACCTACTGTACATAAAATCCAAATCAAACTCTTTCTTTCAAAGAGATAAACTGGTAAGGCATGGTGGTTCACGCCTGTAATCCTAGCACTTTGGGAGGTCGAGACAAGAAGATTGCTTGAGCTCAGGAATTTGAGACTAGCCTAGGCAACATGGCAAAACCCCAACTCTAAAAAAATACAAAAATTCAGCTGGGCATGGTGGCATGTGCCTGCTGTCCCAGCTACTGGGGAGGCTGAGGTGGAAGGATGGCTTGAGCCCAGGCGACGGAGGTTGCAGTGAGCCAGTTCGTGTGACTGTCCTATAGACTGGACAGCAGAGCCAGACTCTGCCTCAAAAAAACAAAAACAAAAAACAAAAAAGAGAGAAACTAGTAAGTCTCTTATATAGGAAAATAAAAATATTCATCTTGGGTCTCATATGGGTCTCTCAAAACATTAGATTTCCAACTAAAAGTCTTTTTACCATCTGGTTTGGATACGAGGTTTGGATCAGAGATTTACAGGGCTTGCTCCTTTGAAGATATCCTACAACATAGCAGTCCCCTACAACCCCCACAAAACAACTCCCTATTCCCCTTACCTTGTTCTATTTTTCTCATAGCAGTGACCACTAAGTGATACATTATGTGTGTATCTGTTTATTTTTGTGTCCCCTCACTATAGTATAGCCGTCATGAGAGCAGGGTTGTTGTCTATTTTGTTTACTGCTATATACCCAGCACCTGAAATAGTACCTGAGATACAGGAGGATCAAATAAATATTTGAATAGATAAATAATGAATTTGTTGAATGAACTAAAGGATTTATGATTCAATGCCATGTAGATTAAGAAGCTACAATAATAACAGGTTTATTATGAAATATAATTTAATGCATATTTGCTTATTCTTACATTAGACTTTTTGGGCAGAGAAAGAGGTAAGGTACACTCCTTGCCATCTCATTGGAGACAAGATACACATTAACATAAAAGTTGAACATGGTGCCAAAGTAAAGACACTAAGTATGAGAGGAATTCAGAATAGACTAAGTACATAAAAAACAAATAGCAAAGAAGAAAGCACTGCCTGAGCTATGGAATATAAATTATTTATTTACTTATTTTATTTTACTTTTTTGAGATAAGGTCTGGCTCTATCGCCCAGGCTGGAGTACAGTGGTGCGATCTGGGCCCACTGTAACCTCTGCCCTCTGGGCTCAAGCCATCCTCCCACCTCAGCCTCCGGAGTAGCTGGGGATTACAGACATGCACCACCACACCCAGCTAATTTTTGTATTTTTAGTAGAGACTAAAAATACAAAGAGTTTCACCATGTTGCCCCAGCTGGTCTCAAACTCATGAACTCAAGTGATCCACCCATCTCAGCCTCCCAAAGTGCTGGAATTACAGGTGTGACCCAACAGGCACAGCTTATTTATTTACTTATGTATTGAATCAACATCTAATGACCATCAACTTCATGACAGCCACTGCTCTAGACACTACAGACATGGCAGTGAAGGAAAAACAGATAAAGTCCCTGCCCACATAGACTCATGTTCTGGGGGGTAGGGACATAGGGAGGGAGGAGATTGATAGTAAACAAACATAGGTGGTAATAAGTCCTGTAATTAAGTAATAAAGAAGTAAATAAGTTTTTGTTTTTGTTTTTAAAGGCAGGATAAGAGGGATAGAGAGTGACAGACAAAAGGTTGCCACTTCAGACGCAGGATTCTGGGAAGGTCTCTCTGAGGAGATAAATTTGTGAACAGAGTCCTGAACAAAGTGAGGGAGTAATAAGCTGGGTTGTTGAGGGACTGGTGTTATTAAACTACACTGTCCTAACTGAAATTACAAAGCAAGAACTGTCTATATATTATCTCATTTAATCTTGACAAACACTTGAAGTACTTACAGATGAGAAAACTGGGACACAGAAGTTTGTTTGTTTTTTTTTTTTGAGACGGAGTCTCGCTCTGTTGCCCAGGCTGGAGTGCAGTGGCCGGATCTCAGCTCACTGCAAGCTTCGCCTCCCGAGTTTACGCCATTCTCCTGCCTCAGCCTCCCGAGTACCTGGGACTACAGGCGCCCGTCACCTCGCCCTGCTTTTTTTTTGTATTTTTAGTAGAGACGGGGTTTCACCGTGTTAGCCAGGATGGTCTCGATCTCCTGACCTCGTGATCCTCCCGTCTCGGCCTCCCAAAGTGCTGGGATTACAGGCTTGAGCCACCGCGCCCGGCCTGGGACACAGAAGTATGTCATTTTGATAGTAACTAGCAATATGGTTAGGACTAAGCTTCCAGAAACAATATTAACTGTAATGTATTATAAATGTAAATAGCCATAGGCAATTTATTGGATACTTAGAATTTATTTTAGCTAGTATGTTTTCTAAAAGATTTACTTAAAGAAATAGCTTTAAAAAAACACTACTTCAGAACTTGCTTAGGTTTAAGCACACTAATAGAAATATGTTCTAAAGCTGTAATTTCCTATTGGTACAAAACAAATGAACTGCCTTTATCCCATTCACTCATTTCCTAATATCACTTAAAACCTCTTGTCACAGGACAACGCCCTTTTCAACTAAACATTGTTTTGAAGAACACTTAGAGTCAAAAAGAAAACATTCCTTACACTCAATTTTTATTTACTTCCTATTTTTAAACCAAGTCTCCAAGTCTGTTCATTTCACTGAATAAGTGACCTTTAACTTTCCTAGTTAGTTTTTAATATCTAAAATCAATGGTTTCTAGTTTTAAATATTAGTATTCCTTTTATTCATATTTATATTACTAGAATCTTCCCTTTCTGAAAGACAAATATATCACTTACAAAATAAAATGCTGTCAAATCACTGAAATAATTTGTAAACTTTGCAAGTTTGGTCATTAGGTCAACTATTTTTGGAATGGCTTCCTTGAATGTTGCCTTGCTTAAGTCTTGACAGCTTTTCAGTAGCTTATGTTTTAGTGAAGATAACAGCTTTCCTTAAGGAAAAAAGTACCAAAACACCCCTCAAAATACAAGAAACGTAAAAAAAAAAAAAAAAAAAAAAAAAAAAAAAAACCCTAACATCTGAACACAAACAACATACAAATGGCACAGAGTTGTCCTTTGGAAGACTGGTTCCAGGACCCCTTGGATACCAAAATACATGGATGCTCAAGTCCCTTATATAAAATGCATAATATTTGCCTATACTGTATACACATCCTCCCTGAATACTTTAAATAATCTCTAGATTACTTGCAATACCAAATACAATGTAAATGTCATGTAAATAGCTGTTATACTGTACTGTTTTTAAATCTGTATTATTTTTAATTGTATTGTTATTTTTTATTTTATTTCATTGTCCCCAAATATTTTCAATGCAGTTGGTTGAATCTGTGGATGTGGACCCTGGGATACAGAACCTAGAATAAAGACAGCTGACTGTATAGGTCCAGAATGGTTATGTTAGATATATCCTTGGAACTTTATCAGAAAGAACAATACTCATCTGAATCATTCTCCTGTCATAGAATATTATAAATTTCTGGAAAAGAGATATAATAGTAGTACTATCTGGGAGGATGGGAGCTAAGTAATGTGTTATTAAATAGTACACATGATAGATAATTCTGATTACCTAACTTTTCAAGCAGTTATAGAGACACCTTTCATCTTGTCACCTATGGCCTCTTAGAAGAGACAACGTAAGAGAGAGGCTTCAAGATGGCTGATTAGAGGCATTTCGCACTCCCCTCCTCCATTAAAAAGAACCAAAAGAGTAGATAATCACACTTCGAATACATTATCCAAGACAGACCACTGGAATTCAACAGAAAAGTGACAGGAAATATCTAAAGCAAGGAAGGAGAAGGAAGCAAGGCAACCTGCTCTGACAGGATTAGCTGGGAGGCAAAGGGAGACTTCCCTATATGGGAAAGAGGTAAATGACAGACCCTCAAAAGTCTACCTTCTCACTGTGAACTCTTGCAATCCTAGCTACAGGAGAGCCCCTGGACCCTCATGGGCCCTGAAACAAACATAGGCAGCTGCCAGGAGACTGTGTGATGACACTGCCCTAGAAAGGAGCAGTGTCATCACTCTGGGTCCCACATGCTCTCTGAGATCTAAGCAGAATCAGCAAGGTGCCATTTCAGAACTCTGCTCCCAACAGACCTCACACTGTCCTGAAAAACAAGAGAAGCACAGACTGCTGGCCCTAGGACTTAGGTGCAAGTGACAGCAGACTACTGCATCCAGGGCTGAGGCACAAACACTGCAGGGGCCGAGATCCAAGGGGCATAGATGTTCCCTATCCACCAGCCTAGGCTACCGCCAGTCACTAAAGGCAGCACCACCCTCTCCAGTGGAAGTGCAGAATCAGAGCTGTTGCCACCTCCCACCCATGCATTCTGCACTCCACCCCTTCCCACCACAGCTAGCACACCTGTACACACCATGGGGGGCCTGAGGACAAGCCTACCCAACCTGGCTTCCCCACCCCCTACAGCTGTGCCAGAACACATAGTCTGGGGACCACAGCACTGCCCAGCCCAGTTCACTACCACGGGCACCTGAACACTCCTCCAGACGGCCTGAGGTTGGACCTACCCACCGAGCTGCTACCACCTCAGTCGGCACCTACTTGCATGCACACCCTGAGGGCCTGGAGAGTGGTCCGCCCAGCCGATCATAGCCACTGCCAACACCTGTGCACACTACTCAGGACCCAAACGGTCGTCTGCTACTGACACTGCCATTGCCCGCACTATGCTGGCTATCTAGAGGTCCAAGAACCTGCCCACCTGCCTGGCCCACTGCTGCCACTACTGGCATCCAAGTAAGCCATCTGGAGGCCCAAAAATCCACTTGCCTGGACCCATTAACATTGGTGCCAGCATATACCATGCTGGGGCCAAAGGACAGGCATGCTCAGCCCACCACTGCTACAACTGGGGCCCGAAGACTATCTGGGGCTTGACATCTAAAGTAAAACTTCACCACAGCTTCCACTAATAACTGTACACTTAATCCACTGAGGAAAATCACAGATACCACTGATGCTGTATATAGCCAAAGAAATTACACAGAGTACACTACTGCATGCACAAGAATCAAAGTCAAAGTAGCTTACTCACCCAACACCATAGATACAACTTCAGGAAAAAGTCCTCCCCTACAATAGCAAATTCAAACTAATGGAGAAACAGTTAAACCAGGTATCAACGTAAAGACACAAAAAACATGAACAAGCAAGGAAATATAATACCTCCAAAGGATCACAATGATTCTCCAGCAACAGATCCCAACCAAAAAGAAATTCAGGAAATCTTGGAAAAAGAATTCAAACTACTGATTCCCAAGATGAAGATACAAGAGAATTCTGAAAAACAACAGAGAGAAATCAGAAAAACAATTCAGGATATGAATGAGAAATTTGCCAAAGAGATAAAGATCATAAAAAAGGAAACAGAAATTCTGGAATTGAAGAATTCATTGCTTGAAATACAAAATACATTAAAAAACTTCAATAATAGACTAGCTCATGCAGAAGAAAGAATCTCAGAACTTGGCTGGGTGTGGTGGCTCATGCCTGTAATGCCAGCACCTTGAAAGGCTAAGGCAGGTGGATCACCAGAGGTCAGGAGTTCAAGACCAACCTGGCCAACATGGTGAAACCCCATCTCTACTAAAAATACAAAAATTAGCTGAGTGTGGTGGCATGTGCCTGTAATCCCAGATGCACAGGCGGTTGAGGCAGGAGAATCGCTTGAACTCGGGATGCGGAGGTTTCAGTGAGCCAAGATCGTGCCCCACTGCACTTCAGCCTGGGTGACAGAGTGAGACTCTGTCTCAAAAAGAAAAAAAGGAAAAAAAAGAAAAAGAATCTTAGAACTTGAAGACAGGTCTTTTTAAAGAACCCAATCAGAAAAAAATAAAGAATAAAAAGAATGAGGAAAGTATTCATGACATGAGACAACATAAAGTGACCAAATATTCATATTACTGGGGTCTCAGAGGGTGAAGAGAGAACAAACGTGTTAGAAAACCTATTTAATAAAACAATAAATTTAAACTGTCCAAGTCTAGCAAGAGATTTAGGCGTCCAGACACAGGAGGTTCTCAGATCACCAAACTGATACAATACAAAAAGATCTTCTCTATGGCACATTACAGTCAAAATGTCCAAAGTCAACAATAGAGAATTCTAAAAACAGCAAGAAAGTGTCTAATCACCTACAAAGGAACCCCCATAAGACTACCAGTGGATTTCTCAGGAAATACAGGCAGGAGAGAATGGGATGATATATATGAAGTGCAGAAAGAAAAAAACTGCCAGCCAAGGATACTATATCCAACGAAATTACCAGGAGGAGAAATAAAGTATTTTCTAGACAAGCAAAAGCTGAGGTAATTCCTCACCACAGACAGGCACTACAATAAATGGTCAACGAAATGCTAAACCTGGAAGCAAAAGGACATTTTACCATCATCAAAACACATGAACATATAAAACTCACAGGTAAAGCAAACACATAAATGACAAACAGAAAAGACTCAAATGGCACCACTAAAGAAAACCACCAAACCATAATGAGAAACAATCAGGCAAAAAGAAAGGAACAAAGATTATACAAAATAACCAAAAACCAATTAACAATATGAGAAAAAAAAACATATCAATAATAATCTTAAATGCAAATGGAGACAACTGTAGCTGAGGACGTTACAGTCACTCAAATCACTCCCTATTGTCTGCTGGGGTTCTTTACTAAACAAACAAAAGTTCTTCCAGAAGACAACCCTACTGTCCTATAGGTAAAACAGGTGTAAAATCTGAAAAGCACTAAGGCCTTCCTATGCCTAAGCTGCTACTAACAGAAGGAGCCTAACTAAAAAAGATACAAATAGGTTCAATTACAATTCTGAAGAGAACTATCATTCCGACATGGTTTCACAGCTAAATGCAACACAAAACGATATGGGCTATGTGAGAGGAATTTATGACTTGTGAGATAAAACTTGGGATTTTATGAGCTTGTTGACTGTTTTCAATAAAATACTCATTCTCTAAGTAACATAGTTCACCAAAATTTTAAATGTGCTTTCTTTACATAACCTTTAAATTTCTTTTTCTTTTTTTTTTTTTTTGAGATAGAGTCTCGTTCTGTTACCCAGGCTGAAGTGCAATGGTATGATCTCGGTTCACTACAACCTCCACCTCCCGGGTTCAAGCAATTCTCCTTCCTCAGCCTCCTGAGAAGCTGGGACTATAGGCACACACTGCCATACCTGTCTAATTTCTTTGGTATTTTAGTAGAGATGTGTGGGGAAAAGAAAGAGAGATCAGCCTGTTACTGTGTCTATATAGAAGGAAGCAGACATAAGAGACTCCATTTTGTTCTGTATTTGAGATGCTGTTAATCTGTGACCCTACCCCCAACCTTGTCCTTGCAAGAGACATGTGTTGTGGTGACTCAAGGTTTAATGGATATTGGGCTGTGCAGGATGTGCTTTGTTGAACAAGTGCCTAAAGGCTGCTTGCTGGTTAAAGGTCATCACCATTCTCTTAATCTCAAGTAAGAGAAGAGCATTTGTCTCCTGCCCCTCCCTGGGCAATGGAACATCTCCGTGTAAAACCCGAATGCATACTTTGTTTACTGAGCAAGGAGAAAACCGCCTTTAGGAATAAGGTGGGACTTGCTGGAGCAATGCTGCTAAAAGGTTTATGGAGAGTTTGCATATGCATCTCAAGGCACAGCATTTTCCTTTAAACTTATTCATGTCACAGGGATTTTTGTTCATATGTCTTACTGCTGATTTCCTCCCTACAGTGATCCTATTGTCCAGCCACTCCCTTATCTTTAAGATGGTAAAGATAATTATCAATAAATACTAAGGGAACTCAGAGCCCGGTGCCGGCGTGGGTCCTCTGTAAGCTGAGCGCCGGTCCCCTGGGCCCCGCTTTTCTTTCTCTATACTTTGTCTCTGTGTCTTATTTCTTTTCTCAAGTCTCTCGTTCCACCTAATGAGAAACACCCACAGGTGTGGAGGGGCAGGCCACCCCTTCAGAGATGGGGTTTCACCGTGTTGCTCAGGCTGCTCTCAAACTCCTGAACTCAATCTGCCTGCCTCAGCCTCCCAAAATGCTGGGATTACGGGCATGAACCACTGCACCTGGCCAACCCTTAAATTTTTTTAAGTGTATCAGTTGTATAAGTCTGTGCCTAGCTTGGCAACTTTTAAAGTATCTGCTACTGAATTTACTCCTATATTTTCCAGAATATATTTCAGAGACAATGAACCCATTTATAATTAACAACATAAAATTCCTAATTTGCATTTTTATGTTGCTGACATTCAATTCAAAGTTTAACACTTCGCAAGGCCAAGCTTAACAAGTGTACAATAAAATGGCATAAACCTGAGTTAACCTTTTATTCAAGCTTTTAGGATAATGCTAGATTATTTAACAGCTTTTAAAAATATTCTTCAAACAATTAAGCTAAAACAAAATATGCTTTTGGCAAAAGCTCCAAACACGTTTTTGTACATTTTAAGTACTTTTAAAAGAATACAAAGTAATATCTGTAGTAATAGCTTTCATAAAGCTGTGAAAAATAATGTCTCCATTTTGCATATTTTAATAGAGGTTATTATAATTATGACATTAAAAACATAAGTTTAGAACTTAAAATTTAGCATGGTAATACTTTTGAACTGAAGTTAGTGTAAAACTAACACGTGAAGAACATAAAACGTTCAGCAAATTTGTTTTAAAATATGTATCCTTGGCCGGGTGCAGTGGCTCAAGCCTGTAATCCCAGCACTTCAGGAGGTCAGGAGATCAAGACCATCTTGGCTACTAAACCCAGCTCTACTAAAAAAAAAAAAAATACAAAAAACTAGCCAGGCGAGGAGGTGGACGCCTGTAGTCCCAGCTACTCGGGAGGCTGAGGCAGGAGAATGGCGTAAGCCCGGGAGGTGGAGCTTGCAGTGAGCTGAGATCAGGCCACCGCGCTCCAGCCTGGGCGTCAGAGCAAGACTCCATCTCAAAAAGAAAAAAAAAAGTATCCTTGAGAATGTCCTAAGTCTCACTCCTCTTCTGCCCTTGATGACTGAACTTGTTTCCCATGCCTCTATTACTGTCAGCCCCGCAATTAATTCTTTAAACTGTAGCCAGAGACAGTTTTCTAAAATGCGAACCCAACTGAGACACACCCATTTTTATAGCATTTAGTGGCTCTCCATTGCCTTTTAGGTAAACACTAAACTCTTCCATATGGTTTTAAGGTTTTGCAGGATCTACTATCTACTTATCTCTCTAGCCTCATTTCTCACACACCTGCCCTCACATTTTCCATTCCAACAACATGAATTTCCAGTTCTATGGTCTCACACTTCCTTCGGGTTGTTACAGTTGCTTCTGATGAGAATATTTTTCACCCTTTATCTGGCTAGGTCATCCTTCAGACCTCAGTTTATATAGTAATCACTCAGGTAATCTTTCCATGCTCCTACCAGTACTCAGACCATGCTATACTTGGCCTAGCATAACATTTTTCACATGGTATTAAAATTAACTCATCTATATTCTCTCTCCCCACTCCGAAGACCATATGCTAAGATCAGGGAGCTTATCTATCTTGTTCACCACTTGTGTATTCTTGACATCTAGCACAGTGTCTATTACTTTATTCAGCAAGAAATTTTCTCAATAACATCTCATCCTTCAAAATGGGCAAAACCTTCCAAAGCATCTACATAATACATTTTTTAAAGAAAGAAACTGAAAAACTTACGTTAAATTTTTGATGAATTCTGTTAAAATCTCCTTTGTTAGTTTAACAGTTAGCTGTCTATAAAAAATATTTGCCAGAAGCAAAGCTACTATTAGAACAGCCTCCACATCCCCAGTTCTGTAACATTATTAACCCTCCTTATAGTGGCCTCTCTGCTTCTCCACAATTATCTTGAGTTTTATAAAACTGATTATCTTCCAACATTCTACTTATCAACATTCCATTGTTAGAAGGCAGGGTCAGCATTTTCTAAGCTCTCTATTGGTACTTTTAAACAACCAGTTCTTAAACTTTAATTTCAGCAGGAATCCCTTGAGGATCCTGTTAAAAATGCAGATTGCTCTTAGTTGCCTGTTGTGATTCTCACTGAGTTGGAATGTGAAGCCCAGAAATCCGAATTGCACAACAAGGATATCAGGTGATTCTGATGCAGGCGATCCTTAGTCTATTTTGAGGAACTGTTGTAGAGAACTGCTTTCCATTCTTGTGCAACTCTGCCCCTATCCTACCCCCGTTTCCTGTGTGTCACCTTCCTCACTGCCCTCGTCCCCACCTCAACACTGTCATCTACCTTCTTTCCAATCAATTTCAAATATTTATTGAGGGCTTTGGCACATCTAGGGCTTCTGCTTTATCCCTAACTCTCACCATTAAACTGGGTGTTTCTAACCTCTTGCGTGTTACGTTGGGCACATTTTCAGGAAATGATTATAGATGTTCAGTTAGCAATTCCTTCCAAGCTGATATATTAGCTGTCTAGGCTGAAAGTTTTCCTAGATCATTAAAAATACAGTCCACTAACGTCACGGTATGTAGTATGTTGCTATATTTTAAAATATAAATTGTAAAACACTTAAAATCTGTTCCATGAGCCTGCCTACCTATATTGATGCAGAATGACAGGGGATAGTAATAATGATATGCAAAGGTATGTGATTTTATTTTCCCTCAGTATACTTGCAGAAATGCCTAAAATTGGTAATCTGGATCAGGTTTGGGAATCTGTCGTTGGACAACATGCCAAAAAAGTGTCAGGGCAGATAAGGCATTTTAGACTTAGTATAACCCAATCTATACCTTAGTCTCAGATTTCATTAACATCTTCATCTCTAATGCCTTTCATCTTTCATACTGCATATTCCACTCAGGCAACCTAAACTCAAATTACCACTCTTAGACCTTGTCCTCATTTGGGAAGCAACACTTCTAGACTGTCATTTTAATAAGTTTAATAAGTCACTTTATGATCACAATATCCTCCTATATCTTATTATATCTAATCAAGACAGTAAATCTCCTAACATTTTTATTAATATTTTTTTCCATTTTACCACCAGGCACACACACACCCACCACAGACACACAATTTCAATCTTCCTTTCTCCCTCTGTCTCATTCAATCATTCAACAATATTTAACAAGAACTTACAGTACCTTTTGGTGGTTCACTGCCCACCCTCTTGGCCTCTTGCTTAGTCTAGATTCTAAGTAGTTCAGAAGCCTGAATCATGTACCAACTTGCATCAAAGAAATACTGAATTCATTCACATACTATCACTGTGAAAATATGTATATGTATCTACATTCAAAATAATTCCTCCAAGAAATTTAAGAACAACATATTCCTAATAGCTTTTGTTTATAAATAAGGACACACTCTCAGATTATAATTTAAGACAGATAAGCTTTCAACCTTTCATTATGAACTGTATTTTCAACAGGACTCTCAATCCAGAATTAATTTAATGTATATGTATATTAAAAATATATATACTTAAAATTTTAATTTGTAGTAATAGTATTAAGAGTATAGCCTATAGCTGAAAAGCAAACAGTATTAAAATGAATCTAGATTTGCATGGGTTAAACAATCCTTGAAAATCATTTGCCATTACCTCTAAAAGGGACCAACATACATATTAGGTCAAAACTGGCTCTCTGAAAAAGTCCCCATCAAATCATTATTGCCATTGACTGAGCTACCACATTTTTTAGGTGTGAGTAACGTGGAAACATTATATTGCATTTCTATATAGAATGGAGACAAACTGTCGTCACATGCTATGAGAACTCTAGGGTAGGATGGCTGAAGTAGAAAAGATGTCAACTTTTAAGTCTATTAACTAGAATTCATTCTTTTATTGAGCAACTATTATGAACCATAAATTGTGCTGTGTATACACACTATCTCTGACCTAACAGTGATTCCAATCTCTTGGGAAAAGCAGATAAATAAGTTACAACATGTGACTGGTAAGGGTAGGAGTTGGAGGAACAGTGTTCCAACAATTTCTTGTATTTCTTTCCCATATCTTCTCTAGATTGTAGTGTATGATATTGCAGACTGCTAAGTACAAGGGAATGAAGAAATGACTTAGTTCAACAAAATCATTAAAAATTAAAACAATAACAACAAAGACTCCACACTCACAAACACAAATACCACATGCAGGGAAATTAAGGACACAAGATGTATCAACTGTAAGATTACAATATCTCTTCCCTGGTTTTTCAGAGAAGTCTAAAAATCTGGTTTCTAGTCCTCGTACTCATTCTTACATGAATAAACATTCATTTATTCACCAAACATTTATTAAAAGGCCATCCTTGGTAGTACGTGCCAAAAACTGTTACCAAACCCTGGAAGTAAGGTAATGAAAGAGAGTGCTCTTGCACTCACTGCACTCATAGTCAAATCACATCTTTTGGTACACCTATTTAATTAATACTGGGTAATTCCATAACAACTTCCTCCACTGTAAAATAACATAGTGAGACTCAGAGATCTCTAAGATACTTCTACTGAATGAATACTCTGTGATTTAACTTAAAACTTAGAGGTGGGAGGTTCTCAAGACTCAGGGAACCTGAGAACCCTTATGCTGGGTTCAGGGGGTCCTAAGTTCACTAAATCTGAATGCAAAATTTGGTAGGTTTGTGTATGTACATTTTCCTAGAGAAAGCGTTCATAGGTAAAAACACCCTACATTTGTGGATTTTTGTTTTGGGCCTTCCACAGGAAAAATTCCATTTGAACTAGGTCTAATGAGGCAACGTCTTTAAATCTACCAACTATAAATTAATTCACAAGAAGTTTCAACCATGTGGAGTTAATATGATTTGTTTCGCTCTTAAACTCATGTTATGAGTTGCAAATTTCTAATTAATTTTGACCAGCACTATAACAGCATCCATTACAAATACCACACCACACATAGTTTACAAATCAGAGTAATTTGAATTATTTAGACTAAATTTTACTAATCTTTTTGAAAAGACTAATTTTTAAAAGAATAAAATTATTCTTTTAAGAATAATTTTATTTTAATTTTTATTTTCTAAATAAAATGCATTTATTTAAAAGCAGAAATATTTTTGCTGTAAAAAACTGAGATAATACTAAGATGAGTATCCTCTCCACGTCTAGCCGTTGCTGCCCCATCTTAATAAAAAGAGGACACTGGGCACAGTGGCTCATGCCTGTAATCCTAGCACCTTGAGGGGCCAAGGCGGGAGGATCACCTGAGGTCAAGAGTTCGAGACCAGCCTGGCCAACATGGCGAAACCCCGTCTCCACTAAAAATACAAAAATTAGCCTGGTGGCCTGTGGTCCCAGCTACTTGGGAGGCTGAGGCACGAGAATCACTTGCATCCAGGAGGCAGAGGTTGCAGTGAGCCAAGATCGCACCACTGCACTCTGGCCTGGGGGTGACACAGTAAGACTCTGTCTCAAAAAAAAAAAAAAAAAAAGGAACAAACCTAAAAACATTAACATACGAGGCAATGACTAAACTGCTAGCAAAGGGATTTCTAGGACGAAATTATCTCTACATAAATGTGAATGCTGAGTGTGAAGCTAACCAGGGCCTCTCTTAGGACAGACTAACAAAGGAAGTAAAATGGAAAATCAAACATCTGCAATGAGAAACACAAACAAGAACAAAAAAAAAAATTGTAATTTCATTGCCTGTGCCACAGTGACACCAGCTGGTCAGCCAGGTTATGACAATGTAATATGACAACGTAATATGACAACCTACCACCTTGATTTTATGCAAGACTAAACTTTTAAAAGTGTATTATGCATTAAACAAAAGACATTATAGGATTTTAAACAAGTATAAAAGAAAGATGTATATAAGCAAAGTACCTCAGAAAACTTTGGTTATGATCCAGTTTTACATATGAGATTCTCTTCATTGGTCTATAAAATATATTAATATACTTATTTTCTCTATAAATTTTATCTCTATTAAAATAGAAAAATGAATTTGGAGTTAAATACAATTTTCCTATTTATTCCTCAGAAAAATAAATGGGGAAAAGTAAGCCAAAATTTAGGTAAACAGATGCTTAAAAGATCTTGAGGGTAATTTATTCAAAATAGTCAAATGATGCTTCTGAAATACTGTTTTCACTCATGGGTTAAGAAAGCACATGGCTGAATTTTATTTTAATTCAAAACTATTAAATATGTAAGGGACTCATATGCTCTGTGTGTGTGTGTGTGTGTGTGTTTAATTTCAACTTTTATTTTAGGTTCAGGGGTTACATGTGCAGGTTTGTTACCCGGATATATTGCATGATGCTGAGGTTTGGGATACCACTGATAATGTCACCCAGGTACTGTGCATAGTATTCAATAGTTTTTCACCCTTTGTCCCATTCTCTCCCTCCCTACTCTAGTTGTCCCCAGTTTCTATTCTTGCCATCTTTATGTCCATGAGTATCCAATGTTTAGCTAGCACTTATGAGTGAGAATATAAGGTATTTGGTTTTCTGTTCCTGTGTTAATTCAGCAGGAACAAAAACAGGTGGATGGCCTCCAGCTGCATCCATGTTGCCGCAAAAGACGTAATTTTGTTCTTTTTTATGGCTGCATAGTATTTAATGATGTATAGCTACCACATTTTCTTTACCCAATCCACCACTGATGGGTACCTAGATTGATTCTGTCTTTGTGATTGTCAATAGCACTCTGATGAACATACGAGTGCACGTGTCTTTTTGGTAGAATGACTTATTTTCTCTTGGATATATACTCAGTCATGGGATTGCTGGGTCTGATGGTAGTTTTAAGTTCCTTAGGAAATCTCCAAACTGCTTTCCACAGTAGTTGAACTAATTTACATTCCCATCAACAGTGTATAAGTGTTCCCTTTTCCTCTGCAGCCCTGCCAGTATGTGTTATTTTTTGTCTTTTTAATAAGAGCCATTCTGACTGGTGTGAGATGGCGTCTCATTGTGGTTTTGATATTCATTTCTCTGATTAGTGATGAGCATTTTTTCATATGTTTGTTGGCTGCTTGTATGTCTTCTTTTGAAAAGTGTCTATTCATGTCTTTTGCCCATTTGTTTAATGGGGGTTTTTGCTTGTTCAATTGTTTAAGTTCCTCATAAGTTCTGGATATTATACCTTTATCAGACGCAGAGTTTGCAAATATTTTCTCCCATTCTGTAGGCTGTTTACTCTGTTGGTAGTTTCTTTTGCTGTGCAGAAACTCTTTAATTAGGTCCTACTTGTCAATTTTTGTTTTTGTTGCCATTTCTTTTGAGGATTTATTCATAAATTATTTCCCAAGGTCAATGTCCAAATGGTGTCTCCTAGATTTTCTTCTAGGATTTTTCTAGTTTGAGGTCTTATCTTTAAATCTTTAATCCATCTGAAGTTACTTTTTATATATGGTGAAAAGTAGGGTTCCAGTGTTATTCTTCTGCATATGATTATCCATTTATTCCATCACCATTTATTGAATAGAAGGTCCTTTCCTCATTGCTTATTTTTGTTGACTTTGTCAATAATCAGATGGCTGCAGGTGTGATGCTTTATTTCTGGGTTCTCTTTTCTGTTTCATTGGTCAATGTGTCTGTTTTTGTACCACTACCATGCTGTTTTGGTTACTATAGCCTTAGAGTATAGTTTGAAGTTGCAAAATGTAATGCCTCTGGATTTGTTCTTTTTGCTTAGGATCCCTTTGGCTATTTGGACTCTTTTTTTGGTTCTACATGAATTTTAGGATAGTTTTTTCTAGTTCTGTAAAAAAAAATGATACTGGCAGTTTGATAGAAAAGCACTGAATCTGTAGATTGCTTTAGGCAATATGGCTATTTTAATGATATTGATTCTTCCAAACCAGAACATGGAAGGTTTTTCCATTAGTTTGTGTTATCTGATGTGTGTATTTTTAACAAGACCAGATACAAACAGAAATAATTAACTTGTATTATGTTGAATTTCTTTAAGGAGGTGAAATAGGCTATTGCTTTTATGGAGGCTTGCCCATTGATAAGGTTCATATTCAATAAGGAGAGACCTCCAACACAACCTATGTTTTCCTTTTCTGCCTTCCAATAGGAAGTAAAATAATTGCAAGGGAATCTTTAAAAAGAGAATTTAATATAAGTCAATCAGTAAATTCACAAAGGAGGAAGTTATTGGCTTGAATTCATACTGGTATGTTGCACTTTAATTCACTTTATTCTAATAAAACTTTTTATTGTACATTTAGCTCCAGATCGACTGCAAGAACAAACCAGCAATCCTGAGACGACCCACAGACCCTCTGAAGGAAATGGACTGCTCCCAGAGGACCCGGAAGACACCCCAAATACTGTGATTGCCCCAACTATGGAAGTGGGAAAGGGAGAGCCTCCTCTCCCAAACACATACTCCCACTGGAGAGGCTGAAGGTCTGTTTGTGGGAGAAGTTTCTGACTTTACCTAAAGCTGAGTCAGTTTAGAGAGCCAAGAGAAATACAGGGGTAAAGGAAGCAGCAGAAAGGCCCTGGGAACTCGCTGGGTCCCCTAGCAGGCCATTCCTGCCTGGCACCACAGGGATCCATCAGGAGGGTGACCAGAGGAACAGGGGGTAAAACTCCACAGTGAGAGGGAAATCTCCAGCTCAACTTTGTAACAATTTGAACAGCGCTAGAAGCCTCCTGGCCAGAAGTTGGGGGAGGGCACAAATCCAATGTGCAGACTCCACAGGCCATGGAAGAACCAAGCCCTCTTTCGCAGCTGGAAGCCAGGTAGCCTGGGTCAAGTTTACAAGCCCACCATGCTCTCTGCCTTGAAAAAGACTCAAGGCTGTTAGGGGGGTGGCACGGTGGGAGTGAGAACAGCCCTTCAGTTTGCGTGGGAGCTGTGTGAGGCCTGTGACTGCCGGCTTTCCCCCACTTCCCTGACAACCTGCATGACTCAGCAGAGGCAACCATAATCCTCCTAGGTACACAACTCCAGTGACCTGAGAATCTCATCCCCATCCCGCACAGCAGCTGCAGCAAGACCCACCCACGGCGAGTCTGAGCTCAAACACAACTAGTCCTGCCCCCACCTCTCTACCCACCCTGGTAGCTGAAGACAAATGCGTATACTCTTGGGAGTTCTAAGGCAGTGCCCACCACCAGTCCCTCTCTACATTACTACAGCTGATGCTTTCTGGAAAGCACCACCTCCTGGCAGGAGGCCAACCAGTACAAAAATACAGCATTAAACCACCAAAGCTAACGACCCTCATGGAGTCCATTGCACCCTCTGCCACCTCCACTGGAACAGGTGCTAGTATCCATGGCTGAGAGACCCATAGATGGTTCACATCACAGGACTCTGCAGACAACCCCCAGTACCAGCCTGGAGCCAGGTACACTCTCTGGGTGACTAGACCCAGAAGAGAGACAAAAATCACTGCAGTTTGGCTCACAAGAAGCCACATCCATAGGAAAAGGGGGAGCATACTACATCAAGGGAACACCCTGTGGGACAAAAACATCTGAACGACAGCCTTCAACCCTAGACCTTCCCTCTGACAGAACCTACCCAAATGAGAAGGAACCAGGAAACCAACCCTGGTAATATGACAAAACAAGGCTCTTCAACACCCCCTGCAAAAAATCATGTAAGTTCATCAGCAACAGATCCAAACCAAGAATCCTTGATTTACCTGAAAAAGAATTCAGGAGGTTAGTTATTAAGCTAACCAGGGAGGGACCAGAGAAAGGCAAAGCCCAGCGCAAGGAAATTCAAAAAATGATATAAGTGATTCAAGGAAATAGACAGTATAAAGGAAAAACAATAAAAAATTCAGGAAACTTTTATGGACACACTTTTAGAAATCCAAAATACTCTGGAAATTCTTAGCAACAGAATTGAACAAGCAGGAGAAAGAAATTCAGAGCTCAAAGACAAGGTCTTCGAATTAACCCAATCCAACAAAGACAAAGAAAAAAAAGAATAAGAAAATATGAACAAAGCCTCCAAGAAGTCTGGGATTATGTAAAATGACCAAACCTAAGAATAATTGGTGCACCTGAGGAAGAGGAGAATTCTAAAAGCTTGGAAAACATATTCAGAGGAATAATCAAGGAAAACTTCCCCAGCCTTGCTAAAGGTCTAGACATCCAAATACAAGAAGCACAAACAACACCTGGAAAATTCATTGCAAAAAGATCCTAGGCACAATGTCATTGGGCTATCCAAAGTTAAGACGAAGAAAGAATCTTTTTTTTCTGTAGTGGCAAGATTTAATAGAGTGAAAACAGCTCCCATACAAAGGGAAGGGACCCAAAGTGGGTTGCCGCTGCTGGCTCGAATGCCTGGGTTTATATCCGGATCACTATCCCTCCTGCTGTGCTCTCAGGCGATAGATGATTGGCTATTTCTTTACCTCCTGTTTTTGCCTAATTAGCATTTTAGTGAGCTACTATCTGATTGGTGAGCTAAGTTGCAAGCCCCGTGTTTAAAGGTGGATGCAGTCACCTTCCCAGCTAGGCTTAGGGACTCTTAGTTGGCCTAGGAAATCCAGCTAGTCCTATCTCTCAGTCCCCCTTCCCAACATGAAAACCCAAGTGCTGCTGGGGAGGCTGGCTGACAACTGCTCTGATTCCTGCTGAATTGGGGTGTGGTAAGGGTTGTGCAGTTGAGATTTCCTCGAGAGGGGTGCCTTCGATGTCATTAACATTGGCGCACGGGCTAGCAGGCTGGTCCAGGGGTAGAAAGAATCTTAAGAGCGGTGAGACAGAAGCACAAGGTTACCTACAAAGGAATACCTACCAGATCAACAGCAGATTTCTCAGCAGAAACCCTACAAGCTAGAATGAACTGGGGCCCTATCTTTTGCCTCCTCAAACAAAACAATTATCAGCTAAGAATTTTGTATCCCAGGGAAACTAAGTATCATATATAAGGAAAGATACAGTCGTTTTCTGACAAACAAATGCTGAGAGAGTCTGCCATTACCAAGCCACCACCACAAAAACTGATGGAAGGGGCTCTAAATCTTGAAACAAATCCTAGAAACACATTAAAACAGAACTTCTTTAAAGCATAAATCATACAGGACCTATAAAACAAAAATACACATTAAAAAGCAAAAACAAAAAACAAAAGTACACAGGCAACAAAGAGCACAATAAATGCAACTGTACCTCACATTTCAATACTAACATTGAATATAAATGGTCTAAATGCTCCACTTAAAAGATACAGAACTGGCCAGGCACGGTGGCTCATGCCTGTAATCCCAACATTTTGGGAGGCCAACGGGGGTGGATCATGAGGTCAGGAGATCCAGACCATCTTGGCCAAAATAGAGTGGCCCATCTCTACTAAAAATACAAAAAATAGCTGGGCGTGGTGGCGGGTGTCTTGTAATCCCAGCTACTCAGGAGACTGAGGCAGGAGAATCACTTGAACCCAGGAAGTGGAGGCTGCAGTGAGCCAAGATTGCGCCATTGCACTCCAGCCTGGGCAATAAGAGAGATCAGGTCTCAAAAAAAAAAAAAAAAAAAAAAGATACAGAGCCAAAGAATGGATAAGAACTTACCAACCAACCATTTGCTGCCTTCATGAGACTCACCTAACACTTAAGGACTCAGCTAAACTTGAAGAAAAGGCATGGTAAAAGGCATTTCATGCAAATGGACACCAAAAGCAAGCAGGGGTAGCTATTCTTAAATCAGACAAAACAAATTTTAAAGCAACAGCAATTAAAAGAGACAAACAGGGACATTAGATAATGGTAAAAGGCCTTGTCTAGCAGGAAAATATCACAATCCTACACAAATATGCACCTAACACTAGAGTTCCCAAATTTATAAAACAATTACTAACAGACCTAAGAAATGAGATAGACAGCGACACAATAATAGTAGGGGATTTCAGTACTCCTCTGACAGCACTAGACAGGTCATCAAGACAGAAGGTCAACAAAGAAACAATGGATTTAAACTATACCTTGGAACAAATGGACTTAACAGATACATACAGAACATTTCATCCAACCACCACAGAATACACATCCTATTCAATGGCGCATGGAACTTTCTCCAAGATAGACCTTACGATAGGCATAAAATGAACCTCAATAAACTTAAGAAAATTGAAATTACATCAAGCACTCTCTCAGATCACAGTGGAATAAAACTGTAAATCAACTCCAAAAGGAACCTTTGATACCAAATACATGGAAATTAATAACCTGCTCCTGAATGAGCATTGGGTCAAAAATGAAAAAACAAGGTGGAAATTAACCTATCAAAGCCTCTGGGAAACAGCAAGGTGGTGCTAAGAAGTGCAAAGAGGTGCTAAACGCCTACCTCCAAAAAACTGAAAGAGCACAAACTGACATTCTAAGGTCACACCTCAAGGAACTAGAGAAACTAAAACAAACCAAACCCAAACCCAGCAGAAGAAAGGAAATTACCAAGATCAGAGCAGAACTAAATGAAATTGAAACAATCAAACAAAAATACAAACGATAAATGAAACAAAAAGGCGGTTATTTGAAAGATAAATAAAATTGACAGACCATTAGCAAGAAAAGAAGAGAGAAAATCCAAATAACCTCACAAAGAAACGAAACAGGAGATATTACAACTGACACCACTGACATACTAAAGATCATTCAAGGCTACCATGAACACGTTCACACACATAAACTAGAAAATCTAGAAGAGGTGGATAAATTTCTGGAAAAATACAACCTTCCTAGCTTAAATCAGGAAATATTTGATACTCCGAGCAGATCAATAACAAGCAGCGAGACTGAAATGGTAATTTTAAAATTACCAACAAAAAAAGTCCAGGACCAAGAGAGATTCACAGCAGAATTATAACCAGAAATTCAACAAAGAATTGGTACCAATCCTTTTGACACGATTCCACAAGAGAGAGAAAGAAGGAACCCTCCCTAATTCATTTTATGAAGCCACTATCACCCTAATACCAAAACCAGGAAAGAACATAATCAAAAAAGAAAACTACAGACTGATGTCCTTGATGAACATTGATGCTAAAATCCTTAACAAAATATTAGCTAATCAAATCCAACAACATGTCAAAATGATAATCCACCATGATCAAGTGGGTTTCATACCAGGGATGCAGGGGTGGTTTAACATATACAAGTCAATGAATGTGATAAACCACACAAACAGAATTAAAAACAAAAGTTAATCATCTCAATAGATGCCAAAAAAGCATTTGACAAAATCCAGCATCACTTTATGATGATATTAACACTTTATCAGATATATGGTTTACAAATATTTTCTCCCATTCCATAGGATGCCCTTTCATTTTGTTGATTGTCTCCTCTGCTGTGCAGAAAGTTTTTAGTTTAACGTAGTCCCACTTGTTTATTTTTTTGTTGCCTGTGCTTTTGATGTCATATCAAAAAATCACTGCTAAGACCAATGTCATGGAGCTTTTCCCCTGTGTTTTCTTCTAGAAGTTTTATAATTTCAGGTCTTACAGTTAGGCCTTTAATCCATTTTGAGTTAGTTTTGTGTATGGTGTAAGATAAGGATCCAATTTAATTTTTTTGCATATGGATAGAAAGAACAGTCTTTTCAATAAACAGTGCTGATCAACTGAATATTTACATGAGGGGAAGAAAAATCTTGGTCCCTACTTCACATCATACACAAAAACTAATTCAAGATGAATCACAGACCATAGTGTGAAAAACACAACAACACAACTTTTAGAAGAAACAAAGTGTCTTCAAGATACTGAGGTAGGCAAAGATTTCTTAAATGGGACATAAAAATTACTACAGAAGGAAACATTGAGAAATTGGACTTCATTAAAATTAACAACTTCTGTCCATCAAAAGATGCCATTAATAGAGTACAAAAACAAGACATAGACTGGAAGAAGACACTTGCATATATACCTCCAAATAAATGACATATACCCAGAATATACAAAGAACTCCTACAAAGAGATTAGAAAAAAGACACACACCCAGTAGAGAAATGGGCAAAAGTTTTGGAAAAGCACTTTATAAAAGACAATCTCCAATAGTTAATAAGAATATGAAAATATGCTCAACCATCATAGTCATCAGGGAACTGCATTTTATAACCACAATGGGATACCATTATGCCTCCATAAGAATGGCTAAAATTGAAATGTATGACAATATGAAGAGCTGGTAAGGATGTGGAACAACTAGAACTCTCATTCATTGCTGGTGTTGTTAACTGGGCCAACCATTTGCCAAACATTTATATACTTGTGACTTGGCAATTTCACTCTTCGGTACGTACCCAACAGAAACAAATAATCAAGTACACCAAAAAATCTGTACAAGAATGGTCACAGCAGTTTTATTCAGAATAGCCATAAACTGGAAACAAATCTAGATAACCATCAGCCGAAGAATGGATATACAAACTGTGGTATATTAACACACTGGAAAACTATACTACAATTTAAAACACTGAAATACTCAGGGGGTGGGGGGCAAAGGGAGGGAGAGCATTAGGACAAATACCTAATGCATGAAGGACTTAAAACCTAGATGATGGTTTGATAGGTGAAGCGAACCACTATGGCACATGTATACCTATGTAACAAACCTGCATGTTCTGCATATGTATCCCAGAACTTAAAGTAAAAATAAAAAAAAAATTGAAAAACTGCCGGCCGGGCGCGGTGGCTCAAGCCTATAATCCCAGCACTTTGGGAGGCTGAGACGGGCAGATCATGAGGTCAGGTCGAGACCATCTTGGCTAACACAGTGAAACCCTGTCTCTACTAAAAATACAAAAAAACTAGCCGGGTGTAGTGGCGGGTGCCTGTAGTCCCAGCTACTTGGGAGGCTGAGGCAGGAGAATGGCGTGAACCAGGGAGGCAGAGCTTGCAGTGAGCCAAGATTGCACCACTGCACTCCTGCCTGGGTGACAGAGTGAGACTCCGTCTCAAAAAGAAAAAGACAAAAAACAAACAAACAAACAAAAAAAAACTGCCATAAGCAACAACATGACTGAATCTCACGGACATAATGTTGAGTGAAAGCCAGTTGAAAAAGAGTACACACTGTCTGATTCCACTGATAGGTATGATTCCACTGATAGGTAGTTCAGGAACAGCCAAAAGCAATTTATGATTATAGAGTTAGGTTAATGTGTTTATCCCAGGATGGGGTGAGTTGTATTGCCTACAGGGCATAAGGAAGCCTTCTGAGGTCCTGGAAATGTTCTACATCTTTATCTGAGCGGTAGTTCTCTTGAGTGGTACACTTAACATTTGTGCTTTCTGCTATGTAGAAGCTATACCTCAATAAAGAAGAACAGGTATGTTCTTCCATATGTTAGTGTCCTCTTTGATTTCACTGAGCAGTGGTTTGTAGTTCTCCTTGAAGAGGTCCTTTACATCCCTTGTAAGTTGGATTC
>NW_012118487.1:35140952-35190057 GCF_000951035.1 Colobus angolensis palliatus
AAAAAAAAAAAAAGAAGAACAGGAAGAAGAAAAACAGGCTTAAGATGGCAAGTGACTTCCCTAACCATGAATGCAACATTTTCTATGTATTATTGCACTATTCTTGGATAAAGGTCCTTAGCTTTCATCAGATTGCCTTTTAAAATATCAACTACCTGATGACAGATATTTTTGTTCACTGTATATTCCCAGTACCTGGTACAGAGCAGATAGTAAATACTTGCATAGTAAGTTTGCAAAAAGAGTTGTTACCAAAAATAAGATGAAGAAATCATTAGCTTGAATCTTGGCATAATTAGTATTAAAATTAATAAAAGTTTATAAAGTAATTGGTATAGTCTATTGATGCTAACTTAAGTTTCGTATTATGTAGGTATGTCTTGGAAAGACTAAAATCTGAATTGAAAATTTCTTTTGTGTGCTCAAGAATTTAAAAGTCTCTTGGTTCTATGAGTCACACCATGTTGGACCACAAGTGCTCAGAAACCAAGTCAAAGCACTTGCCATTAAAATAAACCTCAAGCTTGAAGACATACTAGGTCCTTTCAAAAGATCGTTAATGCAAAAATAAATGAAATTCAGTGGAATTTTCTACTATCATTTAAACTGATCTATTTGTAACAGTGATTCTCAACCAAGGAAGAATTTCTCCCCTCTCCTGGAGACATTTAGCAATGTCTGGACATTTTTGCTTGTCATAACTGCAGGGTACTACTGGCATCTATTAAATAGTAGGAAGAGGCCAGAGATGTGCTAACCATCCTACAATGCGTAGGCCAATAGACCCAACAAAATATAATTTGGCCCAAAATGTCAACAGTGCTAAAACTGAGAAATTCTGATTTAAGTTATCACCTTCTGCTAAACTAAAATATTTTATTCTTAAACATACGTAGTAAAGAGTACTATTTAAACTACACAATAATTTAAGTACATTTCAACCACTACTTTTTCAAAAATATGAAAACTCTATTTTTAAAGTTGTACACTTATATCAAAAGTCATAAAAAGGAATGTTTAATGCAAGTATCTCCAGAAGTAACCATCACTTCATTTCTATGACTCTATTAGACATATTACTTATCTCATTTAATATTAATATCTTCACGAAAGTAAATAAGATATTCATTACAGAGATTAGAAAACAAAAACCTGAAGAGATTAAATAACTGTCACAAGGTTATGCTGCTAGAAATGTGGCATAGCTGAAATTTGAACCCAGATTTTCTTCAAACCCATGGTGTTCCCACTAAAATGCACTAAAATTAAATTTCAACTGAGAGACAGATCAAAATTAAATGAACCCCGAATACCATTTTCCACTGAGTCAAGTATGGCACTTTAGAAAATGAACAGCAAAATCAGAAGTGGCTATTTAGAAATTATGTACTAAATGGCATACATATAGAAAAGATATTAGTGCCAATTTTAAAAGGATAATCTTTTTTTACAAACAGAATTAAGTAGTCTTATAAAGTTAGATACCAAAATCATCAGACATACTCTTGTGCTGATCAATTACTGAAGATAAACCAAAACCTAATAGCTTACTGGCCTGGAGCTTAATCTTGACAAACTACTAAAATTGCCTTCCTTGTCATCCCTATATAATAACATTAGATTCCTGACTGAAGCCAATCTAAGAAAATAATCCTATATTATATTTTGTCTATTACTTTCATCTCAACATTTAAAGGCTTATCATGATTCTCTGCATTAAGAGAAAGAAAAGTATTCTTACCCTATTAAAGCCATGTTCACGAGAGTCATCAACTTCTCCATTACTAGTCACTGGAATTTCTGCTGCTGAATTTTTGGGAGATTCTTGAGCCATGGTAGACTCCTAAAACAAAAGAAGAAAAAAAGCGCATAACTAATACTAAATCATAAAGACTGTATTCATGTTTATAGTACTTACAAGCCACTGTTTTAATATTTTTTATCATTGCAACCTACCAAATACTTGTATAATAAACAGAATACCTACATAATTTTAAAATTCCATCTGGCTGCTTTAACTTCACTTAACCTAAACTTCTTAATTAAAAACAAGTTACATATTTGTTGTAGGTACCACAGGCACTATCCTTGCCTCTTAAATAGTGTTATGGTAGAACACCACTTATAATTGGGAAAAAAAAAAATTACAGAAAGCCAAGCTTGGTTGTTAATTCAACTACGGCAGCTCTATTTTTCCAACTGGAGGACTGCGAAGATAAAGGAGAGCACAGTGCAGAGTAGAATTAGGTTGGTAACAGATCACTAGCCTAAAAATCCACAAACTTTAGTTGACAAGTGTTATCAGAATAATTCTGTGTCTATTACCAGACTTCAAGACTAGCTGGAAAGCTACAGTAAACAAGACAATGTGGTATTGGTGAAAGAACAAATAGGTCAGTGGAATAGGGAGCCCAGAAACAGACCCACATTAATGTAGTCAACTATCACTGACAAAGTGGAAAGGTAACGCAATGGTGAAAAGACTGTATTTTCCACAATGGTGCTGGAATACTGGTGCTGGACATCCACATGCAAAAATAAATGAAATTCAGTGGAATTTTCTACTATCATTTAAACTGATCTATTTATAACAGTGATTCTCAACCAAGGAGGAATTTCTCCCCTCTCCTGGAGACATTTAGCAATATCTGGACATTTCTGCAAAAAATGAATCCAGACAAAGACCTTACACTTTTCATAAAAATCAACTCAAAATGGATCACAGATGTAAGCGCAAAATGCAAAACCATAAAGCTTGTAAAGATAGCATAGGAGAAAACCTAGATGACCATGGGTATGGTGATGACTTTAATCCATGAAAGAAAACACCGATGCCATAATCCATGAAAGAAAAAACTGATAAGCTGTACTTCATTAAAATCTAAGATTTCTGCTCCACAGAAAACAATATGAAGGAATGAGAAGACAAACCATAGATGGAATGTATTTGCAAAGAACACATCTGATAAAGGACTGTTATCTAAAATATACAAAGAATTCTTAATACTCAACATTAAGAAAACAACCCAACTAAAAATGGGCAAAAGATCCTGATGTTTTATCAAACAAATGTTTCATTGAAGACAATGTAAAGATGGCTAGTAAGCATATGAAAAGATGTTCAACATCATATGTCATAAGGGAATTACAAATTAAAACAATGAGATACTATAACAAACCTATTAGAATGGCCAGATTCCATAACTCTGACAACACCAAATGCTGACAAGGATGTGAAGCAACAGGAACTCTCACTCACTGCTAGAAGGAATGCAAAATGGTACAGCCACTATGAAACACAGTGTGGCGGTTTCTTGCAAAATTAAACATACTCTTACATATGATTCACCAATTGTGCTCTTTGGTATTTGCACAAATGAACTGAAAACTTACCCACAGAAAAATTTACACACAGATGTTTACAGCAGCCTTATTTACTTATAACAATTTATAATTGCCAAAACTTGGAAGCAATCAAGAGACCCTTCAGTGAACAGATAAAATGTGGTACCTACATAAATGGAAGATTATTTAGCACTAAAAATAAATAAGCTATTAAGTCACAAAAAGACATAGAGGAAATTCATGCAAATTACAAAATGAAAGAACCCAGGCCAAGTGCAGTGGTTCATGTCTGTAATCCCAACACTTCGGGAGGCTGAGGTAGCGGATCGCTTGAGCCCAGGAGTTTGAGACCATCCTGGGGAACACAGTGAAACCCCATCTCTACAAACAACACGAAAATTAGCTGGGTGTGCTGCTGCATCCCTGTAGTCTCAACTACTTGGGAGGCTGGGGTGGGAGGATCATTTGAGCCCAGGAGTAGAGGCTGCTGTGAGCCAAGATCACAACACTGTACTCCAGCCTGGGCAACAGAGCAAAACGCTGTCTCAAACAAACAAACAAAAAAAACAATTTGAAAAGGCTGCATACTGTATAATTTCAACTATATGACGTTCTGAAAAGGGTAAAACTATAGAGGCAATAAAAAGATGAGACGGTGCTAGAAATTAGTGAGGAAGGAAGAACAGGCTGAACACAGAGGGTTTTTAGGGCAGAGAAACTTTTCTGTATACTACAGTGGCAGATACATGTCATTATACATTTGTCAAAATCCATAGTCTACAACACCAAGAGTGAACTTGGGGTGATGATGTGTCAATGTAAGGTCATCAATTGTAACAAATGTACCACTCTAGCGAAGGATGTCAACAGTTATACATGTGTGGAAACAGGCAGTACAGGCGAACTCCCTGGGCTTTCTCCTCAATTTTGCTGTGAAAACTGCTCTTGAAAATAAAGTTGATTCATTAAAAATAATAATAATGCTGTCTAAATCTGCTACTGCTTCTAAATTATGACCTTATGAAAGAATTGTTTCTGGATTCTTTTTAAAAATTATTGTAAAAAACACATAAAAATTACCATCTTAACCTATGTGTATAGTTCAGTACTGTTAAGTATATTCACATTGTTATGCAATCAATCTCCAAAACTTTTTCATCTTGTAAAATTGAAACACTATAACCCATTAAATTGCCCTCCATTTTCCACCTCCCCACAGCATCTGACAACCACTACTCTACTTGTTTCTATGAATTTGACTACTCTAGGTAAGTGGAATTGTACAATATCTTTTCGTGACTGGCTATTTCACGTAACATAACGTCTTCAAGGTTTATCCATGTGGTAGCATGTGTCAAAATTTTCTTCCATTTTAAGGTTGGGTAATATTTTCTTGTATGTATATACCACATATATGTATCCATTCATCCCGTGATGGATACTTGGGTTGCTTCAAACGTTTAGCTATTGTGAACAGTGCTGCTACAAACATGGGTGTGAATGATCCTGCAAGATCCTGCTTTCAATTCTTTTGTATATATACCCAGAAGTAGTATTACTAAATCATACTGTAATTCTAGTTTTTTAAATAAAATTTTTTATTTCAATAGCTTTAGGGGTACAAGTGGTTTTTGGTTACATGGATAAAGTAGGCAGTAGGGAAGTCTAAGGTTTTAGTGCACCCATCACCCGAGTACTGTACATTGTACCCTATAGTTTTTTATCCCTCACTCCCCACCACCCTCCCCCTCTTCTGAATTTCCAATGTCCATTATGCCACTCTGTGTGCCTTTATGCACCCACAGCTAAGTTGTAAGTGAGAACATGTGGTATCTGGTTTTTGATTCCTGAGTTACTTCACTTGGAATAATGGCCTACAGTTCTATCCAAGTCGCTGCAAGTTATTATTTCATTTTTTGTTAAGTAGTATTCCATGGTATATATAAACCCCATTTTCTTTATCTACTCATTGGTTGTTGGGCACTGAGGTTGATTCCATAACTTTCCAACTGCGAACTGTGATGTAATACACCTATGTGCAGTTTTGATACAATGACTTCTTTTCCTTTGGGTAGATACCCAGTAATGGGAATGCTGGGTTAAATAGTAGACCAACTTTTACTTCTTTGAGATCTCTACATACTGTTTTATCACCAGCAACGTGTAAGCATTCCTTTTTTACCACATCCATGTCAACATCTACTGTCTTTTGACTTTTTAATCATGGCCATTCTGGGTAGGGTAAGGCGGTATCTCACTGTGGTTTTAATTTGCATTTCCCTGAAGATTAGTGATGTTGAGCATTTTTTCATGTTTGTTGGCCATTTGTGTATTTCTGTTGAGAAATGTCTGTTCATGTCATTTGCCCACTTTTTAATGGAATTACTTGTTCCCTGTAGATTCTGGATATTGGTTCCTTGTCTGATGCATAATTTGCAAATTATTTTCTCCCATTCTGTAGGTTGTCTGTTTATTCTGATGATTATTTCTTTTGCTGTGCAGAAGCTTTGTTTAGTTAGGTCGCATTTATTTATCTTTGTTTTTGTTGCATTTGCTTTTGGGGTCCTGGTCATAAATTCTTTGCCTAGGCCAATGTCCAGAAGAATTTTTGCTAGGTTTTCTTCTGGAATGTTTATGGTTTCAGATCTTAAGGTCTTTAACCCATCTTGAGTTAATTTTTGTATGTGGTGACAGGCAAGGGTCCAGTCTCATTCTTCTACACGTGGTTATCCAATTTCTTCAGCACCATTTATTGAATAGTGTGTCCTTTCGCTACTCTGTTTTTGCATGCGTTGTCAAAGATCAGTTGGTTGTATTTGGCTTTATTTCTGGGTTCTCTATTCTGTTCTATTATTCTATGTATCTACTTTTATGCCAGTACCACACTGTTTTGGTTTACCATAGCCTTATAGTATAGTTTGAAGTGGGGTAATGTGATGCCTCTAGATTTATTTCTTTTGCTTAGGATTTTGGCTATTTGGGCTATTTTTTGGTTCTGTATGAATTTTAGGATTTTTTTTTCTAATTCTGTGAAAAATGATGCTGATATTTTGATAGGAATTTCATCGAATCTTTGGGCAGTATGGTCATTTTCAGAATACAGATTCTTATGGAATGTATTTTCATTTGTTTGTGTCATCTATTATTTCCTTCAGCAGTGTTTTGTAGTTCTCGTGAAGATTTTTTGCCTCCTTGGTTAAGTGTGTGTGTGTATATGTATATGTGGTGTGTATATATATACACACACATATATATATACACACACATACACACACATATATATACACATACATATATACATACACATATATATACACACACACCAATTGTAAAAGGAATTGAGTTACTGAGTTGATTCTCTGCTTCATTGTTGTTGGTGTATAACAGTGCTACTATTTTGTGTACATTGGTTTTGTAACCTGAGACTACTCAATTCATTTATCTGATTGAGGAGTCTTCTGGAGGAGTCCTTAGGGTTTTCTAGGTATCCAATCATTGGCAAACGGAGATCACTGGACTTCCTCTTTTCCAATTTGGATGCCCTTTGTTTTTTTTGTTTTGCCTGATTGCTCTAGCTAGGAATTCTAGTACTATAATATGTTGAATAGAAGCAGTGAAAGCGGGCATCCTTCCCTGTTCCGGTTCTTAGGGGGATTACTTTCAACTTTTCCTTGTTCAGCATGATGTTGGCTGTTGAGTGTGTCACATATGGCTTTATTGTGAGGTATGCTCCTTCTATGCCTAGTTGGTTGAAGGTTTTTATAATAAAGGGATGCTGAATTTTATCAAATGTTTTTTCTGCATGTATTGAGATGATCATATGTTTTTGTTTTTAATTCTGTTCATATGATGAATCACATTTATTGACTTGCATATGCTGAACCATCTCTGCATCCCTGGAAAGAAACTCACTTGATATATGGGGAATTACCTTTTTACTTTTTTTTTTTTTAATAGAGTCTTGCTCTGTCGCCCAGGCTGGAGTGCAGCGGCATGATCTCGGCTCCCTGCAACCTCCACCTCCTGGGTTCAAGTGATTCTCCTGCCTCAGCCTCCCGAGTAGCTGGGATTAGAGGCCTGCACCAACACTTCCAGCTAATTTTTGTATTTTTAGTAGAGAGGGGGTTTCACCATGTTGGCCAGACTGGTCTGGAACTCCTGGCCTCAAGTGATCCACCCACCTTGGCCTCCCAAAGTGCTGGGATTACAGGTGGGAGACACAGCATCTGGCCTCATGGGGAATTATTTTTTTGATGTGCTATTGGATTTAGTTTGCTAATATTCTGTTGAGAATTTTTATATCTATGTTCATCAGGTATATTGGTCTGCAGTTTTCTTTTTTGTTATGTCCTTAGGTAGCAATCCATCCTTCTCAATTTTTTGGAAAAATTTCAGTAGAATTGGTACTTTTTTTTTTTTTTTTTTTTTTGAGATGGAGCCTTGCTGTGTCGCCCAGGCTGGAGTGCAGTGGTGCGATCTCAGCTCACTGGAGCCTCCGCCTCCTGGGTTCAAGTGATTCTCCTGCCTCAGCCTCCCAAGTAGCTGGGACTACAGGCACACGCTACACACCTGGCTAATTTTTGTATTTTTAGTAAAGACAGGTTTCACCATGTTGGTTGGGCTGGTCTGAAACTCCTGACCTCAAGTGATCTCTGCCTTGGCCTCCCAAAGGGCTGGGATTATAGGCATAAGCCACTGTGCCCAGCCAGAATTGGTATCAATTCTTTGAATATCTGGTAGAATTCAGCTGTGTCTCTATCTGGCTGTGGGCATTTTAAAATTGGCTGTTTTATTTATTTATTTTTTTAATTACTGAATCAATCTCACTGCTTGTTCTTGATGTGTTCAGAATTTCTATTTCTTCTTGATTCAAGCTTGAAGGGTTGTATGCTTCCAGGAAAGTATCTAATCCCTCTAGATTTTCTAGTTTGTATGCATAACAGGTGTCCATAGTAGTCTCGAATGATGTTTTGTATTTGTGTGGTAGCAGTTGTAATGTCTCCATTTTTATTTCTAATTGAGATTATATGAATCTTCTCTGTTCTTTTCTTGGTTCATCTAGCGAGTAGTTTATCAATTTTGCTTACCTTTTCAAAGAACCAGCTTTTTGTTTCATTGATATTTTGTATTTTTTTGTTTCAATTTCATTTAATTATGCTCTGATCTTTGTTTTTTTCTTCTGCTAGCTTTGAGTTTGGTTTGTTCTTGTTTCTCTAGTTCCTTGAGGTGTGATGTTAGGTTGTCAATTTATAATATTTCATATTTTTTGATGTAGGTGTTTAGCCCTATACATTTCCTCTTAGCACTGCTTTTGCTGTATCCCAGGAGTTTTGAAAACTTGTTTCACTGTTATCATTCACTGCAAACAATTTTTAAATTTCCATCTTTATTTCATTGTTAACCCAGACATCATTCAAGAACAGACTGTTAATTTCTATGTCTATGTATAGTTTTGAGGGTTCTTTTTAGAATTGAGTTCTAGTTTTATTCTGCTGTGATCTGAGAAGATACTTGATATAATTCCGATTTTTAGAAAAGTATTGAGGCCTATCATGTGATCTACCCTGGAGAATGTTGTGTATGCTGATGAGAATCATGTTTATTCTGTGGTTCCTGGGTGGAATGTTCTATAAATATGTTAGATCTATTTGTTTTACAGTGTAGTTTAACTCCAGTGTTTCTTTGTTGACTTTCTGCCTCAATGATTTGTCTACTGTCACCAGCGGAGTGTTGAAGTCCCAAACTATTTTTGTGTTGCTGTCTGTCTCTTTTCTTAGGTCTAGCAGTAATCGCTTTACAAACATGGAAGCTCCAAAGTTAGGTGCATATATGCTTAGGACTGTAACATTTTCTTGTTCAATTATATAATGACCTTCTTTGTCTTTTTTTTTTTTTTTTACTGCTGTTGCTTTTATAGTTTGTTTTATCTGATATAATGGTTACTTCTGCTTGCTTCTGATTTCAACTTGTGTGAAATATCTTTTTCCATCCCTTTACCTTGAGTCTGTAAGAATCTTTGTGTTATGTGTGTCTTCTAAAGACAGCAGATACTTGGTTTGCCATTTTTTATTCATTCTGCCAATCTGTATCTTTTAAATAGATCATCATATTGTTACCTAGTGACTGTTTTCTTCACTGTATTATTGTTATATGAAATCCTTGTGAATTTTATGCCTTCAGAAATTTCTATTCTGATGTGTATCAATCTTTTGTTTCAAGATTTAGAATTCCTTTTAGCATTTCTTGTAGGGCTAGTCTAGTGCGGACAAATTCCCTTGCCATTTGCTTGTCTGAGAAAGACTTTATTTCTCCTTCATTTATGAAACTTAGTTTTGCTGGATGTTATTCTGTTTAATGAGACTAAAGATAGGACCCCAATCCCTTCTGGCTTGTAAGGTTTCTGCTGAGAAGTCTGCTGTTAGTTTGTTTTCCTTTACAGGTTACCTGATGCTTTTGTCTAACTGCTCTAGGAATTCTTTCCTTCATGCAGACTTTAGGTAGCCTGATGACTATATGCCCTGGTGATGTCCTTTTTGCAATGAGCTTCCCAGGAGTTATTTAAGCTTCTTGTATTTGGATGTCTAAATCTCTTAACAAGGCCAGGCAGTTTTCCTTAATTATTCCCTTAAATAAGTTTTCCTTTTTTTTTTTTTTTTTCTTTTTATTCTCTCAGTAACACCTATAATTGTTACGTTTGGCCATTTTATATAATTCCCTATTTCTGGATGACTTTGTTCATTTCTTTTAATTCTTTTGTCTTAAATTTTGTCTGACTGGGCTAATTCAAAAGCCTTGTCTTTGAGCTCTGAAATTCTTTTTCCTATTTGATCTAATCTATTGTTAAAGCTTGCCACTGCATGTTGTAGTTCCCTAAATATGTCTTTCACTTCCAGAAGTTCTGGTTGGTTTTTCTTTAAAATATTAATTTAGAAAATTTTCATTCATATCCTAAAGTTTTTTTAAATTTACATTGGTTTTCACCTTTCTGTTCTTTTGTATCTCCTTGAGTAACTTAATAATCAATCTTTTGAATTCTTTATCTGGTACTGAGTAACTTAATAATCAACCTTTTGAATTCTTTATCTGGTATCTCAAAGATCTCATCTTAATTTGGATCCACTGCTGGAGAAGTGGTGTGATCTCCTGGAGGTGACTCTCCTTGTTTTTTCATATTGTCAGAATTAGTTTTCTGGTTCCTTCTCATGTGGGCAGACTATTTCTTCTAACTCTTTTTGAATTTATTTTTTATTGTACTGGGTTCTTTTAAAAATTTCCTTTTCTTCACCTTGAGGATGTGACTTAAGTGTTTGTAGCTTATTGTCACTTAGCTTCAGCTCTGGGTGCTTTCAGTGGTGAAGACTCTGTATGAGTTCCTTGGTTATGTACAATGTTTGTGTGATGGCTTTGCCAGATGCTGGTTGCAGGAGAAATGTGCTGGGTGTGTGATATGGTTTGGATTTGTGTCCCTGCCCAAATCTCATGTTGAACTGTAATCCCCAATGTTGGAAGAGGAGCCTGGTGG
Organism: Colobus angolensis palliatus; assembly: GCF_000951035.1. NCBI lineage: Eukaryota > Metazoa > Chordata > Mammalia > Primates > Cercopithecidae > Colobus > Colobus angolensis. The sequence continues at coordinate 35,151,820 of NW_012118487.1, forward strand.
GAGGTGACTGGATCATGGGGGCAGATTTCCCCCTTGCTGTTCTTGTGATAGTTCTCATGAAAGTTGGTTGTTTCAAAGTGTGTAGCACTTCCCCTTCATTCTCTTCCTCCTGCTCCAGCCATATAGGATGTGCCTACTTCCCCTTCACCTTCCACTATGACTGTAAGTTTCCTCAGGCCTCCCATGCCATGCTTCCTGAACAGGCTGTGGAACCATGAGCCAGTTAAGCCTCTTTTCTTTATAATTACCCAGTCTCGGGTAGTATTTTTATAGCAATGCAAGAACAAACTAATACAGTGTGTGAGAAGGCTCACTGTCCCCTGTGGGGCTGGAATGGCAGAGGTCTCATGAAGCTTATCTTGTTCCCCAGTGGTGTGCACTTTTTAAATTTTTTTCCCCAGTATTTTATTCACTGGGTTGAACAGTTCAGGCTTCATGCCAGTAGGAGGCGCCCAGGGGTAAAAACTGGCTGCAGCAAAGGCAGGCGGGTAAATGCAATACTGCAATGTGGTGCTCAGAGGTCCCAGCCTTGACAGAAGTGGCTGAGGAAGCTCTCAGTGAAATGCACTGAGGTCTTCTTTGGGGGTAAGGCAGCCACCACAGCTCTTCTTCCAAGTCAGCAGGAAAGCAATCTACCTCTCAGTCACACTCTTGCCCCAGTGTTCCAGCTATTGAGATCACAAACAGGCGCATCTTTTCATCTGCAGGAATGCTGATGTTCCACATACAGAGGAGTTGTGACTCTACCTCTCATGCAAGCCTGAATCTGGAAGGCACTCCTCCTATGTGGATGTAGTCACCCTGAAATGTTCCAGAAATGTTGTCTAAAGAGGCCCCCGCAAAGAGCTCCCTAGGAGAAGCTGTAGCTATGTTTGCAGTGGTGGGCAAGAGGGAGAAGTAATCTTCTCCAACACCCTTCAGGAGCACCAGGACTGCCTGACTGTTGAGGTAGAGCTGCACTTTCTCTACCAAGCCAAGAAGCCAAGAAGTACACTGTGCCTCTGCTGAAAGAAACTTCCTACAAGTAGAAAATTCATGGATTCAAGGCCTGCAGTCTAGTTTCCTTTGTCCCACGGGGTACTCCCTTAATATGGCTCACTCACTCACTCCCTTCCCCTAGGAGCAGCAGTCCCTGAGGGCCATACTGTGAATCCTGCTACTTGGCTGGGTCTAGTTGCTCAGTGCAGCTGCCATGCTCCAGGCTGGTGCTGGGGAATGTCTGCAATAGATTCAGTGATATAACCTGTCCTTTAGTCTCCCAGCAGCAGGTACCAGCAGCAGCACCGATGGGGGTGGGAGGGAAGTGACGTAGATTGAGACTTCCTCGGTTATAAAGAGCCTTAGTGTGTTGCCTTTCTCAAATGCCAGTAGTAGTAGTAATGTACTGGGTACATGAACAGACTCAAGGCCTTCTAGTTAGCCAGGGTGATGCAGGCAATGGCAATAGTTGAGGTCATGCCACGGTTTTCTCTTTCCTGAGCGCTGTGTTGTTTTGCCTGCAGATGTTGTAATGGGCTGTGCCAGTTGTCCATCAGTCAGGAGGTAGCACTTGCAACCACACCAGCTACAGTTCTTTGCCCATTTTAAAATTGGGTTGTTAGGGGGATTTCTGTTGTTGTTGAGTTATACAAATCCTTTATATATTCTGGATATTTACTTCTTATCAAATATATAACTTGCAAATATTTTCTCCCATTCTATAGGCTGCCTTTTCACTCTACTGTGTCCTTTGATGCACAGAAGTTTTTCATTTTGTAGTCCAATTTGTCTATTTTTACTTTTGTTGCTTGTGCTTTGGTTTCATAACTAGGAAATCCCTGCCAAATCAGATGTCAGAAAACGTTTCCTCTGTTTTCTCCTAAGACTTTTATAGGTTTAGGTCTACATTTAGGTCTTTAATTCATTCTGAGTTAATTTTTGTATATGGTGTGAGGTAAGAGTCCAACATCATTCTTTTGCATGCATGTGGATATCCAGTTTTTCCAGCATGATTTGTTGAAGAGACTATCCTTTCTCCATTTAATGGTCTTGGCATTTTTGAAATTCCTATTTTCCTTCCTGCCACTGCATTCTCATGCTATATCTAGATTACCTGTGGCTACTGAAGTTAAGTTTCTGTTCTTTGCAAATAAGAGATATACATGCACTAGTATTTGGACTCTAATCAGGAAGACTAAGATCCAGCTATCTAAATAATCACTACCTTTTCAAATTATGCTATTATGTTCTCACTTCATTCCTCCTAAAAACAGCCGGTGATTCAACACGTATTTACTATACGCCTACTATTATGGGCAATGTGCATGAGATAAAACAGAAATATAAATCAGTTTGTAGCCTTCTAGAAACTTGAAAGTGTTTTTGGTAGATAAAAAATTATAATCAGTATTGTGAGCACAAAAAGGGAAACAATGTTGTGAGCACTAAGATGAAAAACTTAACAGAGGTAATATTTAAGCTAAATCTTGTACAATAAGATTAGGAATATAGTTAAGGAGAGCTCCTCAATAGGAGGAATAAGAAGCAGAGTGGAAAAAGAGTCATATATTCTAGAAACTGCAAGTAAAGCAACTTGGCTAGAATGGTGATTGCTCACTCACACATTCATCAGTTCAACTAATTTATCAAACTCTATAATGTGCTAGGTACAATTTCAGATATATAGTATATTTTGTGATGTTCTGTGAAGAACAAAACAGACAAAAGCTCCCTGCTCTCATAGAGCCTACATTCTAGTTGGGAAAAACAAACAAATATACATGTCATATAGTCATAAATGTTCATGGTCATATATGTGTATATGTGTTCACACTTGTGCTGTTTTAGATACAGTGGTCAGGGAAAACCTCAGAAAAGGTATATTTTTGTGAGACCTGAATAAAGTGGGGGAGTAAGTCATAAAGACAGTTACAACACTGCAGGCAGAGAGAATAGTAAGTACAAATACCAGGAGGTGGTATCATGCTCAGCGTTTCAAGGAATGGCAAGAAGGTCACGTGGCTTGAGGGAAGACAGCAAGGGGGAGAAAAGTAGGATATGGCAGAGAGGCGAACAGTGGCAAGAATATGTGTGACTTCAAAGATTATCATGAGCCCTCTGGATTTTATTCTGAGTAAGATGAAAATCTACCTGCAAGTTTTGAACAGTGGGGTAAAACAATCTGACTCAGGTTTTTAAAGTACTGTTCTTTTGCTGCTGTGCTGAATTAAACAATAATCATGCACAGGCAGAAGGAGAACAATTAGGAGTCTACTGGAATAGTCTAGGCAAGAGATGATAGTAGCTTGGAGTAGGAGAACAGTAGCTGAGGATGTAGAGAAGTGGTCAGATTACAGGTATATTCTGAAGGTAAAGACAACACGAATTTCTTACAGACAGATGTGAGATAAGGAAAAATGAGAAGTCAGGGATAACTCTCAAGAGTTTTTGCCTGAATAGCTGGAAAGATGGAATTGCCATTGGACAAGATTGGGGGAGGAGCACAATGTAGGGGAAATATCAAGAGTTTAGTTTAGGACATATCAAAGTTTACAAGCCTATTATATGCAAGTGAAGAAGGTAAGTAGGTTATTGGATTTATGAGCCTGAGGTCCACACAAAAGCTTGAAGTTGGGAATAAGAAATTTAGAAGACATCAGTGTGTAAATGCACTTAAATCTCTGACTGGATGAGATCACCTAGAACAGGACTCGACAACTTTTTTCTACAAAGGGTCATATAGTAAATATCTAAAGCTCTGTGGGCCATAAGGTCTCTGTTGCAACTACTGAGTTTTGCTGTTGCAGTCCCAAAGCAGCCACTGACAGTATACAAATGAATGAGCTCAGATTTGGCCTGACTCGTGCCCTAGAAAGTCTGTAGAGATTTTAAAAAAAAGAATCTAAAGACTGCACTCTGGGATACCCCCAAATCTGAGATACAGGGAAATGAAGAGGTACTAGCAGAAAAAACTCATAAAGAATGGCTTGTAAGGTAGAACAAGAATCATAACAGATGGCTTCTGAGGACAGGTAAAAAGAACAAAGTTTCCTGCTTCTGAGACTGATGACAAAGACCCTACTGAACCTCCCCACACCTGCAAGAATGCAACTACAAAAGTGAACACAATTTAAAAAAAAAATCACCTGAAAGTATTAGAAAGTAAACAGAAACTCTGGTTGGGAGGTCATGCTTACTTGCAGGATGGAAACAGGGAGCTATGCAAGTAACTTTCCGTCTCCTAGGCTTTTAGCTTTGAGCTAAGTGCTATCTATGCTGTGCATCCAGCAGTGGCCAGGGCATCCAGGGGGAAAGTTGTAGTCCTTTTAAGCTGGGAAAAAGTTAAGTTGAGGAAAAATGACAGGAATAGGAAACCTTGAAAAGGAAAGATCCAGAAAGGAGATCCCAGAATGTGCCTACCCACATCTCTGACTAACCCTTAATACACTTGAGCAAAAGAAGCTCACCTATAGACAAAATATCTCAATTGAGAGCAGAGCTGCCATCAAGAAACAGCTTGAAATGCAAGCCCAGCCAAGAAAATTACTTTCTAAAACAAAGGAAACAATACTCATTGGAGAAAATCAACAGAATCTGGACAGTATCCAGACAGAATCTCCACATCCCAATGTGCACAATGTTCAAAATACAATCCAAAAGTATTAAGACATACAATGAAGCAAGAAAACAAAACATTCCAATGGGGAAAAAAAATCCATCTAAAAGACTCTGAGATGAACCGATGTTGCAACTAGCAGACAAGGATTTTAAAGAAGCTATTATAACTAGTCTCAAGTAAAATATTTTCAGTGAATAAAAATCTTGGCAAAAAAATGGAAAATCTCAGTACAGGAATATAACCATTAAAAATGAGCCAAATGAAAATTATAGAAAAAGCATAATTTTTAAAAAATCACTGCTTAGAATTAGCATCCAGATGGAGGTGACAGAGGAAAGAGTAAATGAACCTAAACTAAATCAAAACAAATTAGCCAAGTTGAAGAACAGAGAGAAAAGAAGACTGAGGAAAAAAGAGATTTAGCAGCCTGTGAGATATTACATGATCCAACATAAGTGTAGATGAAATACAAGAAAGGAGAAATGGAAGAGAGAAAATATTTGAAGATCTAATGGCCAAAAAGTTCCCAAATTTGATGAAAGACAAAAATTTGCAGACACAAGATGCTCAATGAACACAATGCTGAATAAACACAAAGAATTCCATATCAAGGCACAACAAAATAAAACTATTTAAAGCCAAAGATAAAGAGCTAACCTTGAAAACAGCAAGGGAAAAACAAGTATTACTATCCTGGAACAACAATCCAATTAATAGCTGACTTCTCACTGTATTTACAAAAGCCTGAAGAGACTACAACCTTTTTATCTTACTTTTACTTACTCTTTTACCTTTACCTTACCTTATCTTACTTTATTGTTTGAGACAGGGTCTCAGTCTGTTGCCCTTGGCTAGCAGTGCAATAGGGTGATTATGAATCACTGCAGCCTTGACTGTGCAAGCTCAGGCAATTCTCCTACCTCAGTGCACCACCATGCCTGGCTAATTTTTGTTTTTTAATTTTTTGTAGAGACAAGGGTGTCATTATATTGCCCAGGCTGGTCTCAAACTCCTAGATTCAAATGATCCTCCCACCTCAGCTTTCCAAAGTGCTGAGATTATAGGCATGAACCACTGCACCTGAGCTGAAACATTTTTAAAGTGACAAAAGATGGAAACTGGCTAGGAGTGGTGGCTCACATCTATAATCCCAGCACTTTGAGGACTGAGATGGGTAGATCTCTTGAGCCCAGGAGTTCAAGACCAGCCTGGGCAATATGACAAAACCCCTTCTCTACAAAAAATACAAAAAACATAGCTAGGCATGGTGGTGCGCACCTGTGGTCTAAGCTATTTGGGATGCTAAGGTGGGAGGAACACCTGAGTTCAGGGAGGTCGAGGCTGCAGTGAGCCATGATCATGTCCCTGCACTTCAGCCTGGGTGACAGAGTGAAACGCTGTCTCAAACAAAACAAAACAAAGAAGAAGAAAGAAGAAGAAGAAGAAAAGAAAACTGCCCACCCAGAATTCTATATCGAATAAAGGAGAAATAGATATTTTTGGACAAAACCAAAAGAATTCATCACTTGACTTACATTACAAGAAATACTAACGGAAGTTCTTCAGGCTGAAGGGCAATGAAATCAGAGAGAAAGATGGATTTTCAGAGAAGAAGGAGGAAGAAGTGAAATGGTAAATAATAGTAAATACAAAAAATAACTCTATTTTTTCCCTTTTGCCCTTTCCTCTCAATTTATTTATAATCCACATAAATGCTTGAAGAAAATGTTATAAGATTATCTTCTGGGGCTTAATATGTATCAAGATATAATACATAAAATAACTATTATTATCAAAGAACAGGGGAAAGGTAAAGAAAATATGGACCTAAAAGGTTGTAGGATTTCTATATTTCAAGTGAGGCAGTGCATTATTACTTGTAAGTGGACTACAAAATTTCAGGGTATATAATGTAATCCTTATGGCAACCACTAAAAGTACAATGCAAAGAAGTACAGCTAAAAAGTAATCAGAAAAATAAAAATGGAATTCAAATAAAAATATTCAAATAATCAACATTAAAAATTATATTCAGATTATCAAATAATAAATGAAAAGGCAGGAAAAGAGGAGGAGAGGAAAAATGCAGAGGAGAGAAGTATAAAAACAAACAAAAAACTGAAAGGAATAAGAAAGCAAGAGGAGTCTGATCAATTTACAGTCATCCTTTGGTATCCATGGGGGACTGGTTCCAGGACTCCCCAGCCCCCATCCCATGGATACAAAATTCTACAGATGCTCAGGGCCCTTATATAAAATGATGTAGTGTTTGGATATAACCTATGCATATCCTCCTGTACACTTTAAATCATCACTAGATTATTTGTAATGCCCAATTCAATGTAAATGCTATATAAATAATTGTTACACTATATTCCTTTTTATTGTTTTTCCTCCTCAAATATTTTCAATCCAAGGTTGGCTGAATCCATGGATTAGAACTCATGGATAGGGAGGGCTGAAAGTATTTTAAACAGCCTGGTGGGAGGCTAGACTGAAGGAAAGTATCACAGACTGAAGACAAAAAAGCTATCTGAAAGACTATTTTACAATATAGTCAATAGATCATAACAACTGGAATCAAAGTTGTGGGAATGAAAAAAGGTGGATTCAACAGATATTAAGGAAGCAGAAATAAGAGACTTACAGAGTAACTGGATTGTGGAAATGAAAAAGGAGGAGGAATCTAGAATGACCTACCTCTTCTCACCATCCTCCAATTTATGGCCTGGGCAACTGGAAAGATATACATGTCACTCACCAAAATAAGGAAAGCAAGAGGTTTACTTGGCTTGGAAAGGCCAGAGATTGAGTCTAGTTGTAGACATTCTGAATTTGAGAATGTTTGTGGGGTATCCAAGTCCACTGGTTCATTGGGAATTTTAAAATGCAAGTCCAGAGTTCCAGGTTGAAGACATAAACCTGGAAATTATCACTGTAGGGATGTGGATGGCATTAACTGTTAAGAATAACAAAAGAACTCAAGAGAAGAATCCTGTGGAACATTAAAAGGCAGAGAAGGCCAGGCAGGGCGGCTCACACCTACAATCCCAGCACTTTGGGAGGCCAGGTGGGAGAATGGCCTGAGCCCAGGAGTTTGAGACCAGCCTGGGCAACACAGGGAGACCCTGTCTGTACATTTTTTGTTTGTTTGTTTTAATTAGCCTGGCTTGGTGGCATGTGCCTGTGGACCCACCTACTCAGGAGGCTGAGGTGGAAGGATTGCTTAACCCAGGGAGGTCAAGGCTGCTGAGAGCTGTGATCGTGCCACTGCACTCCTGCCTGGCTGATGGAGCAAGACCTCATCTCAAAACAACATCAACAAAAGGCAGAAGATACTGCAAAAAAGATTCTGGCGGTAAGGGGAGTAAATGGTTCATGATGCCAATATAGCAGAGAAAATTACAGCAATGGAACTATGTACTGTTTCGGGTCTGTGACTTCAAATAAAAAAACAGATATTCTGAAAATGAGAAATACAATGATAAACCAATACTACTTTATGCCATAAAGTAGGTAATAAGAATACTCATTTGCCAAAAGATATGAAAACACTGCAACTATTATCTATTCATTTTCTTCCCTATGAAGAATGACCCATTTTGGGAAACACCATTTACTAACCATTAATTATAGTACTGAAAATTAACAGCCAAAATACAAATCAGTAGAATAAGACCCCAAACCAAAAGCTCCATGTTATCTCCCTGGACCAAAAATATCCATGATACCTCACTCATGCTTAAAATTGAAATTGAATTTAAATTCAAATTAGACAACCAAAATAATTATACAGAAGGCTTTGGGAAATAATTATGTCCTTTAGGAATAAAAACAGAATCTCTCTTGTTCTAAGGTTCATGCTATTTAAGGTCCTTCACAATAGGTTCCAATCAACCTTGCGGGTTTTACTTCTTTTAACTTTACTCTTCTAGATATCCTCTATTACTGAATCTACTACTTATCATTTCTGGAACATGAAACGTACTTTGATATCTATAAACATTTGCTGAAATTGTTCACAATGCCTGAAATATTCTTCCAACTTCAATACCTAGTAAGATCCTGCCCATAACTTAGGGCTCAGCTCAAATGCTCTCTCTCCTATAAAACTTATTCCAAAGCCTCAGAGAGACCACACACTATCAAGAGAAGGATAAGGACTTTGGAATACAAGAGACTTGGGTTAAAATCCCAGCTGTACAATATAATAGCTGCTTTCTGATCCTCATTACTTAATCTTATTTTTCTCAACTATAATATTAAGAAACATATTGGATACTTGAGGAAATTAAGTAAAGATTTATTCAAAGCACTAATGAAGGGTAGCCAGCACAGAGTAGGCATTCACTGAATAAAGAACAATGTCTCCAGTGGTGTGCTAGTAAATGTTTAACAACCAGTTTTCCAAACTAAAAAAAAAAGAAAAAAAGGCTTAACCTTAGTGTGTTGCTGTTGTCCATTTCCATAGTGCCAATACTCCTACAGTGGCCAATTTCAAGCTTCAAACATGACCTCACTGAATCCAGAGGCAGGAAAAAGAGATATGCAATAGCACACCATCATACAGTAGAAAGAGATATGCAATAGCACACCATCATACAGTAGAAAGAGATATGCGCACAGCACACTATCATACAGTAGGAAGAGATAAGCAGCAGCACAATATCATATAGCAGAGATATGCACAGCACACTACCATAGAGTAGGAAGAGATATGCAGCAGCACACTATCATATAGTAGGAAGAGATATGGAAGAGTATCATCTTTTTTTTTTTTTTTTTGAGACAGAGTCTCGCTCTGTTGCCCAGGCTGGAGTGCAGTGGTGCAATCTCGGCTCACTGCAAGCTCCGCCTCCTGGGTTCACGCCATTCTCCTGCCTCAGCCTCCCGAGTAGCTGGGACTACAGGTGCCTGCCACCAAGCTCGGCTAATTTTTTTTTTTTGTATTTTTAGTAGAGATGGGGTTTCACTGTATTAGCCAGGATGGTCTCGATCTCCTGACCTCGTGATCCACCAGCCTCGGCCTCCCAAAGTGCTGGGATTACAGGTGTGAGCCAACGTACCCGGCCAACACACCATCTTACAGTAGAAAGAGATATACAGCAGCACATCATGTTGTATTTCTCTTTTTTTTTTTTTTTTTTGAGACAGAGTCTCGCTCTGCAGCCCAGGCTGGAGTGCAGTGGCCGATCTCAGCTCACTGCAAGCTCCGCCTCCTGGGTTTATGCCATTCTCCTGCCTCAGCCTCCCGAGTAGCTGGGACTACAGGCGCCCGCCACCTCGCCCGGCTAGTTTTTTGTATTTTTTAGTAGAGACAGGGTTTCACCGTGTTAGCCAGGATGGTTTCGATCTCCTGACCTCGTGATCCACCCGTCTCGGCCTCCCAAAGTGCTGGGATTACAGGCTTGAGCCACCGCGCCCGGCCTGTATTTCTACCACAGAAACACCACAGACACAACTTTAAGAGAACAGATAATAGTAAAAGACAGTAATATATTTAGGAACTAGCAAGTTTGATATATTACTTTTATTTTTAATATATGTATTTAATAATAACTTTACATAATTTTTAAAACAATGGCTGTGTTTAACAGTTGGCTTACAAATTCTTGAAAATTTACCAATCAGTTTTTGCAGGCAGTACAAGCCAGCTTTAGCCACCACTGAATTATTTCCAAGTTAGAAAAGTATTAGGCACACACCTTGTACAGCTGAATCTTTGGAAACAATCTTTAAAAATCCAATATATATGGATGTCACATTCCAATTATGATGTTACTTTTTTGGAGATGATCTAAAAGTATCGTCATGTACCAAACCTGTATACCAACAGAAGGTTAGATTCATTCACTATTATATTCATAAACAAAAAGCTGAACACATTTTATTCATTTTTTATTTTATAAAGCCTCAATCAAATCACGTGCCTTTTTTGGTGGTGTTCCTTGTTACGTTCAAGTACATTCTAAATCCACAATCATGTTAGAGGAGAAGATCAAAGCTGAGCAAACACTCTTACGTGACCATGACTACTGCTCTAGTGCTAACAGAAAGAGTGCATTTATAATAGGTGATTTTCTGGAGTTGTATGTAGAACGTACTTTAAAAGCAGAATTAGCCTTGTAACATGAAGAGTAATGCAAAATTAAAAACATGAGCATAGAACTTACCTAGAGAGCTAGTATACTGTACAACCAAAAAAGGGAAGGCTGGGAACTAGCTTCTTGAAATGGTCAAAGTTGGGGATAAATTAACATGACACATATCTAATAAAGATTTTATAGTTGGTGCTTCATTCCTAAAGGGTACAGCAAGCCCTCTTGAGAAGCAACAGAATATTTCATTCGTATATGCCAATGATTATCAACCCTCTGCATCTTAGAACTACCAGGGGAGCTTTCTGCCTTTCCACAGATATCATAATTTTAATCTTTTGAATTAATCAAGAGTTGTTGCATGCATCAGTAGTTCATTCCTTTTGTATTGCTGAGGAATATTTCATTGTATGTATATACCACAATTTCTTTATTCATTAACCTAATGATGGACTTTTTTAGTTTTGGGTTCTTATAAGTAAAGCTGCTATGAATACAAATCTACAAGTCAGGACCCATATAGATGGCGAGTATGATTTAAAATAGTTTTAAAAGCTCACCAGGTGATTCTAATGTGCAACCAGGTAGAACCAGTGCTATAAGCATGCCCTATACAAGAGAGGAAGGTTAATACAGCAAAATTAGCTATACAAATATCTGTTGTATTTATACAAAAACCCAAGAACACCTACTATTATTTAAGGACCTGTGTTTACATGCTACAACCCTTGCCACTTTTTTTTTTTTTTTTTTTTTGAGACAGGGTCTTCCTCTGTCGCCCAGGCTGGAGTGCAGTGGTACAATCTCTGCTCACTAAAATCTCCACCTCCCAGGTTCAAGCGATTCTCCTGCCTCAGCCTCCTGAGAAGCTGGGATTACAGGCACACGCCACCACAGCCTGGCTAATTTTTGTATTTTTAGTAGAGACAGGGTTTCACCATATTGGTCAGGTTGGTTTTGAACTCCCAACCTCAGGTGATTCTGCCTGCCTCGGCCTCCCAAAGTGCTGGGATTACAGGCATGAGCCACCATGCCCGGCCCCACTTTGTAAAACACACAGAAAACCTTAGTATTGGGAAGGAGCTCAACTTGTCATGCAGATTAAAACCACAAGATACCATTATATACCCATTAGAATGGCCAAAACTAGAAAGACTGACAAAACCAAGTAGTAGCCAGTATGTAGAGCAACTAGACTCTTATACATTGCTGGTACAAGTAAAAGTTGGTAAAAATCACTTTGGAAAACTATTTGGCAGTACTATTTGAGCTAAACATACAACTATCCTATAACCCAGCAATTCCACTCCTAGGAAATATACCCAAGAAATATAAATGCACATGTTCATTAAAAGGCAAGTACAAGAATATTCATAGCAGTTTTACTTATAACGGCCAAAACCTGGAAATAATCCAAATGTCTATCAAATAAACTGTGGTAGAGTCATACAATGAACTACCACACAGCAATAAAACATAACAAACTACCGCTACAAAAAAAAAAAAAGGAAAAAACTTCACAGACACAATGTTCAGCAAATAAAACCAGAACCAAAGAGTACATACTATATGATCCAATTCAAAAAGAAAACCAGTAATGTTGATGATATAGGCAGAACAGTGGTTATCTTGGGGAGGAATAGTACTGAGTCATGACTGTGGGTAAGCAAAATTTCTTGGACACAAAAAGCAAAAACAAGAAAAGAAAAATGCTGATAATCTGGACCTCATTAAAACTAAAAACCTCTTTTCAAAAGACACCATCAAAAAAACCGAAAAGGTGAACCACAGACTAGGAGAAAATCAGTTACAATATCTGTATGTGACAAATGACTGATAGTAAAGATATATAAATAACTCTTGCAATTCAATAGTAAGAAAACACAAATGAAAAATGGCCAAAACTTAACAGAACACTTCACAAATGAAAGTAGAGGAATGGCGAATAAGTACATTAAAAGATGCTCAACATCATTAGTCATCAAGGAAATGAAAATTAAAACCACAATAAGATACCACTACATAACCACTATAACGGCTCAAGTAAAGATGACTATAATACCAAATGTTAGTGAAGGGCAACTGGAACTTGCATACATGAATACAGGAAATGTAAAAAAGTACTTTACTTTTGACAACTGTTTAGCAATTTCTTGTAAAGGTAAATATATACTTGACTATATGACTTAGCCATTCTATACAAAAACACTCACCAAAGAGAAAGTAAAATAAATGTCCTGACTTGTAGATATGTACTCCTAGCAGTTTTACTTATAAGAACCAAAAACTAGAAAAAAAAAAAAAAAAAGTCCATCACTAGGTTAATGAATAAACAAATTGTGGTACATCCATACAATGAAATATTCCTCAGCAATACAAAAGGAATGAACTACTGACACATGCAACAACTCTTGATTAATTTCAAAACATGAGTTTGACATCAAACTGGGCAACACAGCAAGATGCTCTCTAAAAAAAAATTTTTGTATTAGCCTGGTGTGCCGGTACATACCTGTTAGTCCTAGCTACTCAGCAGGTTGAGATGGGAGGACTGCTTGAGCCTGAGAGTTCAAGGTTACAGTGAGCTATGATTCTGCCACCGCATTCCAGCATGGGTGTCAGAGTGAGACCCTGCCCGCAAAAAAAAAGAAAAAAAGAAAAAAAAAAAACTTACGTTGAGCTAAAAAAAAAAAAAAAAGCCAGGCACAAGAAGAATACATACTACTATGATTCCAAGTATATAGAATTTTAGAACATACAAAACTAATTTGTTATGAGAGATCAGTGGCTGCCTGTGAGACGAGTAATGTAGGGGAGAACTGACTGAAAAGGGACACAAGAAACTAACTCTATGGTGATGGAAACATTCTGTATCTTGATTGTGACTGTGGTTTGCCAAGTTTACGTATGTGTCAACACTCGTGAGACTGCACATTTTAAATGAATACACTTATAAGTAAATTTTACCTCAATAAACTGTTGATTTTGAAAAAAAGGTAAAAATTACATTTTATCATCTCTAATGGCAGAGGACCTATTTTTCCTGCAGGCCCCCAATCCACCCAGAGAGCAACCATACCATAGCAGTCTGGTGGGGGGAGGTGTGTGTGACCCTGACCATAGTGCCCACCTACAAAGAGGAACTAATCAGTAACCCAGCAGCAAAAGAAGTTTGTCATTTTCCAAAAAGTGTCCTGCCCACAAAAAATAAAGTACACCAATACTCTCTCACTAGAAAAATGACTGCATAGTTCTAAGTGTCATTTACAAACCTATTTTCCCTGTTTGATCCAGAGTCTGAAAATTAGAAGTACTGCCTCAAGGAGAATATCTGAAGAAAGGCAAATATCTGAAGAGTGGCAGAACATAAAATGCAATAATGAAGGAAAAAAATCCCTCTGTTTCTCATTTTAGATCATTTAAAATAGCAATAAAGGCATAACTGGTTTGCCAAGTCAGACTTTAGCCAAGTATGATGTATATTTCCTTATTTTTGGCTGCCCAGCCCCAGGCCACAACCAAAGTTGGGGAAAGCCTCCACATTGTGAGGCTTGGGAAAGGGCAGAGCCTGCCTTGGATTACATAAAAGTTCAAAATACCAGACATTTAAGCAAATATCTGAAGCCAGATTGTTTGTGTTCAATTCATGGTTCCTCCACTAGCTGTGAACCGTAGGCAAGTTCCTAAAGCACTCTTTCTTATTCTGTAAGATGGTAATAATACCTATCTCATAGCATTGTTGTGGCATAAAATAAAAACATACAGTATTTAGAAGAGTGCTTGACATATGAGTGCAGTTACATTAATACTATTCTTTCCCAAGCTATAGGGCACTGCCATCAGGACCTAGGCTCTGCCAAATCAAAGTCCACTTGCCCCAGACTTAGAATCAGAAACTAGGGTTAAGAAGAAAGATATCAAAGAACTCATTAGGGGGCAACAACAACCAGCAAGATCAAATTTCTAGGTCAGAAGTGACCATAGTGGCAGCATTCAGTCACCAGAGCTAGAGGTACTGGCAGTGCCAAATCCAGTGTTAAGCAATGGTGTCGACACTGGACTACCATTATTTAGATCAATATTCCTAGATATGTGGGCCTGGATTCTGGTTTTCCAATGCTCCAGACAATTCTATACACTACCTCATAGCCTCTTGGTAAATCCCTTTTCTGAGTAAATGAGCTGCAACTGGTTTCATGTGCTTACAACATAAGACCTTGACATCAGATTTACAATCAGGAAGTGGATAAATGGAAAATGGTCTTCCAATATCTTTATGAATGCTTTTGAGTATGAGGTGATAACTCTGAAATGGCCCAGCAAGTTTTTAGAATGTCAGAATGCTATAAAATTTGTTTGATACCTTCACAATTCCCTACCCTAATCCTAACATTAATCACTAAAAATCTGGGCTTTATTGAGAGTTTCCTATATACCAGGCATTGTGCTAAGCACATTATATAAATCATTTCATTTAGCCTTCACAACTATCCTGGTGAGGTAAACATGATTTTCCCAATTTTACAGATGAGGAGACTGCAGCCTAAAAAGGTTAAGGAAATTAACTAATTTAAATAATGTATCCACTTGCAAATGAAGCTCTACAACAGTAAGAGCTAGCGTTTAATGGGTACTCACCATATATCAGGAACTATTCTATGTTTTTCACATTAATTTCACATATTAACTGATTTAATTCTACTCACTTTATGTGCATTTTTATCTCATTTAATCTCACAACAAATCTCTGACCTAGGTACCATAATTATTCCTATTTCACACCAATACTCTTCACATGTAAGAAAACAGAAAGATTAGGAAATTTGCTTAATGACACACAGCAAGCAAGTGATGATCTGGGGATTCAAACCCGGCAATCTGGTTTGAGTTTTTAATCTGTATATCACTCTGCCTCTCCTACAGTGACTGAAATACACGAACGGGCCCTCCCAACCTATGTATACATACACACACATTCAGACCTTTACAGGAATCTTATACACTGCTTTCTTTCTTGATATTGACAACTTGTACTGTTGTTTCTTTTATCTCCATATTACCATGAGCAGTTAAGAGTAGCACCCATCTTAACTTACTCTGACCCTTCACTTCCAACAGCTGCAGATTGATGCATTAACCTCCATTTATATCATTAGGGCTGTCTTCTGCTAATATCAGAGCCTTAGAGACAGCTGCATCCAGGAACCTCTACTCCTAGCAGTTGGCAGTTGCAGAATTAAACTAGGACACCTGGAATCAGGAGTGCCAGGATAACAAGTGTGTTTTTGAAAATGGCATCAACTGCCCGAAAATATGCACATGTTATCATTGATCCTGACAACTCAGTGGTTTTCAAATTGGGGAGGTGGAGGGTGGATTGTGATACCACCTCCCCACCACCCAAAATTTAGCAATGTCTGGTTGTTATAGCTGGGAATGGTGCCCTGCTGGCATTTTGAAGACAGAGGCCAGAGACGCTGGAAAACACTGTACAATGCTGTTTAAGACAATTCCCCAAAATAAAAAATTACCCAAATATGTCAATCGTGTCAAGGGTGAGAAATTCTGCAAATTGCCTCTTAGATTGGCAGGCCCTATGGGTCTTTTATTATTCATTCACCTCAATGTCATAAATGTAACCTATTTCAATTGCACTGGGGGAGAATAGCTTCCCCCCTGCATTCCTTTGGTGGAACAAATAGCACTCCAGCAAACTTTCTCAGTACTGCAATCACGGTAAGGTGGCTCATAAAACTGCTTACAGTCTGACCTCTACCTACTTCTCTAGCTGCTTCTCATACCATACTGTCCCCCTCCTTTCTTTATACTGGCCAATTTGGACAGTGGACAAATCTCCACTAACTTCATCTCTACCCTGAGGATACACAGTAAGTCTCCTCCCTGACAATTCAACCCCTAGTCTATAGCCCTTTCTGTAGCTGCCCAAGACTTAGGGCTAAAATTTTAAAGTTAATGTACTTTTTTTCTCATGCTACTTAAGTTTTTCAAATCCTGAAAATACACTTTGACACTAACATAAATAGCTTTACATTTGACAATTTAGCATTTATAGGCTAATACCATAAGGAAAATAAGAGTCATCCAAAGACTAAAACATTACCTCAATAACGCAAAAGAAAGGCACACTAGAAATAAGTTTCCTGCTATTCAATTCATTATATTATTCACAGTAAAACATAATTTCTAAAATGTTTAGAAACAACACAGAAACTTTCTAGAAAGGATCTAAAATAACTTGCCTTAGCCTTAGTTAAATTTGTGGAACTACATAAGACATTATATTTTCTAAAACACATTTACATTGCTCTTTAATCCAGTTTACCACTGAGCAAACAAAAACAAAGTAGTATAATAATTAAAATTTTTCTAGCTGTTTCTTAAATCTACTATTTCTTAAAGTTATTTGAAAATGCAATAACAAGTACTGTGAAATATTTCCAATGTTCAGGTTATTAACTACATATGTCAAGTAACTATTTTGTTCTGTTATCAAGTAGTTATATTTTCTTCCTATTTAAAGGATCAAATTCTTAAGTTCAGTCAATTCTAGGCAAAGCAATGAAGAAAGCAAAGAAAGTGAAAGAAGAAAAGATGGACACAAAGCTAATTCAATTCTAACTGCTTTAGTTATGGCTTCAGACAATGAAGGCTGCAGTGCTTAGTGGACTAATTATGCAACTCGAGAGAGACCATATTTTGTTCCAATACCAAAAAGCACAAATGTCTTCTGTGTCAGATGAAATTATTCAGATTTTTGCCTATGAAAAAGAAAGTAATTCTATTAAATTCATAATTCAAATAGTTTTTGGAATTTCCTTCTGTATTAGTAAAAATATACCCTTTGAAAAGTGGTTAATGTATTTATTACAAAGTGGTAATTCAACATGGTTCAAAACTATTAGGTGAATAAGCCTACTTCATGAAATTGCAGAACTAACCAACATATTAAGAGACATAGACTTAAAGTCCAGCTCTGTCTCTTTTTATCCTTTGCATCTCACTTTACTTCTGTAACTTTGTTTCCTCTTTTATAAAATGAGATTTTTAACCTCATCTCTATATAACACAGCTGTTGTGAAAATCAAATGTAAAATTATAGTACACTGATTTCACCTCAAGACTAATAGAACAAATGTTGAAGTAGTTCCAATAACACTAGTATTTACCAGCACAGTTACTCTTTGTAACTTTGTCACTATGGGTACCCTTAAGCGTACTTTTCTAAAACAGACCACAATCAAGACAGATTTGAAATATGATTACAAAGGTTACTATCTGCAGCCTTGGTGTTTCTTTCTTTCTTCTATCTATCTTGGCAATTTCACGGCCTCAGTAGGAAGGTGATTCTCAAACCTATTATTATAAATGAATGAATAAGGCAAATATGGTGAAATCCGGATAATTACTGAACATAGATGAGTATACAGAAACTCATTTACCCTAGGGAAAACCAACCTAGCTGCTAGCTACTTCTTGAACCACATTCCTTTTCACCTTTCCTGACAGGCAGTTCTACCCACAGAGCCCTCTCCACTGTTCCTCAAACATACCAATCTTACTAGTATTTTTGCTCTTGCTCTTTGTCTGGAAAGGTCTTACTCCTGGATTTTCACATGATTCTCTTCCTCACCTCATTTAGGTTTCTGCTCAAACATCAACTCCTCAGAAGGGCTATCATTGACCAATCTATGTCAATTAGCACTCTTCATCGCTCTAGCCCCTTATGCTTTACAGCAGTAAACACTAGTTTACATTACATTATAAAATAAGTTACGTATATCTTTAACATGGTGTGTCTCCCACCCCGATGTGTCTACAATATAAAAGCCGACTCCTCAGCTTGACACTCAGAATCCTTCCTATGGTCTAACCTGTTGTCTTTCTGCCAATCATATTTCTTCAGATACCCTATGAAATCAAACTTACTCTTCTCCATACATATTTCTCAATGTTCTTTGTGCTTTTGCTCAAGTAGTTCAAATTCTACCCACGCTATAACACTTCAGAATAAACGGCACCTTCACTGATATTCCTGGCTGCTACTCCTCTGAACTGCCACAACGCTTGACTTGTACCACTCTAAAGGAATTATTATTCTGTACTTTATTTCATTTAAATGTCCTCTATTAAACAATACGACCTTGGATGAAGGGTCTGTACTCAATTCATTTACAGATGTCTGAGTTACACAAAAGAAGAGTGCAAATATCTGTATATTTTCCTCAAATATTAGAAATAGGTATATGTTTTAGTGTTACTATATTGAAGGGCAGACAGAAAAGAAGAATGAAGACTACAATCTCAGGATAAACTTATAAATACCTAATGCAATTTCTTTGCTTCTTTAGTCACTGTTATAAAAATATACCTAATTTGCTTGTTTCCCCAAGTTCTTGCTTCTATTTTTAAATAGTTTTTTTCTATACAGTTTCCTAAATTTACTCATCTTTTCTTTCATTTAGGCTCAAATCATAGCTCTGCTCCTTAAGAGCTATGTTGACCTTTCCAAGTCTTAGTTGCCTAATCTATAAAATGGGAGAAAACATCAACAGGGTTATTATAGCATTAAATGAGATGATCTATGTAAAACCTAGTACAATGCCTGACACTTAATAGGCCCTCAATGAATGTTGCCTATTAGGCTACTGTTCTTCTTGTAAACAAATCTGACCCCTAAGTTTTAAAGACACAGGTTTAAATTAGTAGAATACTAATGAGTCGGGAATTTTAAAGTCATAAAATATTCCTAAACTGTATTTTTGCTAACTGTAAACTCAATGCTTTTAAATCGGAGGATAAATTCAGCTTATACTCACGTACCTGTTCTTTTTTTAAATTTAATAAGAATGTTCCCTATGAAAGCTGCACAGGTGGTTATGGCTAAAAACTCAAGGAATGCATAACATGGATTTTAATGTTAATTTCCAGACAAATTTGAACAATGAATTGCTTGGCAGTAGTTTCCTTCAGATCACTGTCATCCAGACTAACTTCCTATTGAGAAGGAAATTTATAGTTTAGCATCTATCAGAGTGACAATTACAAAGACAAAATTCACAATGGTAAACCACAAACAGAATACTTTCATTTATTTTTATGAATCCCATCATTGGCTAGGCTGTTAATCTTTCCTAGAACACACATGCACAGTCTTCCCCAGATCATCTCTCAGCAGGATAGATTGAGAGATCTGATCCTAAAAAATCAAATCCTGAACTAAGACATGTACAGTATACACAATTCTCTAGCTTCTCACGATTACCTGTAACTACAACACTGCTTTGCCAAATGTTAAACACTCAAGCTATTTTAAATCATAAGGAATCCCGAATCCCCCGCAAGGAATACTTATTGTGCAAAGAATTCGTCTTTGATTTTTGGACTAAACATAAATAATCCAGCTCTAAATCCTACATTAAAACTTATCACACTGAATCACAGAAGCTTGGCTTAGTTGAAGAAACACTGTGCCTAGTACTGTGTCACATAAACAGATGGCAGATTGGCACAGAAACACTGCAACTGGAGTCAGAAAACCCCATGTTGTGCTCCAGTCTTACTAATTCCTCTAAATCAGTCACCATCTCTCTGAAGCTTAAATTTGTCCAACTAAAAAAACGGGGAAAATAATAACTAATTTATTTGTATTCAGAATTTGCTTTTCATATGTATATTTGAATTACATACATATATTTGAATTACATACTTTTCATATGTAATTTGCTACAATCATATGTATATCTATTCATTACAACAGGCAAACCATTCTAAAGACAAATAAAAATTCAGAAAAATTATCTGGCAAAATGTAAAAATGCACACTGCAAAAAGTAAAAATTAATTTCATAAGATCATTCAGATATGAAACAGATTTTTAAAGATCAGACCATCAACTTGATTTGACAGATGAAAAAACTGTGATGTCTGATGCCAAAATGTTAGTTTTTGTGACCTAAGTAAAACAAAGTTCCAGACCGGAACTCAGATCTCCCCACCTTCATGTGGTGGTAGTGCTCTTTAGGACTGATGTGACTGTTCGCTAACTAAGTGAAACATGATACTCAAATTTCATTCAAGAAAAGTTTAATGTGCTATTTCTGCTTCTATTTTTATTCAGTAAAATTTAGATAATACCGACTACATATGAAGAATTCTGCTAGGCACTAAGGGTAATAAAAAGTAAACTCTAGTTCCGGTTCTAAAAGCACTCTGAATCCAATCACAGAGATAAATACACACACAAATAAGTACCAAGACACCATTTTAGCTACAATAATGCAAAGAAACAAATTTTTACTCTAGAAATACACTGGAAGGAACGATTTTACTGTTTGCTAACAGAATGTAACAATTAAGAAAATAATACAACATGACCAAATGGGATTTATCCTAGAGGTAAAGGATTGGTTCAATTAGGAAATCTATTAGTACATACCGTATTCATAAATCTAAGGCAGGTAGCAAACATACAATTTTCTCCTCACCACTGAGATGGAGTGTATGTGACAAAATTCAACACCTATTCGAAACCCAACACTCAAGGAAACAAGAATTAAGAGGTAATTTCTCAAAATGATAAAATATATACATTTTAGTCCTACAACCATTAAATTATTTAATAAAGAAATAACAAAGGCATTTCCACTAAGATCAGGAAAAAGGCAAAGATGCCCACCATTTCTACTACTATTATTGTTTTCTGAGACGGTGTCTCGCTCTGTCGCCCAGGCTGGAGTGCAGTAGCGCGATCTTGGCTCACTACAACCTCCACCTCCTGGGTTCAAGCGATTCTCCTGCCTCAGCACCCGCCCCCAACCACCCAGAGTAGCTGGAATTACAGGTGCCTGCCACCACGCCCAGCTAATTTTTTGTAGAGACAGGGTTTCACCATGTTGGCCAGGCTGGTCTCAAACTCCTGACTTCAGGTGATCCACCCGCCTCAGCCTCCCAAAGTGCTAGGATTACGGGCGTGAGCCACCACGCCCAGCCATTTCTACTACTATTCAACATCATACTAGAGGTATTAGCCAAATCAACTAGTTAAGAAAAATCAGTCAAAGGAATAATAGGTAAGGAGAAAGTAAAACTATCTTTATTTGCAGATGATATAATGGTAGCCTAAAAACCCTTGAAGAATCAATAATAAAATTAACTCAAAAATAAGATTCAATGAAGTAGCAAGATAATAAATTAACATACAAAAAATAGTTCTCCTATACAAAAACAATAATCAGGGAAAATAATGGCAGAGAAAATCCCATTTATAGTAGCAACAAAAAGATGAAATACTTAGGAATAAACTAAACAACGTGTAAAAACCACACAAGGAAAATTTCAGCACCACTGAAAGACATTGAAGAACACCTGAGCAAACAGAAAGACAACCCCATTCTTAGACAGGATGACAACATTATAAAGATGACATTTCTCCCTTACTTTATAAGCTCGAGACAATACAATGAAAATACTAACAAGCTATTCTGTAAAGTTTGGAAAGTTGATATTCAAGTTGATATGGAAAATCAAACATGCAAGAACAGGTAGGAAAACATTGAAAAAAGAAAACCACAAGTAGACCACCTTTATCAAACACTACAACACCAAAAATCATCTATAATTAAAGCAGTGTGGGACTAGACATAAATAGACCAGCAGAATTTAAAAAGTCTAGAATTAGACCCAAATATACCCAGAAATTTAGTAAATAACAAAGGTGGCATCTCAAATCACTAAAGTACAGATGGACTTTTCAATAAATGGTGCCAGGAAAACTAGGTATCCATTTGGAAAATATAAAACTTCATCTCTATCTCATATCATACTCCAGAATAAACTCCAAATGGATTAGGAATCTAGATATAAAACATGAAACCAGAGAAAGTACTAAAAAACAAATGGATGAATTCTGCTTAAAGTTGTGTATAGGGAAAGGAGAATCCAGAAACAATAAAAGAAAATATTGACTACATAAAATTTTTTAATTGGACAACACACACAGTACATGCAAAGCAAACTAAGATGAAATATTCGCAATATATACCATAAAAGGCTAATATATAAAGAACTCTTAAAAACAAAGGGAAAGGAGAGCATTTTTGCACCCCAGGGGCCGCTTCTGGTCACTCTGCAGCCGTCACCATGCCACAGAATGAATATACTGAATTACACTGTAAACACTGCAGATAACATTTGGATTACCATGAGACAAAGAGAAAGAAGGAAAGTCGAGAGGCTCATGAATGTTCAAAGAAGGCAAAGAAAATGATTGTTCTGAAGGCTAAGCTTAATTATAAACAGCGCCATGCTGAGAAAATACAAATAAAAAAGACTATCAAGATGCATGAAAAGAGAAACATCAAACAAAAGAATGATGAAAAGACTCCACAGGGGGCAGTACCTGCTTATCGGCTAGACAGAGAGACAATCTCGAGCTGAAGTACTTTCCAATATGATTAAAAAGAAACAAAAAGAGAATGAGGGAAAATGGGAAGTCCCTCTGCCCAAAGTATGTGCCCAGAGAGAAACAGAAGTATTAAGTTATTCAAACAGGAAAGAGAAAGAAGAAGGCATGGAAGAGGATGGTTACTGAAGTCTGCTTTGCTGGAGATGGCTTTACAAGAAAACCACCTAAATATGAAACATTCATCAGGCCAATGGGCTTGCGTTTCAAGAAAGCCCATGTAACACATACTGAACTGAAAGCCACCTTTTGTCTACCAATACCTGGCATAAAGAAGAATCCCTCATTCCCACTGTATACAACTTTGGGTGTTATTACAAAGACTGTCATTGAGGTAAATGTGAGCAAATTGGGTCTTGTGACGCAAGGAGGCAAAGTTATTTGGGGAAATATGCCCAGGTTATCAACAATCCTGAAAATGATGGATGCATAAATGCAGTCTTACTGGTTTGACAGCAATTTCATATATAATTGTTGAGCACTACACACCAATTGAAAAAATTGCCATCACTGTAATGTTTCTGAATACTATCAAACAGCCATACCTGTCTGCAATCATCAAGAGATTATTAAATTGTAAACATTAAAATGGGAAACAAACAAACAAACAACAAACAAAGGAAAAAGGACCAAAAATCAGATACAGGATAAAAGACACAGTCAATTCACCAAAATTAAAAGGGCCCTCAGATATATAACAATTGCTCAAATTCACTCAAAATTAGAGAAATGCCAATTAAAACAACACTGAGATACAATTTCTCATCTATTAGACTCACAGAAATTTTAAAACATGACAAAACATTCCATTAGTGAGGATGTAAAGAAAACAGGCACTTACATACATTGCTGACGGGAATACAAATTGGTACAACCATTCTTAAGGGAGTGTTGGTAATGCGT
This sequence comes from Colobus angolensis palliatus, assembly GCF_000951035.1. Lineage (NCBI taxonomy): Eukaryota > Metazoa > Chordata > Mammalia > Primates > Cercopithecidae > Colobus > Colobus angolensis. Next base: position 35,175,899 of record NW_012118487.1, read on the forward strand.
AACAAAATTGCATATACACTTACCTTTGGTCCCAACAATTCCACTTCAAGGAATCCACCCTGGGAATATACCTCCAAATATACAAAGACAAATACACACTGCAGCATTCTTTGTAATTGTAAAATATTGGAAACTTGGATGTGCCATATTCAATTACCTTCCTATGGTAGGAATATGGCACATAGGAAAGTGACTGAATAAACTATGGTACATCCAAGTTATGCAACTGTGGGGAGAAATAAAGAATGAGGAAAATCTCTATAGTATGAAATGATTTCCAGGACACAGTGTTAGCTAAAAAAGCAAAGTCTGAAAAAAGCAAAAAAATACCTATAGTATGTTATGTTCATGCAAGAATGAAGGGGGATATAAGAAAATACACGTTTCTACTGAAAAAGCAAAAGAAACCCAAAGCACCAGAAGGATAAACCAGAAACTGAAGAGACAGGATACCTACCCCAGGCAGGTGAGAAAGGAAAAAGGCATGGGAACAGTGTAGCAAGGCTAAGGATGGTGTGACACTTCTCTGGATACACGATATATTTTGTAATAATTCTGACTCTAAGAACCATAGTAATTTCCACATGCTGACATGGTGTCGGAAAACAAAGAAAACTTCAAAAACAGATGGGGGTTTGTTGAAAGAACACAGGAGCCAACCTGAAGGAGCCCATAATGGCCAATGCTGGAACAAATATAGCAACAAAATAAATGATAGTACTAGATTAAAAACAAGGAGTAAAATATTAATGAGTCCATACTGATATAAACAATCTGATAAGTAAATGGAGGAAAAGGGACAACTCTTCTTCCCAATAGACTACAATAAGTAAATTAACACAGGAAGCAAAGTGGGAAACAATCAACATCAGGCAAATATCACAAACACTGCAGACAACATCCACTTGATAGATGCTAAAGTTAGAGAGCAATAGTTTGAGGAGAAACAGGATTTACACAGTCTCCATGTAGCTCCAACAAGATACTTACCAACTAAAAAGGGATAGTAACTTCATAGTGTAAAAACAGCACACTCAACCAAGTGATCAAGTAATCATAAGTAGTAAGACATATATCATAAACTCCTCAATACAATGCACTAGGAAAGACACAACATCACTTTTGTGGTATTCTTGCCAAAAATGCATAGGCTCATTCCAGTCATGAGAAAACATCAGACAAACCCAAACTGCGAGATATTCTAAAAATAACTGATCAGTACTCTTCAAAAGTGTCACAATCATAAAGAAAAGCAAAATGTCAGAAACTTTAAAAGAGACTACGGAGAAATCACTAAATTCAACGTGGGTTCCTATATAGGACCCTGGGACTGAAAACGGACAGCAGTTGAAAATTTGGTTTCACTCTAATAAGAGCTATAGTTTAATTAATAATACTATACCAATGTTAATTTCCTACTTGTAATAATTATATTACAGTTATGTAAGATGTTAGCATTAGGGGAAATGGGGTGAGGAATGTAAAGGAACTCTGTACTATATTTGCAGCTCTTACTCAAGTCTAAAATTAGATTAAAAGTTTTTTTAAAAACAGTAAGAAATTCTGAACAAAGGTAGAGGAATTATCCTTTAAATAAAAGGAGAAAATCTCTTCCAGTGAGGCCAGAATAAAGGAAGAAGGAACCTATAGAGACAGTGAAGAGTAACATGGAAAAATGGAAGGTGAAGGCAGTTCATTTTTGCTATCTTTTACTTTCTTGCGAAACAGGAGTTATCATTTGACCCCCTGTATAAAACAGCACCAATGAGGAAAATATAGTAGGTCCTCCCTTTATCCATGTTTTAGCTTCCCACAGTTTGTTATCAACTGTCAACCACGGTCTGAAAATAAACCTCTCTTCTTTATAAATTACTCAGCCTCAGGTATTCCTTTATAGCAACTCAAACAGACTAAGAAAATATGTTATAATTGCTCTATTTTATTATTACTGTTATTAATCTCTTATTGTGCCTAATTTACAAATTAAACTTTATCATAGGTATAGGAGAAAACTTAGTATATAGAGAGTTTGGGACTATCTACAGTTTCAGGTATGTGGGTTTTGGAACATCTCCCCCAAGACTATGGGAAGACTACTGTACATCATTATCATTCAGCTCTGGAAAAGACCAAATAACTCAAGGCATACAGAGAAACATAAATCAAATTTCTGTGAATTACAGAGACAGGTACTAAATATGATATGTACATATATATATATATATATATATTTTTTTTTTTTTTCTTTTTGAGATGGAGTTTTGCTGTTGTTGCCCAGGCTGGAGTACAATGGTGCTATCTCAGCTCATTCTTTAAGTGCTCTGATCCACTTCACATTTATTTCTTAAAGGTCTTCTTGTTTATAACTTTGATAACAAAATACATGGGAGTAACAAGACTTAAGAAGTTAATGACCTACAATTTGTGCTGTTTAGCTTATACATTTTCTAATTTTTGTATGAATTCACTTATCTTTGAAAGCTGTCTTTAAAACAGAGTGATAAATTACTACTATAAAACCACCACTGATGTTCAGCCCTCACAGGCCAGTCATATTGGAGGCCAAAATGTCATAAGTCATCTCTCGGGGTTCTACTATAAATGAGCCAGAGGTATTTGCTAACAAAAGAGTGTAAGAACCAAAGACCTACAAAGTGAATTATTAATTAGAATTTGTCACCTCAAGTTTAAAATCCATCCAACTCTTTGTAGTTGCTTTGATTTTACTAGAAAAATCATATTTTTATATATATATACTGAATAGACCAAATCTATACAGAGGGAAACCTTATAAGATCCTTTCCCAAATTTTAGTGAGGGAGAGTTTTACACTCTACCACTCTTAAATGCATTTAAGGTCTTCTTAGCACCCAGGAAAGAGAGGGCAGGAGGTATTAGATTTGCCAGGATCCCTAAAACCCCTTCAGAGTCTCCATGACAACACTGAGTTTAAAGATTCAGAAGTCTAATGATAAAGGATTTATGGCAGGAGTGTTGTTGAACACAAATCATAATGTGAGCTTTTCAAATTCAGGTACTCATATAACAGGTGGTCTGAAGTGGTATGCCCAAGACACAGGAGGGCAGATATAACCACAGCAGACAAGATAAACATGGCACATTACACTGGAATAAGAATTTACATTCTTTTTCACTAAAATACATATGATGGAATCCAAAGCAAAATTCACTTGAATAAAACAACACACGTAAGTCTTCAAAGAAATTTACTGAATTTTTATGATAAAATACGAGTCTTCAAAGAAATGTCTGAAGAGTTATTACTCTTTCTAAAGGTACTTTAGTTAAAAAAAAAAGTTTGAAAAGTACTATGAATAATGATATACAGCATCAAGAACTTCTGACTGGTGAGTCAAGGACAATAAAAGAGGTAAATAGAAAACACTGAGTGCAAAAACTAGCAAAACTTGGGCTTGCTTTGAAGTGATTTTGCTTAGTTTCTTTAGACTTGATATTCCAGAAATCAGTTATTATTCTAAAGAATTTTTTAAGTGGCTCTATTTCTTTCACTTTTGATGAAATCTATTGGAATATGCCCATCTTTTCTCATTCACAGATAAATAGGAAGAGAATGGTAAGATTAGTTTTTTCTTTACCATGAGAATATGTTTATTTTGCAAGTTATTTTTAATTCTTTAGCCACAATTTCCACACATTTTTATATTACAACTTTTAAAAATACTTTCTAAACATCAGATACAGAACTTGTTCAAGGTTAAAAAGGAAAAACATATTCTTTCTGTTAAATAACATCACATTATATTTAACCTAAAGACTATTAACCTTTTGAATAGCAAGAATGGAAGCACCTGGAGGTCATACTTAGTTGTAGGTCCCAAAACAGCCCTGAGGTCCTAGAGGAAAATATCTTTTATAAACCATAACAAAATTCTCACCTCAAAATAAAGTAGTATGAAATGTGCACAATTATATCTGTATTTACATCTTTACAATATCCAGAAACCTACTGGATTTTTAGAAATTACAATGAAAACAGGTTTATATTCAGAAAACAGAGTTTATACCAAGATGACGCTGCTTGAAACCTGGAAAAGAGTTGTTATGATTTCATAACTGAATATTAATTTTCAAGTTGAACTGACTTGTTTACAATAAAAAATTGAGTTACAATACATGACTCCATTTTAAAACTATATGTTCAGAGTTGAAAATATCCAAAATAAAGAAGCTTTCAGTCATTTCGTTTCCTATGATGACAGTTCTCCTAACAAGAAAAACCAATCATTTTCCTTACTGTCCAATGCAAAAGAACTGAAAATGGCTGACCACACAATGTGCTGAAAGTATATTACATTTATTTTTATAAATAGAATAACCAAAGAAGATAATACAGAATAATTTACATTATTTTTCTGTCTTTATATTAACAACTATCTGGTATCTGTAAAAGCTATTTTGCTAAATACCTACAAGTTCTTTTACATATTGATAAATTAAGTTCAGGCTACTTAATAAGATAAACACATCAGGCCAGGCATGATGGCTCAAGCCTGTAATCCCAGCATTTTGGGAGGCCAAGGCCGGCGGATCACTTGAGCCCAGGAGTTCAAGATTAGCCTGGGCAACCTGGCAAAATCCTGTCTCTATAAAGAAAAAAAACCAAAAATTAGCCAGGCAAGGTAGCACACACCTGTGGTCCCAGTGACTCAGGAGGCTGAGGTAGGAGGATCACTTAACCCGGGAGGCAGAGGTTGCAGTGAGCCGAGACTGTGACACTACACTCCAGCCTGGGCAAAAGATTGAGACTCTGTCTCCAAAAAAAAAAAAAGATAAACACATCAGTCTAGATAATTCAAAAGTAGAAAGCCCTAACAAAATATAGTTAATTCTGAATTATATGTATAATAAGAAACAATTTAAAAGTTAACCTAACAGATTTTCAACTATGCCTATCTCTACCACAATAGCCAACTCTTAGGTAACAAAATTGACTGTTTGCAGAAGTCTTTTTAATTTCCCCACTCAGACTGTGTTACAGAGAAACTAATGAGAAGTAAAATGATAAGACTCTCAAAACTAAATTACTCACTGAAAAGAAAACTAGCTGTAAATTAACTCCAAATTATTCAGCGTGCTGTGGCCTCATTCTTCATAGACGGCTGAGTTCCAGAACATTAGCAGTGAAGCCAACCAAGAACCAAGAGAGGTGGTCATCTCTTTGTTGTTGTAATTGATTTCATTCAAAGATCAAACAGGTTACCTGTTATTTGGTATTATCTGAGCTTCTTTTCTCCCTTAGCAATGGATAACTGGAGAGTTACTTTTTGTTACTAAATTCACAAAACCATATAAAATAAATCCCTTCAATATTCACAGGTAATTTTTTTTAATGAAAAAGGCTCAAAGTAAATAATCTAAAAATATAGCTTAACATATATATAGTTACATATAGAAATATTTATAGATATGTGTATATACATGAGTTAGTGTACACACATATATTTCCTCACTGTCCACTGGGAGGGCCTAGAAGCAATGACATTCCAGTAGCAATGAGCACACAGAGTGCCCAGATGTTGGTTTCCAACACTACTCTCCAATAGAAGGAATTAGTGCTCCTTGGAGAAAAGGCTGATTCTAGGCCTGTGGTAGGTGAGCCTACAGCATTTTGTAATACCAGAAAGTTAAAAGTGCTCAAAAACAAACAAACAAAACAAAACAAAACAAAACAAGAACAGAAGTCTCACAATGATAGGAGTATGTCAAAGGAATACAGGAACCAAATAAAAGAGCTCCCAATGGCCAAAGCTGAAACAATTTAAGCAACAAAGTAAATGAAGTACTACTGGATTTACCCTTAAGTATAAAATAAATATCCATGAGTCAGATTGATATAAATAAATGAATGAAAGGGGAGAATAGACAAAAAACCCTTACAGAAAATGTTTCAAAAATTTATGTAGACACTCCACCCTTAAAGAGGTAGAGCATAATTCCCCACTCCCCAGTTGTGTGCTTCAGAGAGACTTTCTTCTAAAAAGTACAATATACAAAAGGAAGGGGGAAAAAGAGTAACTTTACAGTGGACAAAACTGACGAACATTATCTCAAGCCAAGTAGTCAAGGTTAATATCAATGGCATTATCATATTAATAGTTTGTATTCTTGGCTGGGTACAGTGGCTCACACCTGTAATCCCAACACTTTGGGAAGCTGAAGTGCATGGATCACCTGAGGTCGGGAGGTTCAAGACCAGCGTGGCCAACACGGTGAAACCTCTCTCTACTAAAAATACAAAAATTAGCCGGGCATGGTGGCATGTGCCTGTAGTCCCAGCGACTCGGGAGGCTGAGACAGGAGAATCGCTTGAACCCGGGAGGCAGAGGTTGCAGTGAGCCGAGATTGCGTTACTGCACTCCAGCCTGGGCAACAGAGTGAGACTCTACCTCAAAAAAAAAGGCTGTATTCTTGATATGATGTGATGGGAATGGCACTTTACTTCTGTGATCTTCCTCCTAGAAACATATCACCCCGTCAAATTATGAGAAAAACAGCAGGAAAGTCTCAACAGAGGGATAGTCTACAAAATACCTGACCAGGCAGTAATCTTCAAAACTATCAACTTGTCATGAAAAACAAGGAAATCTGAGAAACTGTCAAAACAAGAGGATACGTGACCACTAAAAGTAATATGCTATCCTGGATGGGATCCTTGAACAGAAAAAAAAAAAAAAAGACATTGGGGAAAAGTGAGGCAATCTGAATAAAACATGGACTTTAATAATTATGTGTCAATATTGGTTCATTGTGACAAATGTACTATGCTAATGTAGTATGTTTTTGTTTTTGAGATAGAGTCTCACTCTGTCATCCAGGATGGAGTACCATGTCATGATCTCTGCTCACTGCAACCTCCGCCTCCTGGGCTCAAGTGATCCTCCCACCTCAGCCTCCCAAATAGTTGAGACCACAGATGAGCACCACCACGCCTGGCTAATTTTTTGTATTTTTGGTTGAGATGGGGTTTCACCATGTTGCCCAGGCTGGTCTTCAACTCCTGAGCTCAAGTAATCCACCCGCCTTGACCTCCCAAAGTGCTAGGATTACCAGCATGAGCCACCGCACACAGCCTAATACCTTATAATAGGTGAAAGTGGGTATGGGAAGCTCTATTCTATCTTCACAGTAATTCTGTAAAACCAAAACCATCCAAAAATAAAAGGGTCTATTACAAAATAATCTAAGAATACTGTGCTATATTTTATATAACTACTAATAAAACTTTTTTTTTTTTTTTTTTTTGGAGACGGAGTCTTGCTGTGTCACCCAGGCTGGAGTGCAGAGGCATGATCTCAGCTCACTGCAACCTCTGCCTCCCAGGTTCAAATGATCTTCCACCTCAAACTCCCAAGTAGCTGGGATTACAGGTGCAGACCACCACATCCAGCTAATCTGTATATGTCTATTTTTTAGTAGAGAGAGGGTTTCACCATGTTGGCCAGGCTGGTCTTGAACTCCCAACCTCAAGTGATTCACTCACCTCAGCTACCCAAAGTGCTGGGATTACAGGCGTGAGCCACTGTGCCCGGCCTAATAATTTATTTCCATATACGTGAAAGAAATAGTCTAAATGAAATTTAATTACAGGTTGATTATCCCTTTTCCAAAATGTTTGAGACTAGAAGTGTTTTGGATTTCAGATTTTTTTGGCATTTGGAATATCTGCATATGCATAATGAGGTATCTCCAGGAAGGGACCCGAGTGTAAACACAAAATTCATTTATGTTTCATATACACCTTATACACATAGCCTGAAGGTAAATTGATATAATACTTTTAATAACTTTTTGCATGAAACAAAGTTTGTATACACTGTACCATCCAAAAGCAAAGGTGTCACTATCTCAGCCACTCATGTGGACAGTCTGTGGTTGTTTGACATCACCATCATTCCTGTCTCTGAATTTATATGCTACTAATAACCAATCATTTCTTACACATACACATGGCATTGTATTGCCCTTTGTGGGCATGCTTGCGTAGGTGTATCTGGGTGTATGAGGAAAAGATATATGGCAGCTGAAGGGGGCAGGCAGGTCTTTTTTCTCTTGGGGAAATTGTTGTACATCTGCATTCTGACTTCGATTCATCACATAAAGTTGGGTGTGGAATTATGTACTTGTAGCATCATGTTGGGCTCAAACAAGTTTCGAATTTTGCAGCATTTTGGATTTCAAGATTTTGGATTAGGAATGCTCAAACTGTATTACTATTTTAACAGTATTTTGATAAAAATTCACATTCAAATTCTTGTATTACAAAACTCAATGAACTGAAATCCTTAATACCATTAACTTGGAAATTTAATGAGTCAAATTTACGTGTCAGGCACTGAGCTAGGTCCTACGGATTCAACAATGAGCCAAAAAAGAAAATAAGAAATGGACCTTACCTTCATGAAGTTTATAGGCCACTGAACAGAAAGACAATCTTACAGTCACATGAATAAACGTAAATTGCAAAGTGTGGGAAATGTATGATGCTATTACCTTAATGTGGGAGGTCAGCATATTCTCTAAGGATGCAAAACTTCGGCTGAGGTATGAGGGATGACTAGGCACTACCAAGTGAAATGAAATGAAAGTAAAGAAAAAATGGTCCAGACAGAGAGAAAAGCATGTACAACAGCCTTGCAAAAAAGGCAGGGAGCAAGGTACATACAAAGGACTAAAGAAGGCCAGCATGGTTGAACTGGAGACTTACGCATAACATGGTACAAGATGAGTTTGGAGAGCTAAACGTTGTTAAGCAGTTTTATTGTTTTATTTTGATACTAGAAGCAATGGAAAGCCATAAAAGCACTGGGGGAGGAAGAAGGAGAGTGACAATCAAATGTGTGTTTCAAAACAAATCACTGTGCCTTCAGGATGGGTAATGAATTAGAGAGGGGCCAAAGCAGAAGTGGATAGATAAGAATGGAGGCTACTGTAAAAGTTTCAGGCAAGATGAAATGGCAGTAGTGGAAACAGGAAGAAATAGAAAAATTCAAAAGTCATGTAGAAAGTAAGATTTTAAAAACCTGTTGATCACTGGATCTATCAGGGAGAGGGACTTAAGGATCACTTCTAGTTTTCTGGATTTTACAATGAAAAGATAATTGTGTCACTCACTGAAAAAAGGAACAAAGAAAGAACCAACGTTGTACAGTTTTGGTAGGGAAGGAAGGAGAAATCAGTTTTATTTTAGACATACTGGATTTGGGATACCTTTAAGATATTCAAGAGAGGATGTCAACAAGACAACAAGACATACAGATCTACAGCTCAAAGGAGACAGAAAACACTCATGCCCTTAATGAAGCTGACATCTTTATCCTAGAAAAGCAGCTAACTATAATCCCCAAACATCCAAGAAAAACATTAGACTTAGACTTTGACCATCTGGATTTAGTTAAAACAAAAAGCTGAGAGAGAACATGGCAATAACATTTCATCAGCTAAAACAAAAACTGCTAGGCACCATGGGTAACAGATTTTTAAACTCATGGCTCAACAACATGGGAATTATGTATCATATCATACCATGTCACATTTTAAAATTTTATCAGGGCTGGCCAATGTTGTTGGAAATGTTCTGAATTTGCACTGTCCAATAAAGTAGCCACTAGCCACATACGATACTGACACTGAAATGTGGCTGGTACAATTGAGGAATTGAACCTTTTATTTGTATTTAATTTTAACTAACTTAAATAGCCACATGTGGCTAGTGCCTCTGGCATTAGGCAGTGCAGGTTTATAGCTTCCTCATATATTTCATCTGATTCCCCAATACCTACTTTTCAAATTAACTGGGAGAGAGGTGCGGTGGGTCAAGAGATTAGAAGAATAGAAAAAACATCCTTTCCATTTTCTGCTTATTACTTGAATCTCTATTCCAAGAATTTATAATACTTAGGCTAGATGCATTGGCTCACGCCTGTTATCCCAGCACTTTGGGAGGCCAAGGCGGAAAGATCGCTTGAGCCTGGGAGTTCAAGACCAGCCTGGGCAATATTTAGCACTGAAATAAAACAGATAAGGTCCTGGCCATTTTAGAGATTACAGATCACGGGCTTATATCCAGGGTCTCTTTCCACTGGGAGTGTAAATTCTTGATCCATCCCTTTGTAGGTGTGTGACCCTGGACAAAGCACTTTACCTAAATCTCAATTTCTTTATTTCTAACATGGTGATGTTATCTGCTCTACTTGGAATGGCCGGAGTAAAAATAAAATGAGGATATATGTGAAAGTGCTTTGTAAATTATTACATGCTAAACAAACAGAAGGTATTAAACAAAGTAACATATTCTTTTTCTCTAGGGCAAAGATTTCCAACCGGTGTGCCAAGAATGGATTACAGATGTGCTGAAATTGTGACCCATTCCCTCGTGCCACAGCTTCCAGGGAACCAGGGAGGGCCTGGCTCTAGTCTGCCGTACAATTATAATCATTTTTTATGTGTGCCATGATGACTATCTCAGGCTAGCAGAAACTGGAGTTGGTGAACTGACTCCCTCTGGATGATTTAGGGCTTACCACTAACTCTGCTGCTTTTATGATCATGTTCCAAAGGCAGTATGCCACTGTTCCCCAAGGACCAATGAGGCTCAAGGTTGAAAATCAAGGAGCTGCTAGTCCAATGCTATCACAGATGAACAAAAATAAAATATAAATTCTTATCTTAGGTGAGAACATGGCAGACACTGCCATATTTTCACAAAAGATTTGAGCAATCGCCTGTTTTGCAACTACCTTCAGATCCCCAAATCTTTGTCTTTCAAGAGAGGATGTGATTTTTTTCCAAATAGTTATTCAGATTCTAGTGACTGAGGTCATGAAGTGATGATGCCAGGCAAGAACTTTTCATTTTTGTATGTCTCAATCTGAACTGACAGTAATACTAGAAGAAGATTTCAAAGCAGATTGCCTACTCTGAAGAACAGCATTCACTTAAGTATGTTCATTAAGGGAAAAAAGCGTATTTCATAAAGAGACTTTATATTCCTTTTCCAGGAACAACTAAAGGTTTAAGCAACACCTGCCTATGCTCATCCTAAGACACAGGCTTAGAAGGAATGGAGGATAATGGAATGAGAGATGGGAGAAAGAGGAGAACAGGAATAAAGGAAAGAGAAAAAGAAAATAAATACTTTTGTCTCATAAAGAATATCTGTTAATGTGCAAGAGCCATTCAGTGGCTTCCATGACTGCCAAAAGCTAGTCGAGATCAAGGAAAACAAAATTATTTTCAGACCAATAGTCTTTTTCATACATCCAGAAGTAGTGCCACATATCTGACTTTTAGTTTGTCATGGTCCTAAGTCATCAACTTCCATGTTAAGTGGAACAACTCACTGTCCATTCTGTACAAATATTTTAGTTTTTCATCCATAGCCATATTAAAGTTTCCTGTTTAATTTACTCCTTCTTCCATTCTGAATTGATTCTTTCCTCCATCATACATTTATTATTCTAAAATTTATTTATACTTCCAGACTCTTACAATGCCCAGTTTATTACTTATAATCTTCGTTTTCACATTTTCCACTCCTCATATACACACACACACCATCTGTTTATTATTTGAATCTTCATTTCAAGAATTTATACTTACAATTCTTTATTTCAAGTAGGTGTGTGTGTTCTGACACACACACACACACACCAGAGACTTATATCCATCCCCATAGGAAACCCCTACCAACTGCCTCCTCCAAATTCACTTATTTTTGTCAAACTTCTCAGTATGATATTCAACCAGATGTTCATCCACTGAAGATTAAGAATGGAAACGACCTTTTCTTAACACCTGATAGAAGATCTGGTGATATATCTCCAACTCATTTCAAAAAGGACATAATGGACACATGGTAGAAGTTGTCTACAGTAGTAGTCTGGAGTCAGACAACCTAGGTTCAAATCCTGGCTCCACCAGTGCAATTCTGAGCAGACTACTTTAGCTTCAGTTAATCATTCAGCTTTATTTTCTTCACCTATAGAAAGAGGACTTTAGCCACTTTATAAAGTTACCAGATGAGATAATAATGTAAAGCACTTAGCTTAATGCACATAAGCAAATAAATGTAATTGTTACACTGTTAGATAGAAACTATCTTCCGAATCTGTCATTACCTTAAAAGGAAACTAATTTAGCATAAGCTAGTCTGTTGTTGTTTTTGAGATGGAGTCTCACTCTGTTGCCTAGGCTGGAGTGAAGTGGTGGGATCTTGGCTCACTGCAGCCTCCACCTCCTGGGTTCAAGTGATTCTCCGGCCTCAGCCTCCCAAGTAGCTGGGACTATAGGCGTGCACCACCACACCCGGCTAATTTTTGTATTTTTAGTACAGATGGGGTTTTACCATGTTGGCCAGGCTGGTCTTGAACTCCTGACATCAAGTGATCCACCCGCCACAGGCTCCCAAAGTGTTGGGATTACAAGCGTGAGGCACTGTGCCCAGCCTAGCATAAACTATTGTCTAAAAACTTATGTTGACTGCTCCCCCAAGTGAAGTTGCTAGACAGAGGAAAGCTTATTTCATTTTGTGAGCAGAAGAAACTGGTTACTCAAGATAGACTACGATGAGCTGTATAGGTCTCTTCAAGTTAACATTCTAAAAAAAAATATCAGATTTTAGAACTGCAACCCTCAATCAACAAATAATTCACAACCAAATCGGTAAGTTCAAACATGTACTCTAAAACTTACATTAAGTTTGGAAGGATACTAACTTATTCACAAGAGAGAAACAATCATTAAAATATCTCATACACAATGGAGGGAAAGGGGATGTCAAGATAAGCAACAACATTCCAAAGGACCACACCACTGAAACATCTTGTTTGTTCTTCCTAGCAAAGCCAAATCAAATCCTAAGGTACATGCCTCAAGCAAAAACAGTTAAGAAAATGAAAGCAAAATGCAACCAGAATTTAAATCTTTTACTCTGAACTGTGTCTAGTAGCTTGGTGATATTTAATACATATTAAAGATAAGCGCATCAGTTTGTAAATCCACTGGATCTCCAGAGCACTGACCACAAACAGCTATCCCTAAAAAGAAACCTCAAAACCACAAATCAGGAAATGAAGTGGGCAGCCTCATTTCCTTCTGTAAGCCTAGGAAGGAATTTAGAAACACTAACGTTTTAAAGTAGAGATTTCAATATCAAACTAGAATCCCCGCATTCTCCTTTCCTTGGTCCCAAAGCAAACAATTTACGGTTTGAGAAAACACACAAAACACACACACGCGCGCGCGCACGCCCGCGCACGCACACACACACCTGTTTTCACTAACTTCAACAAGACACTGCCTAAGTGGAAAACACACACACACACACACCTATTTTCACTAACTTCAACAAGACACTGCCTAAGTGGTGGTTTTAATCTATCAAGAGGCTGTATATCTCCTTTGAGAATTTGATAAAAAGAATGGACACTTTCCCCAGGGGGGGAAAAATTCACCCAAACAAAACTGCATATAATTTCAGGGGTGGGAATGAGGAAGACCCCTGAAAGTTGTTGACCCTTAGGCCATGAACCCCAAGTCATCATCCAGGATTAAGGCAAATCATAATCCAGGGTAAACCAATTTATCAATCTGAATAAAACCTAAAGTAACTTAGGCAGGGATTTAATCTAGAAAATAAATTAGAAATCTTTTCTGTTTTCTCAGATAAAAGTGTGTTAGACTTGGTAGTTGGGAGAAGACGTGGGTCATGCTAAGCAAGGAAAACAAAACAAAAAACACCACAGGACAAACGAAAGAAAAGTAGAATTAAAACAGTAGTAAAACATAGTCATCTGTAGCCGCTCTGAGAGAACAGCAATGAAATGGCCAGTTAGGCCGGGCGCGGAGGCTCACTCCTGTAATCCCAACACTTTGGGAGGCCAAGGCGGGCGGATTATTTGAGGTCAGGAGTTCGAGACCAGGCTGGCCAACATGGTGAAACCCCGTCTCTACTAAAAATACAAAAATTAGCCAGGCGGTAGTGGCGCCTACCTGTAATCCCAGCTACTCGGAAGGCTGAGACAGAAGAATCGCTTGAGCCTGGGAGGTGGAGGTTGCGATGAGCCAAGTTCGCGCCAAAGCACTCCAGCCTGGGCGACAGAGTGAGCCACCGTCTCAAA
>NW_012118487.1:35190107-35231314 GCF_000951035.1 Colobus angolensis palliatus
AAAAAAAAAAAAAAAAAAAAGAAAGAAAAGAAAAAAGAAAAGGCCAATTCCCGAAACCTTAACAGACAGCTGACTTAAGGTAACCATTTCTGGTGCACATTTCTATGCCAATTAAGTTAATTAAATGGCAAACGTGAACACACCCTTACAGGTGAAAGTATGAAAGCAAAAGTTTATGAGAAGTTCTGGATCTCTTCCGGCTTTTCCTTATCAAATAAGAACGCAGTTAGATGAATTTTATACTTTAGGAGAAAACAGGGTAAGGGCGGGGGACAGAAATCCTAAGAGTGGCTAAAGGATCTGCAGGAAGTGTAAAGTGTAAACTTTTTGAAATCAAAGGGCTTAAGAGGAAGGTAAGAACAAAACGAAGTAACAACAAAATAAAGTAAAAGGGAAAAACGTCTAGCGTCTAAAAACTTTTTTAAAAATTCTCTCCTTTTCCTAGACACGTAAACAGTAGTAACTTGGCAAACAGTAACGGAGCTGAAGACAACCGCACAACTCCCTTTCCAAAACTCCAGCATTTCTTGAACGTCCTCGGACGCACAGTCAGGCTTGGACATTTCACAGGCAAGACTCCTCCCTGCACCACTGCCAGAAGAACCTCTCAGAGGGACTATCACTCTCTCCCTTCCTCCTCCTGCGGGAGAAAGGAAGTTGGGGATGCAGGGAGAGGAGGGGAGAAATGAGGGTTGGACACCAAGCCTGAAGGAGGCCCACTCCGACACTTTGTCAAGAAACGTCCGGATTCCGGATCCTGCAACCCCTTTTCCCACCCAATGGTATGCAAAGCCAAGAGCGTGCCTCCCTGCAAGGGCCGGTCCTACACCTTCACTCGACTGTTTCGGGGGCACACTCAGAGGGACAAAAGGAATGAAGGAACAGAAACCAAAGGCATAACACTTGGACAGATAAGGCATAGACTAAGGAGAGGTGTGCCCTGTAAAAGTCCGGAATGGCGAACCCGGAGGCAACGTGTCCGCCCCACCAACCACCTCAAACCATCTTTCCCCCGCCTTTTCCCAGGCGAGCCAGCTCCGCCCTCACCTGTCTTAGGGTAACTCGGTAGCTTCTTAGTCGAGGCTTATCCCTTCCGCTGCTCTCTGGAATCGCCTCAACCCTGGCAAGAAGTGAGCGGAAACGAGACCCGGACCTTTTCCTTCTTCCTCTTCCCCCACGCACCTCGGCTGCTCGGGGGCGGGGAGCAAGTGCAGCTGTCACAAATTCACACTGACCAACCGCCGAGGACAGTCGGACTGGCGACCTCTCAACCCGGCCTCCAGAACTAGCACCAAGATCAGTGAAGCCGGAAGTGAGGAGACCGGAAATAGCGTTGTCCCTGGCCCTGGACGGCCTCTCTCTCCCTCAATCTGGCCTTGCCCGGCCACGTCTCGCTGGTGCCAGCGCACCTCCCACGAGGCTCCCTCCGCCCTTCTCCGGGAGGCGGGCTGCGCCCCCTCCCGCTGCTGCCCTAGCAACCACATCCGGGACTCCGGCGGTGTCGTTGCCCGAGCAATTTTCTGGCAGCGACCTAATAGTAGAAGGATGTGCGCGCGGGGCCAGAGGCACTGGCTAGAGCTGGGAGCTTGCGGAAGGGCGCCCCTGCCTGGTCTTGAGACGTCAAAGGTCTCCAGGAGCCGCCTCCCTCTTTTTTATTCACATACCCTAGCCTCACACGTTAGGAGTCTCCCCAACAGACCGTGAGCCGGTGTCGGGAGGGTGGAGGTGGATGTAGTTCACCGCCACGCTACCACAGAAGAGCGAAAGCTGCTTTCTCAGCCACCGGAGAGCACGAAGGTTATTCCAGTCCCGCGGGGAAGGTGGGGGTGGTGGGGAGAATGCGAAGATAAGGGAGCAGACGGAATGTGGGCGCTTCCTCGCGCTGCCTCCGTGCCTGGGGAGCCCCCTCCCTTCAGAAAGGCTAGACCCCCGGGCCTGGCATCCCTGAGCTCTTGCTCTGGATCTGTGATCGCGTTTTGCTTTGCTCGCTCTCTCACAGTAGATTCCCTGATATTTTTCTTTCCGGCTCCTCTTTATTTTTCCAGATGACCGAGCTCTGCTTTCTTTGCTTGCCCCATTACTTCTTAAATAGATCATTGTCCTGTCACGGAAACTGCTGAACAATTCGCTCTCTCAGAGCCCTTCGTAGTTTCCTAAACGGGGCCCCAACCTGCTCTACTCTCCCCATCCCCAGCGCTGAATAGTGGGAAAGCGTGGCTCCGCCGTGGCGCTAGATAGACCTGAAGTTCATTTACACACAGTACCATACAGTTGGTCCATCACAGAATATCCCTTCGAACTCTTTGACGGCTTTGAATGCTCATTTTTATTCTCATTTCGCTTGTAGAAATGCAAAGGGTAACTGTGCATATGGCGAGATTTACCCTTCTTTAGACCGTACTTTTCAGCTGCCTTTACTTGTCACAGTAGCTGACAAGATAATTTTAATGACTAATGCCCAAAGGCAGAGCTCTACCTCTACAGATTTCCAAGGAGTTTCAGTGTAGTGAAATATCCCTGGCAGGAATCTTCCCCGGATCTGTGAATAGTAAATACCAGTGTCACCATAAATGTTTCCAATGTATAACAAGATTGAACTCTCCAGGATACCACCTCTTACAAAAATAGTACTGAAATTCCAGAACAAAAATCTCTCATCTTAAGTGGTTCTGTCTTAAAACAAAGGAGCAAATATATATGTCAACCCACTCAAACTATAACTTCAGTTCTTAACAGCTTACTGTGGATTTTTCTGTACAAAGCCATCTTGTTGGTTTGGAGACCGTTAGTCTTCTCAATTATAAGAAAAGAATCCCAATCTAAATTAATTACTGCTGTAATTGTGTAGGAATAGAGCGACTACAGAACTTGCAGCTAAGTACAAGTGTTGTTCCTAGGGTTTCAGAAGGGTGACTTGGAGGAAGTGTACGGTAGGGCTCAGCGGTGCTTGAATGATTGTGGACAGTGAATACTGAATTGTTTTTGCTGGCCGTTGTGTTAAGGATTCCTGCTAGCTGTCTCTTGAGTTTGGAGATGCTAAGCTTCATTCGATGCTTAGCTTCTAATAGTTAATCTAACTATTAGACTGTTAGACCCAGAGGTGTTTCTTATTTTGGAAAGGTGGAGACTTGCTTTAGTTTGTTCATAGCTGGATAGTTTCCTTGGCACCTGCTGATGGTTTTGACAGAGATTCAGATGAACTTGGAACTAATTCTAACTTCTGCTAAGTGAAGATGCTAACCAAGTTAGATACTCTTCAGTGAGATTCTGGTACTGTGTATGATTAATCCTCATCCACAGTATTACGCTGTGCAAGGCTATATATACACAGGATTAATCTTTCTATGATTTCCACGGACCTGAAGGAAATTAGAATGTAGTCTGGCTCCAAGAAAACACTAGACACTACTTCAGCTGGTGATGGAAAAGAGTGGAATTCTATACATCCTTTGGGACAAAGGAAGCAGCAACCAGTGTTCTTTGGATTGGGGAATATTTTTGGTACTAACTGAAAAACATTATTTTAAGCCTGGCCCTGCTTAGAGGAGACTTGTTTTCTCTTCCCTCTCTCCCTCTCTTCCTTTTTTCCCTCCTTCCTCTTTTTCTTTCTTCCTTTCCTTCTTGTCTCCCTCCCTTCTCCTTCGTTCCTTCTTTCCTCTTTTTCTTTCCTCCTTCCCTCCCTCCCTCCCTTCCTTTTTTCGTTCGTTCGTTCGTTCCTTCCTTCCTCCCTCCCTCTCTCCCTTCTTTTCTTCCTTCCCTCCTTTGCCCTAAAACTTGGGGGACCCTGCCTGTTCATTTTGTTTAAAATAGAAGATTACTACTTTTCTCTGAATTGTCATTTATTTTTGGAGACTAAAGGGAATAGCTGCCTTCCATATATGTTTATGACATGGAGATTATCTACTCATTTAATTTTGCACTGCTATTGGCTGTTTATTTGGCTTTTTGAAAAATCCGGTGCTATTTATTCATTGGGCTTATGGGGAGCTCTAGTAGCCCTGAATGGCATTTGTGGCATACTCAATGAAGTCTAATTCTTTATCCTGGCATTAAAGGCTTACCAAGATCTGGCCTCAATCTTGCAAATGAGCACTCTCTTTTATATACCTGAAGGAAAAGTGCTAATTTAACCAACTAATAGAGATAAGTATAAATACCAATATAGACATAGATGTGAAACTTTAGTTGCAAAGAAATGTTTAATATGCTTCAAACTGCGTATTTCCCTCTTCCATGCTTTGTTCTCTATTCTTATCAGCAGAAATGTTTTCCTATTTTTCCTTACTTGTGATGTCCCTATCCATCCTTTACAGTTGAATTCAGATGCTACTTCTGTCATAAACCCATTATTTATCCTCCCTTTGAGAATTCATTTTTCCCTCTCTTTGGATCTTGCAAGCCTTTGATTTGAGCCCCCATTTCAGTCAGCTTTGTACGACTGTTTTGCATGTTTTCCCATGATAAATAAGATGCTTTTTGGGAAACTGAACTTTGGACTTATTTGATTCTCTTATAGCACCAGGAAATTGACTAACTCTAGTCGTGTTATGGAAATATGTTGTCTGCTGCATACCAGGCAAGTTCCAGAATACCAGCAACTCCTGCTACTTAGGGTAATGGCACAAGCAGGATTAAGTGGATATAGTTGCTATCTATTTGTAGAAGACAGTGAGTGAGTGCTTTCTTAAGTTTGGAAAGTAGTTGATTTTCTGCAGAGGGGTATAAACTACTGATAAAAGGAGAGTGACTCATTACCCCTAGAGATTCTGAATGGGAAGAATGCCAGCTTTATGTTTTCTGATACTGATTTTTCTTAATAACTTGGTGCAAAAATAGAACATTATTCTAAGATGACTGTTATAGAGGGAAAAAAAAGGTAGAACATTAGAGTTATAAAAATGTGTTTAACTATAAAGAAGAAAAAACTGAACGTATTTATAATTCATTTACCTAGAGAGAACATTCAACATTTTGGTCAATGTATTTTTTTTCTTTATATCTATGTAGATATATATTTCTTCATTTATTTAACAAATTGTTATTGACAACCTATGGTTTACTGGAGTGAGCTGTGTAGGAATAACCATGAGCCTCTGCTCTGATGTAATTTTTAGTGTATGTTGTATTTGTTGACATATGATTTTATATTTTGCTTTTTTCACTTAATATATCATGGACTTTTTTTCATATCATTAAATATTCTTTGTGTGGTACAAAAGTATTTCAGCATGTAGATATTTCTTAATTTATTGAATGAATCCTTTTTGTTGCATATTTTCAATTTTGTCTGTAATTATATAGCAATGCAGGGAATAGTCCTGTGTAGTAGGTAGAATTCTAAGATGAACTCCAATGACCCTTACCTTGTATAATTCGCTCTCTCTGTGAACATGATGGGATACTACTTCCATGAATATGTTATGTTACTTGCAAGGGAATTTTAAAGATGTAATCAAGGTTGCTAATCAATTGACTCTGAATTAATCAAAAGGGTGGTAGTCTAGGTAGACCTAACCTAATCAAGTGAGCCCTTTAAGAACAGAGTTTTCTCCTGCTTGTGGCAATAGAAGAAATCAGAGAGATTCAAAGTGTGAAAGAGATTCTACAGGAGGAATATTCTCCATTGCTGAAATGAAGAGGGCCACAGACAAGGACCTGAGGGAAGCCTCTGGAAGCTGAGAGTAGTTCCTGCCAACAGCCAACAAAAAAAACTAGGGACCATAGTCCTACAACAGCAAGGAACTGAATTCTGCAAACAATCTGATTGCGCTTGGAAGCAAATTCTTCCCCAGAGCCTCCAGATAAGAGCCTAACTTCTGACCAACATCTTGATTTCTGCATTGTGAGACCCTAAACAGAGGACCCAGTTGAGCCCACCTGTACTTAGGATCTACAGAACTGTGAGATAATAAATGGGTGTTGTTTTAAGGCATTGAGTATATGGCAATTTGTTGCATTAGCAATAGAAAACTAATACATTTGTAAGAAATTATTTTTATATCTATAATTATTCTTTTGGGATAAAATCCTTGATATAGGCTGGGCACAGTGGCTCACGCCTGTAATCTCAGCACTTTGGGAAGCGGAGGTGAATGGATCACAAAGTCAGAAGATCAAGACCATCCTGGCTAACACGGTGAATCCCCGTCTCTACTGAAAATACAAGAGATTAGCCGGGCGTGGTGGCACATGCCTGTAGTCGCAGCTACTCAGGAGGCTGAGGCAGGAGAATCGCTTGAACCCAGGAGGCAGAGGTTGCAGTTAGCCAAGATTGCACCACTGCACTCCAGCTGAGATTGCACCACTGGGCGACAGAGAGACTCTGTCTTAAAAAAAAAAAAAAATCCTTGATATAGACTTGCTAGATAAAACGTTATACACAGTTTTAAGGTTTGTATATCATATTGCAAATTTGCCCTCCATAAGCATGTTGTAACAATTTATGTGCCTCCTAACAACCTGTTACCTCACCCCAGCAAACACTAGATACTGACATTTTGATAGGCAAAAACAAAAATGTATCTCTGTTTTTAAAAGAAGATTTATGTTTTTCTTATTAATAGTAGGATTGACTGTTGTATTTTCTTTATTTGAAATTAATTTGGTGAGTCTTTTTTGATGAATTGATTATTCTTATTTTCTGATTAGCTTAAGCGTTGACATAGAGAAAATATTCCCTAACATGTAGAATAGTGTTTCTCTGCTGTAATATTTTCAAGAGGGAAAATGATTAATGAGCTTGAGAGGATGACTGTTCTGAGAAATATTAGC
Organism: Colobus angolensis palliatus; assembly: GCF_000951035.1. Classification (NCBI taxonomy): domain Eukaryota; kingdom Metazoa; phylum Chordata; class Mammalia; order Primates; family Cercopithecidae; genus Colobus; species Colobus angolensis. The sequence continues at coordinate 35,196,879 of NW_012118487.1, forward strand.
TGCTGCCATTACTCCTTGCAAAAGAATATCCCAGATGTTATGCTGTTGGAGTTTGGAGAATGTCAGCTTCATTGATCAGGTAGTATTGATGCCTTATTCTTTTCTAGGGAAAAAGTCTAATTTGTCTGTTTGGCATTAGAAATGTGATTGCTTTTAGGAATAAAGATACATTGTATCTTATCATGGAAAATTGTAGCTTTGACTAATGTTAACTCAGGGGAAAAACCTAATCTTTCTAAATAAAGTTATCACATTTTCAATTTTCTCAAGATAATGAGTAATCTCTGATAGTATATATTATATCGCTTTAACCAGGATGGGAAAAGAAGAAATTCAAGTTACTTTTTCTATAATCGTTGTTATTTGACATGGTAGATTTTATTTCTGATAAATGAGATAAGGCAGGAGGGAGAGAGGAAGGAAGGGAGGGAGGAAGAGAGGGAGGGATTAGGGGGAGGGAGGAAGGAAAGGAAGGAAGGGAAGGGCAGAAGGGAGGGAGGGAGGAAGGAAGGAAGGAGGGGAGGGGAGGGGTTGGGAGATTCTCTTAGTAAATTTGGTTGGTTTTGTCTTTTTTGAAAAATTGGTTCTTGCTACATCAATTTCTGAAGGTTGGTATCTTCCTAATAAGAGCAAGAATTTTATTTTTATTTTGAAATAATTGCATATTTACAGGAAATTGCATGAAAATGTAAGAAGAGATCCCATATACAAGCAAGATTTTTAATGTTAGTTTTATGGTCAAATCTTATTACTAAGGTCAACCCTCCCTAACAGATAGAGTTGCTATTTGTGTTCACAGAATTCATAATGGCCTATTCTTCCATGGAGGCCTAATGTTGCTTTTTATTTTTTTAAGACATTGGAAATGCTGGCTTAGGTTGGTGCTGGAAGCATAGAATCTGTAACTATGGTCACAGGAGGCCCCACCAGTGTGATTCAAAGATACTGTAATGTAGTGAAAAGAATGCTGACTTGACATTTAAAAGCCTGGACTCTAAACTGCTCTTAACCACATGGTAACTGTGGGACCAATGAAATCCAGTTTTACCTTCCTCCTTGGTTATTTGGAATATAGGTAGTAAAACCATTTAAAAACTAAAACCCAGGGCTGTCATTATTTTTAAGACTTTTTTTGAAACGACACTTTTTTCAAAAAAAAAGAATTCCTTTACTGGTTGTAATTCCTATGATAAAAATTCCTCCTTTGAGTTGGACAACAAGGGCAGAAGAATTTTGGCAAAAAGTTTTGTCGAAAGATTTTGTGCAAAAAGGTGCACATCACCTGGGAAACCTGGAAGCCCAGCAAGAAGAATGGAGTGCCCACACACACAGAAGTAACACCGCTCATCAAATTAGCTTGTTATTATCTTGGCTGCTCCATGGATTCTGATAAGGGAGGTGCTGACTTGGGAAAGTAGAGGTGAGCCCATCTGGGGCCATGTGACTGTTCTCATGGCTTAAGAAAAGCCCTGCTTTAGGCTGGGCCCAGTGGCTCATGCCTGTAATAGTGTAATAGTAGCACTTTGGGAGGCTGAGGCAGCCAAGGCGGGCAGATCACAAGGTCAAGAGATTGAGACCATCCTGGCCAACATTTTGAAATCCCGTCTCTACTAAAAATACAAAAATTATCTGGACAGGTGTGCGCCTGTAGTCCCAGCTACTCAGGAGGCTGAGGCAGAAGAATCACTTGAACTCAGGAGGCAGAGGTTGCAATGAGCCGAGATCGCACCACTGTATTCCAGCCTGGTGACAGAGTGAGACTCCGTCACACTCAAAAAAAAAAAAAAAAGAAAAGAAAAGAAAAGCCCTACTTTGAGTATAGATTTAAGGTGGGATTCTTGCTTCTGTTTGCAAGTAGGATTTTATAAAGTTTTCCAAATTGTGGATTCAGAGAGCCAAAAGACATGAGAGAGATAATGATGATGAGATCATCACCATGCATTTGTTGAGCACTTTCTTAAAGTACTAAATACTGTGCTAAGTGCTTTACACTCTTTCATTGAATCCTTTTGAATGCACAATAATGAGGTAGGTGCTGTAGTTACTCCCATTTTACAGATAAGGAAGCTGAAGCTTCAAATGGTTAAGTAAATGACCTGGGATCACATGAGTACTAAATAGCGGAGTCACTTCTCAATTCAGAACTGCCTGGCACTTTTTTTTTTACAGATAGAAAGTAGAGGACCCAAGATGTTGAGACTTGTGGTCACTATCCTTCCTATTCTTAGTCTACATCTTTCTCTGCATTATGCTCTCCTAAATGTTTGTTACTATGCCTTTTGTCCAGTATCTCTGGCCTCTGTACGTTCAGCTAATGTGTCAAATTAATACAAAAGTTACTGAGTTCTTAGCCCACTAACAGGATAAGGGTTAAAAAAAAAAGAGAGAAGAGAAAAATTTTAAATAATAAAAATAAAAAGGTACTGGGTTTTTAAACTTTTAGGTCAAATGGGATTTAGATTTTTTAAAAATAGAATTGTACTTGATTTTTTAGTGAAGCATTTTCTGTCAGACTCCTATAAAAGAGACACTGTCTCCCATGTGCTATTAAAAGTTGAACCTTGTGACTACTGTCTGACTATGTTTTCTTTTGGAGAAGTTAGAGGGTGCAGTCTGTGACCTCATGTGAAAAATAGCCACCAAGCATCTATCCAGCATCATTTTTAGTTCTTTAATTTTGGTAAGCCCACATTTTCAAACTAAATTAAATTTATCTGATTTATTTCAGAACTATATATTATAAAGCATTCAAAGGCAAGTGAGAATTCAAATCTGTAGAACAGAGCTAGAGAGCTTTTACAGAGAGGCCTTTTGGGAGGTAAGCATTTCTCTTGGAAACTTTATTGTATTTTCAGAAACATGTTTCTATTATTTTCATTATTAAGAGCAAAATAATTGGGTATAAGCATTATTTTTAATATTCAATTGACATATTGCTAAAATTGCTTTTTTCCTTTTTACATTTTCAAAAAACAGAAGAAGATATACTGGCAACTTCTAGACGGATTCTGCCATTTTCTTCTTTACCATGAACAAACTTGAAAATTAATGGGTAATAGTTGCATGGAAACTTTTGAACGTTTTTTCTTCTTGTCTCTGAGGCCTTCTATGGAGAATTAATAGGAGGTTCAATGTGTGCCTGGATAAAATGGATCATCTTAAAGGGCTGAAGTTCCAAAAATACATCAGCCGGACTGGACAGGTTTGATATAATGAGATTTCTATTTTAGCTTGACTTCTACAACTCTGAATAAGCTATAAAGTGAGCTATACAAGGTTCTAGGAAGGAAGTTTCTCTTCTAAAACATTCTAGTTGCATATAACATTTTTCTTCTTCAGATCTTTGAAAAAGCATATTTTGTCATCAAGTTCCTACAAAATAAGACTATCAGACACTTACCAACTTTTAGTATATGAAGTAGGATAGAAAGCAGCAATCTATATCATACTGGAAAACAATTAAAGAAACAGTCACCAGGAAGTAAGAAGAGTAATCTCTACATAAGCACTGGCTGAAATGGCAGAAGCTTCTGCGGATGCCTCTACTCTGCCCGTAACAGTGAAGAAAAAGAAAAGCCTATCCATTGAGGAAAAGATTGACATCATAAATGCAGTGGAAAGTGGCAAGAAAAAAGCAGAGATTGCTGCTGAATATGGAATAAAGAAAAATTCATTGTCTTCTATTATGAAGAATAAAGACAAAGTTCTAGAAGCCTTTGAATCTCTAAGATTTGATCCAAAGAGAAAAAGACTGAGAACTGCTTTTTATACAGATCTGGAAGAGGCATTAATGAGGTGGTATCGAATTGCTCAGTGTCTAAATGTACCAGTTAATGGTCCGATGTTACGTCTAAAAGCTAATGATTTTGCCCAGAAACTGGGCCATAATGATTTTAAGTGCAGTAATGGTTGGCTGGATCGTTTTAAATCCAGGTATGGTTTAGTATTCAGAGCTCAACCTATAGAAGCTACAGGTGTATCAGTAGACCCTTCGACTGTCTGGTACCAAAATGTACTTCCTTATTATTTAAATGATTATCATCCTAAAAATGTTTTTAATATAAAAGAGACTGGGCTGCTTTATCGAATGTTACCTACCAATACATTTGCATTTAAAGGTGAAACATGTTCAGTTGGAAAGTTATGCAAAGACAGAATAACTCTGGTGGTTGGCACAAACATGGATGGCTCAGAGAAACTTCCTTTGCTTGTCATTGGAAAAAAGAGAAATCCACATTGTTTCAAAGGTTTAAAATCATTGCCTGTGTGTTATGAAGCTAACAGAATGGCATGGATGACCTCAGATGTATTTGAACAATGGATGCAAAAGCTTGATGAGAAATTTCAAGCCCAGCAACGAAGAGTGGTGATTTTTGTTGAGTCTTTTCCAGCACATCCAGAGGTAAAGAACCTGAAGTCCATTGAGTTAGCATTCTTTCCATCATGTTTATCTTCCAAATGTATAGCTATGAAACAAGGCATTATTAAAAGCCTTAAAATCAAATATCGACACTGTCTTATCAAGAAATTTTTAAGCTCTGTTGAAGGTAGCAAAGAATTTACATTTTCACTGCTAGATGCAGTTGATACATTGCATCTTTGCTGGAGGGCTGTAACCCCAGAGACTATTGTTAAAAGCTATGAAGAGGCAGGATTCAAATCTCAAAAAGGAGAAAGTGATGTAACAAGTGCAGAGAAGGATACTGGTCTGGATTTGGTTGCTGATGCTCTGGGGGCAGGAGTAGAATTTCCTGAAGGTTTATCTATAGAAGAGTATGCTGCCCTGGATGACGATTTGGAGACGTGTGAAGCAGCACCAAATGGTGAATCCGTATGTACCAAAGAAAGTAAATCAGATGAAACTGGATTTTACACTTCTGATGAAGAGGATGATGATGGATCTCCAGAAACTGAACTCCCTTTGCCATCAAAATCTGAGGCAATAACTGCTTTAGATACTCTGAAAAAATTTCTCAGAAGTCAAGATATGAATGATGGACTTCAAAATTCTTTAGCAGACCTTGAAAATTTTATTAACTCTTTATCACCTAAGTAACTATGTATTGTGTATCTGAAGAGTAATAGCTTTTCCTGATACATTTTATTATATACGGTATGTAAAGGAGTTACACCACATTGCCTAAACATAAAAAATGAAAACCTAGTAATCCTTGGTTTAATTGCAAAAACCTTTGGTTTGAGTAGCAACACTCCCTAGTAAATAATGATTGAATTAAAAATACAGATTTCTATTTAACAAGGTTTTAGGGAGCAAAACATGTATGTCAAAGGGCTATATTAGACAGATATGGTCAGTATGTCAAACATAAAAGGAACTCTTCCACTATATTTACACATTGAATTGGTGATTTCTATTTTGTTTTTTAAATTTCAGATTATGTTCTAGAATATTTTAATTTACTTAATCTAAGAAAATCTAGCAATAGTTTACTTTTTTATAAAGATATATATATGCTGTATGTATTCTAACTAGACTTTTAAATATCAAATATAAAGCAATTTTAAATTATTTTTCACATAACTAGCTGACCTTTCTAATAAGAAATTGTGGAAAACTGCTGAAAATAAAATCAGACCTTAACTATATACCAAAATGATTAAAAATATGAGTCTTAATACTTTCAAGTTATTTGTATATCAGGTCAAATGAAAAGCTGTGACCCTATCAGATTTGTCATCTATAAGCAGAAGCTATGGATTCTTCCTAAATATTTATATGTGTGTTTATGTTTAATATAAAAATAGATTATTGAAACATTTATTAAACTCTTATGATATTTATAGTTTAATAGCTATGCCTAGATATTTTTCTAATTTTAACAGCTCAAGCTTTTATTCTATAATATTTAATTATTTTTTGGATTTTACTGAATTTTATTTTCAGGTAAAACTAAATGTCCTTTTAGCATATTTTGATGTATGTAATCCTTTGTTCCCCCAAATTTGATGGGTAACACTTTGGATTAAAATTCTGTTTGAGGAAGTTTTATCTATAGAATGTTTTAAAATATTGTATGAAATTAATTGATTTCCATCTATAAAGTAGTCTTTAGATAGTAGAAAATTGTAACAATAATTTGTGAGACTTTTCCATTGTTAAATTTTAAGTAATTTGCTTATTTAACTTATTATACTCGATTTAGTGTCCCCTTTAAAAAATATTTTATAAAAATGTAAAACATACAGATTATTTTCACTATGAATTATTAGTCTGCCAACAGATGACACATTTGGAAGGAAATATCTATAGAAAGCATTTTTATTTTTCAACTGTTGATTTATTCTGCTTTTGAGAGTTGGTAATAGTAAGCCTTAAAATGTATTAAAATTAAAGTTTCTTTTAGAATGAAATAAGGATTACTTAAAAGCATTTTATTAGTGATTTGATTTAAAGTTGTAATTTGGTACAATCATGGGTCTAATGGAGCTCTTAAGAGTTCCACCTTTAACTATAGTACTTGGTATATATTGGCTCCTCAATATTTTTTTTCTTTTTTTGTGATCTGTTTTATGTAATCATTCCAGATATTCAATGATAAAAGAATCATTATCTCCATTTTTATAGATGAGGAAATTAAAACCTAGAAAGATAAAATGATTTGGTTAAAAATATCTCAGAGCCAAAACTAAAATGCAGCTGTTCCCTGTCACCTAGTCCTGTATTCCTCTATGTACCACGATGCTTCTTATCTATACTCTATGAAGGAAAATTGTATTATTTTCTTCCCTTGAGTTTAGGGGACTGAGGATGAAGAAAATATGCTGGATCCATGCTAGTAGCACTATTCATAAGATCTCTTCTGAGAACACTATTACTAGTGAAATACTGGGATGCCATCAGCTTTGGTAACTCTGTACCAGTCAGTCACAGAGTTCCAGTGTAGTTCTTTGAAAATATTTAAAATAAGTTCAGTACTTCCAAAGTACTGAAAGCACCCTCTTTTTTTTCTCCTATATGACATGATCCATTCCATAAATGGATCATCATCCATTCCATGATCCATAAATATTTCTGAGGCATAATGTATCTAAATATAATATAAAACAAGGCTGGGCATGGTGGTTCACATCTGTAATTCCAGCACTTTGGGAGGCCAAGGCAAGAGAATCACTTGAGCCCAAGAGTTCAAGACCAGCCTAGGCAACATAGGGAGACCCCATGTCTACAGAAAATAAGAAAATTAGCCAGATGCAGTGGCGCATGCCTATTGTCCCAGCTACTTGGGAGACTGAGGTGGGAGGATTGCTTGAGCCCAGGAAGTTGAGGCTGCAGTGAGCAGTGATTGTGCTACCGCATTCCAGCCTTGGTGACTGAGTGAGACCCTGTCTCAAAAAAAGTAAAATTAATTTAAAAAAATAAGACAAAGCTATTATAACTAAGAATTTAAAATGCCCACAGATTTAAATTCAAAGATAAATTGTTACTGTGTACTCTTGTAGTTTAGAAGACATATAAGCAATTTTTTGAACAAAAATTTTAGAAATTTTCCTCAGATAATGACAATCACTGCTGCATATCTTGCTCTTGATTTATCTTCTATATACACAATCATTACAGAGTTAGAACTAAATATTGCTTGTCTTTTCAAAACACAACTTGATTTAGTTTGCCTGTTTTTCAATTTAATGTGGCATTATTTTCATTATTCTTGCCTTGCAAATCCCTACTGTTTCAACAATGTTTTTGCTTCCTTCTACTTTATCAAGAGCAAGTCTTATGTTGAATTGGGGACATCATTTCACTACCAATGGCCACTTAACTACTAGTGAAAGGTTTGGTTCAGGATAAAGTAGGACAATGAGTAAATGTTGGCCTATGAGTAAAAGTAGGCCTATGAGTTTCATGTTGCCTGCCTAGCTTCTCATTTGGACCTGAGATCAAATCTCAAACCTTCCTTTCACTGTATACAAAGCAGATTAACCGGAATGGGGAAAAGAAGAAAGGTTGAAGGAGAGCTTTCCAAGCAAATACCTCACCTGTTAAGAGGCACTCTTTTCCATTTCTGGTCCAGTAGGGGCTCCAGTTTGGTAGGGACTGGCAGAGACAGGTTTGCACCTTAGGAGAGGCAGTACCACATATCTGGCTGTGGGTTCAGAGTCCAATGGTAGGCTAGATCCTTAGGGCACCAGAAGCTACCTGAGTTAAGTAAGTACAGTATGGCTTAAGTCTATCAGGAAGCTAAGAGGAAATCCTACCACCACAGCAAAGAAAGAGGGTGGGGACCATAGTGTGCATACAATAAATTCTCAGAAAAAGTTGCATTCAGTGGAATAAATCAAATCAAACTCTAGTTATGTGCTACCTTGTGATAGACATATATTTCTCTGAATCTGAGTTTATTCATAGAATGAGACTGAAAGAAAATTTTGCATATAAAAATATAAATGTGTTTAATAAAGTGTTCCACAGCTATAAGGAATAACTACATTGTACTTCCATGTTACCACTTCCAAATATGCCCAAATGTTAACATATGGTCACTAAACATCAGTAACAGTTTTCTCATTGGCATTCTTCTATGCGATAAAATAGGGAAACCAGCATTTCTAGAAATATGGAGCCTAGAAACTATTTTCAGGCCAAGGCAGGAGGATTCCTTGATGCTTAGGAGCCCAAGACCAGCTTGGCCAACAGAGAAAGACTCCATCTCTACACAAAATTTAAAAATAAAAATTAGCTGGGCATGGTGGCAGGAGCTGGTAGTCCCAGCTACTCAAGAGGCTACTGTGGGAGAATCGCTTGAGACCAGGAGCTCAAGGCTGCAGTGAGCTAAAATCATGCCACTGTACTCCAGCCTGGGTGATAGACACCTTGTCTCAAAAAATAAATAAATAAAAATAAAGAGGTTTTCATTTTGAATGAGGGAAAACGGTGACTTAGAATCCTTTATTTATCCTGAATCAATCCTTATGCAAAGCAGTACAATAAAATGCACTTTACAAACAAAGTAGCTCTTTCTATTGCTATATTTGCTGTTTCAGTTGTCCTATTTCCTTGGGTTATAATTAACTTGTGAAGCCTGGAGTAACCCAGAGTCTGGGGACACACTAAGTAACAAATATATTACTGTATTTGTCCGCTTGGGCTGCCATATTGCAGTATCATAGGTAGCTTAACAACAGAAATGTATTTCTCACAGTTCTGGAGGCTAGAAGTCCAAGATCTGGGCATCAACATGGTTGGTTTCTGATGAAGGCTCTCTTCTTGTGTTGCAGACTGCCACCTTCTTACTCTGTGCTCACATGACCTCTTCTTTGTGTGAGCATGGAGAAAGAGCAAACTCTCTGGTATCTCTCATAAAGGCACTAACTCCCAACATGAAGATCCCAACTAACACTAATTACCTCACCCTCATCTCCAAGTATCACATTGTGGGTGGGGGCTTGAACATATGAATTTTGCGGTGGGCGGTGGGGGCGGACACAAACATTCAGTTCCTCACAACTACCTAGTACAAATGAAGGTATTCACATGTTAATTTAGTTTTCCATTTGCTAAAAATTAAAAGGGCATGCTTATTTCAGAAATTGTTAATCAGCTGTAGCTATTAAAAAGGACTTTAAAGTTTATGAAACATACATAAATTTTATGAAGAAATTAGGACATTTTATGTTCTTGAATAAATGAGAAGACTCAATATAGAATATGCTAGTTTTCCTCAAGTTAATTCCAATCAAAATCCCAAGGCAGTTTTGTTGGAAACTTTGCAAAAGCATTCTGATTTTCATTTGGGAGGGTAAATATGTATCAATACCTAAGAACATTTTCAAAAATCAAAATAATGGAGTATTTGCTCTACCAGAAGTCAAAACAATATGGCGTGGGCAAGAGAAATAATATTAATAGATCAGGCTGTGTGCAGTGGCTCATGCCTGTAATCCCAGGACTTAGGGAGGCTGAGGCAGGCGGATCACTTGAGGTCAGGAGTTCGAGACCACCCTGGCCAAATGGGGCTCTACTACAAATACAAAAAATTACAAAATACAAAATTTAAAAGTACAAAAATTAGCCGGGTGTAGTGGTGCATGCCTGTAATACCAGCTACTCAGTGTCTGAGGCATGAGAATCACTTGAATCCGGGAGGCAGAGGTTGCAGTGAGCTGAGATCACACTAATTCTCTCTAGCCTGGGTGACACAGTGAAACTTGGTCTCAAAAAAAGAAAAAAGAAAAGAAATAATAGATCAATCAAAGGATTAATATATAATAACTAGAAGACCAATAATTTAGTATGTGATAAAAATTGAGTTTTTAATCAGTGGTGAAAGGATGAATTATTCAGTAACTAGTATTTAACTGGTACTGGGGCAGCTGGCTAACTCTATAGGAGTTTTTTAAAGTCGTATACCAAAATTAATCCTAAAAGGATTCAACTCTGAAAAAGAAGAAAGGAAGGAAGGAAAGAAAGTAACAAACAGGCTTGCACATACTAAGAAAAAATACAGGTAAATGTAAATATTGTAATAAGGAGTTTTAATAGGAAATTAAGTATTATAATAGGGAAGATCTTCATAAAATTGTGACACTCAAGAAAAAGAGTATAAAAATACTAATGGTTCATGAAAGTAGGAAAATATTTTCAACATTGCTGGAAATCAAAGAAATGTAAGCAAAACAATGGGGTATATCTCTCTCTCTGTGTTTGTGTTTGGCCTATCACATTAGACAAAAATGATAATCCCAAATGTAGATAAAAGCATAGGGAAATGGATGCACTGTTGTTAGAAAGATACATTGGTTATAAATTGGTACACTCTTCTGTTATAGTTATAGCTGACATGCATTAAATGCTTACTAATTGCCAGACATTTCAAGTGTTTTGCATTTAATCCCTAGAATAACCTCATTTAATTCCTAGAATAATTCAAAATCTTATCCCCATTTTGCTGACGAGAAAATTTAAGTATAGCTACAGCTAATAAATGACAGAACAAGGATTCCAACCCAGAAAATTAGACTTAATATGTATACACTATATACATTTATCCTGACAAAACAAAAATGTTAAGGATATTTGTTGCAATGCATGCAGTTCCAAAGTCCCATATTCAAAACCCTGGGGCATATGTGTTTCAGAATTCAGAACTTCTCATATTTAAAAAATATAATATTTCATATGCTCTATATTGTATAACACCCTCAGTGGGTACTGGAACAACACCCTACAATGAAATAATTCTGCAGTGAAACAAATATTCACGTGAAGTCAGATAGGTGAAGATCATAAATAGCTTAATAACTTTGTAGGTTTTATTGCTAAATAAGTTCATGTCCATTCAGCATTTACCACGAAATGCGTTACAAAAAAGTTTTCAGAGCTTTTTGTATTGCAGAACCACAGAAAAAAGATTGCAGTACTATAATCTCATAAAACAAAAATAGATTGAAACTAAATGTTTCTAATAGAGAATTGACTCAATATACATGTTTATATATTGAATGAAATGTCTAGGCTCAAACGTTTTTTAACTTCTTTTATTATACTTGGGTGTATATGCTATGATGTTGGCCTGAACTGAAGAGTATATTTTCTAAATTTGACTTGCAAATTCTTCTTGTTGAACATTTTACCAGCACCACAGGGCTAGACAATTCCTTGCCAAGTAAAATAGAAACTATAGCATGGTATTGAATTGGTGAAAAAGTAGACTTGCTGGTTTAAGATAATAAATTATATGTTCATCTTATTTTTAGTAGAGATTTTCAGTAGTAGAGATGGGATATTTTTAGTAGAGATGAGGTTTCTCCATATTGGTCAGGCTGGTCTTGAACTCCCGACCTCAGGTGATCACTTGCCTCGGCCTCCCAAACACCTTATTTTCTATATTACAAAATACACTTATCATAGAGATAGGAGCCATTTTCATGTCCCTGCCTGCTCAAATGAGGAACCATTCCCCCAAAAAGATCCAGAATTGCATCTCTCAATTCTTGGAGTGCTTTGAAGAAAGATATTCACCCCACACCGTAGAGTGACTAGTTTACTGTTTTGGTATGCCTTTTCTATGTATGACAAGTCCTGCACCTGCAGCCAAAGGTTATGCTACGGAACAGTTTAAATATTACAATGTCATAACATACGGGTGTGTGTGTGTGTGTGTGTATATATATATATATATATAGAGAGAGAGAGAGAGAGAGAGAGAGACGGAGTCTCACTCTGTTGCCCAGGCTGGAGTGCAGTGGTGTGATCGTGGCTCACTGCAACCTCCACCTCTTGGGTTCAAGCAATTCTCCTGCCTCAGCCTCCCAACTAGCTGAGACTACAGGTGTGTGCCACCACACCTGCCTAATTTTTGTATTTTTGGTAGATACGGGGTTTCACCATGTTGGCCAGGCTGGTCTTGAACTCCTGACCTCAGATGATCTGCCCACCTCGGCCTTCCAAAGTGCTGGGATTACAGGCGTAAGCCACTGCACCCAGCCCAAGACACTTAGTTATATTTAAGTGGAAAAATTAAGTTTATTTTTCTGCTACCAAACATAAATGGGGGCTTAAGAGCAAGTAAAGTTTAACCTGTTTGAAAAAGAATTTTTCTTCATTCCTGAATTGTAGTATGTGCAATTTAAATGTACTACGAAGCTAATACTATGAAGCTAATTCTTCTCCCTCACGTCCTACATTTTTTTCCTGTAAATAAGATAGCTACTACTTTCCCAGCCCTAACTACAGGCCAGTCCCTGCAAGGCCTGCCCTCTACCCCACCACACTTTTCCTTACTCTAGAGGCTTTCACTTCCTGAACTGATACAGCCCCTTTCTCCCGCTTTTACAACATCTACTTGTACTTAGGCTACAAGTACAAGCGGAATTAGGAATGTAGTTAGGCCTTACGTACAAGTGGAATTTCAACTTTCAGCCATTTTCTTCTAAATTTGATCATTGTCCTCCAGATTTCATTATTCTGTTAGAGAAATTATACTAAATCCTTTGGAAGTCTAGATCGGTCTTACCTAGTTTATTTAGTTACTGAGGGGGTTTTCACAAATAGAACTGATGCAATTCTAGTGACTCTAAAAATTGTAGTGGGGGGAAAATGACTTTATTCAGCAAGGGCCTATCATGCTCCTGATGTTAAGCACTGAGGATTTAATGATGAACATGATTAAAAAATCCCTGCCCTCATAGAACTGGCAGTATAGTGTGGGAAGCAGACACTACCCAATAATGACACTAGCAAATATAACATTGCAGTTGCTATAAATGCTCTCAAGGAGTGGTACCTACTTTTATAAAATTGTATAATTTGGGAATTTGACCTAGACTCAAGGTCAGGGAAAGATTCACTGAAGTATTAGAAGCTGAGACCTGAGATCTGAATGATAAATAGGAGTTAACTAGGCATGAGCTACTAGAGGAAGAAGCAGACCATTCTGGACAAAGGCTTTGCAGGAGAAAGAGGCTGTGGCTTTGCAGGAGAAAGAGAATGTGGAACATAGCCAAGTGTTAGTAAGAAAGTAGAATCTGAGGAAAGCGGAGTTGCCTCTCAACATTAAAAAAGATTCCCTCCAGGCATGGAAAGAAAGTGACTGGAGGGACTGAGAGCAGAAAGATCAATGGAGCCTCCCAATAATGAGGAAGATTAGAGCCAAGGTCACTGGGAGGGACATTATTTGAATGTCAAGGAGCTGTGGGAGCTGAGTTGGCTCTGCAGATGACCCAGCCCCCACTGGAATGAGCAACGTCCATTGCCTGGACCTGTAGGCTTGCATTAATGCCTTTTCCTCCTCTCAGCATCCCCAGAGAGGACTTCCTTCGACAGCAGCCAGTACTTTTCCTGGTGACCACCTTGCAGAAATGATTCCAGTCTTAGCCTTAAACCTTGGCGTATTTTGTCCATTTCTCTATGTGGGCCACCTCTCTGAACTCCCCAGAGAAGGGCAGTAGGGCCTGGAGACCTCATGAGATGGTGAGGGTGAGTAAGGGAAATCTTCCCATACCTGCCTTTGAAACAGAACCTGAACGGAGCCCGTTTGAGATCCCTGTAACTGCCCCACACCAAACATCCATAAATTAGAAGCTGGTAAGAATGAGCATATGTGGAACAAATACATAGGTCATGCTATAAAAGACATCTTTACAGAAACAATAAAAGGGATTTTAATATTATTATTAATATTCCTGATTCCCTTTCTGCCACTGCTTTACAACAAATATGTATAAATATAGTATGTAATAATAAAACACAGGCTGAATAGTAACCAGGGTTCTCCTAATTCTGTGTTGAGGTATAGTTTTTCATGGGGCAGCTTGAATTATGTCAGTGATCTCAAATGGCCTCATTGGTAATTAACATCCTACTTGGAGAGTAATTGGAAAAGAAGTAAATAATCCACCTGAAAACTGTATTTTAAGGTTTGAGCCTCAGAAGGAAGATATGAAAACACTTGAGGAAGAAAAAAAAATGACAAAAGGCAAAACAAATTTTTACTTATTTAGAGACTAAGTGACTAATAAACAATATCCCATTCTTTTTTATTCTCATTTAGTATAGTAACAAGATGTGTTCTGTAGGACAGGTTGGAGCTCAGGTGTCAAGAAGGAAGAGTAAAAAGTTAATTTTAGCATACATGAAGCACAAAAGATAAGTTTCTTTCTCAAATTTTTAATTTGGGGTATTTTCTTTGGTACTTTAATTATATCTGCAGCTATCCTTAGCACAAAAGATTTTAAAAATATTTTTAGAACTGTTCACCATCCTTTCCAAATTCTGTTATCACTGGAGTGACCGATGTTCTCAGCTGGAGTGTCATTCACTGCATTATCATGAGCACATGAAAAAGGGACAAGTGTCTTTAAAATGACTTTCACTGAAAGCTGGTGTTTCTTCTCACCCTGCTCCATTCCCACTCTGTTTAATAAATCAGAAGCCAGACTTCTTAAAAACTGACTTTATTCCACATAATTCCCCTGGTTACAGGATAGTTTTGATTTTTATTTTCTGCAGGAGTTTTTACCAGAAGCACAGACAACCTTTCTTCTTTTAATAATGTGTATAATAGACACACTATGCTGAGCAGTTTAAAAACTTCTTGGAGTCTGGAAAAGGCATAGTTCCTAATTAACTGCCCAGAGAATGGTTTCACTGTGTGGGAATCAGTTAAGTGCTTCTAGTGGGTTTTGTGGGACCAAAGGGAGATGATACTACATTTTTAATCAGGCAAACTAAAAAGCTAACACTCTTTACTGACTTGGCAGCCCCACTCCTATGAGGACTCCAGATGTTCAAAGCTCTCAAGAGCAACTCTAGAAATCCTTGTCAAGTTCCCTAGGTCCAAGGGATCATTATATAAGTTAAGCCTTTGAATGCTACCTGTTTTTTGTTTTTCTTTTTAACTTTGAGACCGATAAAGGTAGAGGGGTTTTGTTTACTTCAAAGTAAGTAAAAAATGCACTGAAACTTGAGACATACTTGGAATAAAGGTAATTTGGAAGTACCTTCATCTCTCCTATTAAACTCAGAGTATGGCCAGGCGCAGTGGCTCACGCCTGTAATCCCAGCACTTTGTGAGGCCAAGTTGGGCGGATCACCTGAGGCCAGGAGCTCGAGACCAGCCTGGCCAACATGGTGAGACCCTGTCTCTATTAAAAATGCAAAAATTAGCGGAGCACGATGGCACACACCTGTAGTCCAAGCTACAGGGTGAGGCAGTAGAATCACGTGAACCTGGGAGGCAGAGGTTGCAGTGAGCTGAGATAGCGCCACTGCACTCCAGCCTGGGCGATAGAGCAAGACTCCGTCCCAAAATAAACAAACAAACAAACACAGAGTAGTAAGTAGGAAGAATGCTGTGTTTTTAAAATCTCTTTTGATTACAAGCCCCTCTTTGGGAATACATATAAAGCTTTGGATTTTCTCCAGAAAAGGGACATGTGCAGTCATCTCTTGGTATCCGTGGGGAATTAGCCAGGAACCCCTTAGTTACCAAAATCTATGAGTGCTCACGCCTTTTATATAAAATAGTGTAGTATTTCCATATAAGCTACACACATCCTTCTATGTATTTCAAATCATCTCAAGTTACTTATATTACCTAGTACAATATAAATGCTATGTGAATAGTTGTTATTCTATATTGTCAAGGGAATAATGACAAGGAAAAATGTCTGTATGTGTTCAGTAAAGATGCAACCATCCATTTTTTTTGTTTTTGCCCAGAATATTTTTGATCCAAGGTTGGTTAAATTCACAGATCTGGAACTCATGAATATGAAGGGCCAACTGTATATAAAATTTATTTAACATTTCAGAAGATTCACTATTAAGAAATCTTGCTTCATCTTTTCACCACTTATAAAGTCTTCATTATTAAAAGCTGAACAAAATCTTAAAAAAGAAATGAAAAAAAAAAACAGTTGCTAAGGAGATTGAGCTAACATTCCACATCTTGCCTCTTTTTTAAACACTTCAGTGTTATCACTAAATACTTAAATAAATTGTAATAGAATTCTTTTTCTACACTTGTACTTGAATTAAGCAATTTAGCTTTTTTTGTACATTATTTTTAACCTTCTCCTTTGAATGTTATTTTTAATAGTTTGCTTGTGTATTTTTGTAAGGAATTAACTCTCCTTGCCAAATCCAATTAATAAATAGAACTATCTGTGGACTTGTGCTCTCTAGAAGCTGAACATAGAGTCTGGAATCTCCACAATGACTTGCTCATTGCAACACTCTCTGATATTATCATCTAGTGAAGTATCAGAAATACAACATTTAAAAACTGAACATTACAGATCCCAGGCTGACCTTCCAAGAATGACATGTTTACTGTTTGCAGAGCAAAGAAAATTACTCAATCATGTAATCATTATTAGTGAAGCTATTTCGGAACTGAGAAGAAGACTGTCACATAAACATAAAAATATTATTTTGAGGGCCTTCTCTGCCAACGCATTGTGTTAGGTAGTGAGCTGGGATACACAGGAGCTAAAGACCTGTTCTCTACCTTGGATTTTACCCTTTAATTTGGGAAGACAGAATAAATGCACTGGATGATAAAGCTAAGCTTCAAATCAGTGAGACAAAAGAATTCCAAAAGTGCAGAGAAGAGCTTGGTATGAACTGCTGTAGTCGGGAAGGTTTCATGCAGAGGGTCTCAAGTCTGAACAGGTAAAGTGCAGGGAAATAAATCCAGGTAAGGAAAACTGGGCAAAGGACCTGAGGCAGAAATGAACAAGGCACTTGGGAAAAATTTGTAAAGGTCGTTTATTTGATCTTTCATGTCATATATAAAGAAGAAAGTGTACATTTACAATATTTCCAAATATAGATTATAGAAGATGAGTCTATTAATTCACCTAGGGCTTATATGTGTTGTAGATAAATCTGAAAAACTCCACCCTTGATTGCATGAAATTCCAATGAGAAAATGCCATTTCATTCCAAGTGTGCGTGTAATCTTCATAAAGAAACTTTTTTAAATGATTAAAATAATAACCACAATAGATATGAAAGGAAAAGTCAGGCCTGAGCTCATGCTCCTTTAAGATATCGGGGTTGGGGTTGGAGTTGGATAAAAGGATCAAGTAGGAAATACCAGTCTAAAAGAACACTGAGGTCAAGAAAGATAGTTGGGGAGCTAGAAGTTTATATTAAGCATTTTAAGGAGTGGCTGGAAAGTCATGTGGCTCATGTCACTTCTTGTTCCTTGCCCTCGCAGCAGCAAGTTAAAAGGAGCAAACCTCTGTCTGTATGAAAGAGTTTGACGAAAAAGCAAATCACCTCTCCACTAAATTTATTATTTGGTTTACTTTTCAGTAATTCAGTTTCAAAGTAACTTTAACCAACTTAAATATAAGTACAAAAGTATAAAAATTATTCTAAGTAGTATACTTAAAACCAGTTCCCACTCCATACCCCCAAATCCAAACCATCAAAATTTAAGACTCCACTTCAACCAGATATATGTTATTAATAAGGTCTTATATAAGTGAAAAAATAACCAAGTTAATGATACTTTCTGGGGAACCAGGACTAGCTCAGTTCTTGAATGGAATTGACTAGTTTTCGCATTGTCTCACAAACTTCTATGACCACCCCCTTCCTCCCTCCCTCCCTCCCTCCCTCTCTCTCTCTTTCTTTCTTTCTTTTTTGAGACAGGGTCTAGCTCTGCAACCTCCACCTCCTGGGCTCAAGCCATCCTCCCACCTCAGCTTCTTGAGTAGCTGGAACTACAGATGTGTGCCACCATGCCCAGCTAATTTTTGACAGGGTCTCGTCATGTTGTCCATGCTGGTCTCAAACTCCTGGGCTCAAGCAATTCACCTGCCTTGGCCGCCCAAAGTGCCAGGATTACAGATGTGAACCACTGCACCTGGCCCATGTCTGCCCTTAATGGTAAACAGTAGTACCAACTACCTATATGCTTACAATGTGCCCAGCACTGTACTAAGCATTTTATGTTCATTAGTTCGTACAACATCCTAATAAAAGTAACCCATAGGCAGGTATTTTCTTGATTTTACAGATGGGAAAACTATTAAGTAGCAAACCAGAAGTCAAGCACTTTAGAGGATGACTCTAATGCTATCCCTAGCTACATATATTTCTCCTCCTAGAATGTCCTTCCCACTGCTCTTTGCCCACCCACATTTTGTGAAGGCCCAGTTTAAATCCTAGTAACTTCTCTGGTAAGTGCTCCTACTGCCTACATTAATCTCTCTCATCTCAGAATTCTTAAAGCATTTACTTATTGAACTCAGAAGAACATCATTAGTAAAACACGGAGTAATAGAGATTTCACAACCTAATCAGAGTTAAAAACGTATTGAGTGCTTAGTCCGTATGAGGAATTGTTCTAAGAATTATATATGGATTAACCAATTTCATTCTCATAACAAATCTATGAGGTCAGTAGTGAGTACTGTTATTATTTCCATTTTTAAATGTGCAAAACGAAGCAGGGATAGATTAACTAACTTCCCTAAGGGCAAAGTTTAGGAAACTTTCTCAGGTTGGTGAAGACTCTAGGAATTGAGGATTAAAGAAGTTAATACGTGGAAAGCCTGTAGAACAGTATCTGGTACATAAGAGTGTTCGCTATTACTACTATTTCACTCTACTCCCTCCCTGAAAACATCTCTGACTCCATCCAATTGAGTCATCTACCCAGGAAGAAAATGAAGCATCTTCGATGAGCCAGATGCTGGGTTTGACAGTTTCATGATTGTTATTTTATTTATTAATTCAACAAATATTTATTGAGCACCTACCACCGCCTGGTACTATTCTAGGCATTGAGAATCCAGCTGTAAAACAAAAAACAAAGTGGTTCTTCACAATAATCCCATAAAGGAGGTTCATGAGTTCCATTATTACAAATGACAAAACTGAGGTTCACACAGCTCACCAGTTGGAGGTTTGGGATTTAAATATAAATCAATCTTAAAAGTTTCAGATCTTTCTCTCACAGGATATAATGTTACTTCTGCCTGATACGCCTGATAGAACCATTCTCCCCAGTGAAACATAATGCATTCGGAAATTAGGAAGTTGTTGTTTCCCTTTCTCATATTTAGGTTAGAATTCCCAATAATATCACCATCATCCCCAGACAGTATTTATAGAGCACATGCATGCATTATTATTGTTGAGACTGCTTTCCCCATCCCTCCCAGTGCCTTCCAGCAAATGAACTACTCAGGGAAAAGAAGAGCTGCTCTAGCTGAGAGTGGGGTTGGGGTGGGAGTGGATGGGCCTTGAGCCCTGGTTGCTCTGCCTTCTAGAGTCTCCAAGGTGCCCAGATTCCACTGCAGGCACCTGCCTCTGGACAAGGGGAACGTGGTGGCACCCAGAAGCTTGAAGATACCAGGAACTACAGAACCCCAAAGAGGGTGTCACAGCCCTCGCTCAGGGAGTCCCTGGGTCTGGGCTTCACAAGGGACCAGCTCTTCCCTCCTTCTCATCCCCTGCAATGTGGCAAGCAGGGGATGCATGTTTCAGCCCTGTTTATGTTACATTTCTTTTAGACCAACCATTCGGCAGGTCCTGAGTTCTTGTCCCACATCCAAGAAGAATGAGCTAGGCAGACACCTGGAGGGTGAGCAAAGTGGAGAGGAGCTTCATTGAGTGGCAGAACAGTTCTCAGGAGACTCAAAGTGGGTAGCTCCTTTCCACAGAAAGGTTGTCCCAATGAGTGTCCAGCTCTCAGTGGAGAGGAGACTTGGAGTGGGTGGCTCCTATCCACAGGCAGGTCACTCCAACATCTGTGCAGCCCTCAGCGGCCAGGAAACCCAGAGTGGGTGGCTCTAATCCACAGGCAGGTCATCCCAACATCTGTGCAGCCCTCAGCAGAGAGGAGACCCTGAATGGGTGGGCTCTTACCCACAGACGGGTCATCCCAACATCTGTGCAGCCCTCAGGGTAGAGGAGACCCAAGTGGCTCCTATCCACAGACAGGTCATCCCAGTGTCTCTGCCGCTCTCAGCAGAGAGGAGACCTGGAGGGGGTGGCTCTTACCTGCGGGCAGGTCATCCCATCCTCTCTGCAGGCCTCAGCAAAGAGAAGACGCAGAGTGAGTGGCCCCAGAGTGAGTAGCTCCTATCTGCAGGCAGGTTATGTCCTTGCCTCTGCAGCCGCCAGTGAAGACAAGTCCCAGAGTGAGTGGCCCCAGAGTGAGTAGCTCCTATCTGCAGGCAGGTTATGTCCTTGCCTCTGCAGCCGCCAGTGAAGACAAGTCCCAGAGTGGATGGTTCCACCGCAGGCAGGTTGTCCGTTAGTCCGCCAGAGTCTGGCTTGGAGGGGTGGGGCGGAGGGCGCTTCAGAGGAGAGGAAGTGTGTGCTGATTGGTCCATGGGCAGCCATGGGCGGGCCTGGAAAACGGACCCTAAGTTCTCACTCTGCCCTGCGAAACCGGCAGCCTGGTCCCAAGGTGGGGTTTAACTGGGCACCTGCCCTTTTCTTCCCGGGAGCCTGTCTACCTCCTGCCGCCATTAATCTGCTGTCCACGAGCCCACAGTGCCCAGGCTGTTCATGCCGAGGTGGGCCTGCAGGCCTGTGCCAAGCTGCCCTCACCACCCCTCGGCCTCCCTCCCATGCTCCTCGGTACCCAAAGTCCGGAGGGGGCTGAGGTGGCAGGGGCCGGTGAGTCAGCACTGCCTGAGCGCGTGCTCACCCAGCTGGGTCGCAACAGTGCCTAGGTTCAGCCTCAACTTTGCTCCGAAATTGGAGCGGCACTGGGAGCAGGCAGAGGCCTGGCAGTTAGAGCAGACACTTCCCATCCTGCGAGGGGAGGTGGGCTGCCGGGTCTCTGAGCGCGAAGGGATGCCTGGGTCTGCAGCTGTGGCTGGGCGGCTGCAGTGTGCCCGGGAGGTTGGGTCTCCTGCCCCTCTAACTTGGAAGGGGGTGAAGCTCCTACCTGTTCCCAGCTCCCGCTGGCTGCGTGGAGTGCGTAGCCTAGGCCGTGCCTCCCCAGCCACTACCATAATGCCACTACTGTCATTAAGGTGATCTTGAAACTAGCATCCAAGGTCACACTACAAGTGCTCGGAAAATATCTGTTGATTTCTGATTCCTAGATGGCTTTTGCCCGGTAGCCCATTAAGGACCTTCATGTCCATAATGTCAAACATTATAGACATAGTGTGTGTCTATAATGTTTAAGTTCGTTCTGGGATTCAAATGCAGGTGAGACAAATGGTCTCTTTTATGAACTCAGCTTCTCTAGTGTAAACTGTAAAGGAAGTCAGGCAGTGTTGTATTATTGAACTAGTTTGGGGCACACAAATATCCTTGTCAGTTTCAGAAGGGTCAGTGGAGTATTCTGTTCACTGAAAATTTTCATACATTGCAAGGAGATGAAATGCATTGAGAATAAAATGAAATGTCATCCACAGTGAAATGAAATATCTGGGAAAGGGAAAAGGAGACAGACAAGGATGATAGAGTTGGCAGTCATGGGCAGACAGTCGTTTAGCATAAGTTAATTTACCAGCCAGCTCAGTCCAAAAGGAGGCTTATATCTGGCTTATGCTATGATATATTAGACTGACACAAAGGTATAAGGGGAGGAGGCATAAAGGGCCATTTTCAAGGACATAATATATTTTGTGTATGAAGTGCAAAAGCACATGAAGGTCCAAGAAGAAACTGATAAGTATTTTTCATCTTTTTCTGACTCATGCCACCTTTGTGTCAATGCCATCTCCTTTTCTGGAAGGCAAGACCCAACTAGTTTTGATGTACCAAATTAAACTATGTATCATGCAGGTAGATAAGAGATTTCATTTGGCATCAGCCAGAGATATGCATATATCTGCACTCATATATGTAAGTATATGGCTAACTTTTTCAAGAGAGTCAGCTAGAAAGCAAGTCAGTCATATTATGTACGTATCTCTTAAAATATGACTTTTACTGGATATTGGTAAATAAGGTCTCTGGTTGTAATTCAAACAACATTTAAAATGCAAAAATGAGTAAGACCTTGGTTTCTAGAAGCTTGAACTATTCAGAAAGACTAAAAGACAACTTGATTCAGCTTTTCTAATTATGAGCAGCTGACAAAACAGTTCCTATTAAGGTGCCAGAAACTTGCCTTTTCTCCCTAAGTACACAGAAAGGGATACCCAGAAACAGTTGCACAAAAGAATCCTAAGGGAAATGAAGACAAAACACAATTAGATTGCAAGCCATTCTTGGAGCACCTTGGACAGAGTAGTTATTCAACTGTTTTTTTGGTTGTTTTTTGAGACAGGGTCTCGCTGTTTGACCCAGGCTAGAGTGCAGTGGCACGATCACGGCTCACTGCAGCCTCGACCTCCCAGGCTCAAGCCACCGCCCTGCCTCAGCCTCCCGAGTGGCTAGGACCACAGATGCGCACCAGCAAGCCAGGCCAATTTTTGTATTTTATGTAGAGACAGGATTTTGCCATGTTGTCCAGGCTGGTCTCAAACTCTGGACTCAAGTGATCTGCCCACCTCAGCCTTCCAAAGTGCTGGGATTACAAGTGTGAGCCATTGCATCGAGCCTCAGTTGCTTTAAATGAGAGGGTAGAGAGTTTCCATATGAAGGAAGACCAAGGTCTTTTGACACTTAAGGAGACTGTAATTATCCGGTGATGCTGCTCTCACTATCATTTTTGCCAAATGGTAGTCAGCCAGAGTAAAGGCCCATAAAAGAGAAAAACCAATGTTCTGGGCAGAGCGACTATGTCCAGCCTAGATTCAGCTTTCCCTCTGCAGTCATTTTTTACCTCAGACACAGTCTTTTTATTTGCCTGATCTCGAAATGCCTGGTGGAAAGACAGGTGGATAGGAAAGGTGAGTGCTACAGTGGGAATATCTTGCCTGTTGACAGCTGTCTGCAGGAAAAATAGAAGGAGGTGTAACTTAATTTGAAAAGACTGTGCTCTTGAAATTTTGGATTTAAATATAAAATGGAATCATATTATACATGTACTTCAGGAATTTATTGTGCAAAGGAAATCTAGGGTATACCTTCTCTTAAGTGCAAATCCTGTTACTTTAAATCAAAATAATATAATTATATTTTAACCAATATGTCCTATAAGCTTGACTTTTAAATGGCAGGTTTTCTTATGGAGAAATACGTTTATACTCTTAAATTTATTTCTGCAATAATTCTGTACTCCAAAGCAATAAAAAAGAAATCACTGAAATATAAAATATATTCAGTGAAAATGTTTAAAAAGCATGGAACCAACAAAAGTTGCCCTCTATATTTTGTAAGGTAAGAATCTGTATTTACTATTTCATAAAAGAAATCATACTTTACTTGTAAAAAGTAAAAAGGACATAGCATAAAGGATAGTTGGTAATCTGACAACAGAGAGACACAGATGAAATATATTTTTATAAATATATACATAATTTTTGAGTTTAGAAGATTTACTATATGAAATCCTATTGCATTGTACATAATTATTAGTTTGATACAAATTTATCAGCTTGTGGTTATATATTCAATGGGATACCACAAAGTAGAGTATCAGTGTTCAATGTATTCTCATATCTTTATCATTCACTATGAAACTCAGTTTCTCATAGGTTAGCAAAGATGGAAGTAACACTCTTAATGGCATTTCCCTTAATTTGGAATATTCTATGTAAATGAAAGCAAGTTTCCTGATCGCTCCGATGCTGTCCTTATTCCTTACTGGGCCATGAAGAACTTGCAGGGCAGATGGTAGAGCCCAGGTGCCTAGAGCAAGTTCTTACTCAGTAGCTCCTCTTAGCTGAGGCTGAGCAGCTGAGGCCCTGGGGCTCCAACCGAGAGCCCGCAGGGATTGTGAAAAGATTTTGTGGCCTATGAAAGCTTTCCCTCAGACCAGTGCTGTTCCATTGTTTAGCATTTGGGAACCACTGTCCTATAGCATGTAGATAAAGGTCAAGTTTGCTTTTGATTGTCACCAATCATTAGATAGTTGGCTGTAGTAAAGAATAACAAGGTAATCACAAAAAGTAAATCCGTTTCCTATGTTATAAATGCATTATCTCCCTTTTTTCTCTATTTTCTGCATGTGTCACATGTTGAATAATGTCCCCTACCCAAATTTATGGCCACCCAAAACCTCAGAATTTGACCTTGTGTGGAAATAGGGATGTAATTTTCTTAGCATATGTAATTAATTGTAACTGGTTAAGGAGCTCAAGATGAAATCATCATAGATTAAGAGTGGGCCCTAAATCTAATGACTAGTGTCCTTACAAAATAGAGGACACAAAATCAAACAGGGAAGACCATGTGAGGGCCAAGGCAGAGACTGGAGTTATGCTGCCCCAAACCAAGGAATGCCAGGAGCCACCAGAAACTGGAAGAGACAAGAAAGGGTTCTGCCCCAGAACCTTCCGTGGGAGCACGGCCTTGCCAACACCTTGATTTTGGACTTTGGCCTCCAGAACTCTATGAGAATAAGCTTTTGTTGTTTTAAGTCACCAAGTTATGACTAGGAAAATTGAGAAATATCTTTTGCTTTTTATGACTCAATTCTTTTTCTGCTATATCCTTTCAAGAATGAGGTCATAAAACCACACAAGAGATTCTTTGTGGAATCTCTCTGTTGACTAAGTAATACTTCTCACTTCACAAACTCCTTTGTGTTGGTCGTCTTTCATCGTCTTGACTCTCAACTGTTTGTGTTTGTGTTTGTCCCCTTCCTGTGCCCTTAGAAGCACTAGCAGAAGTGTTTTGCAGATGGAGGGGTGCCTTGTCTGCTGTCATCTTTCCATGTAACACTGAGTAGTCTCAGAACTAATTCAGTGGATTTAGATTTGAAAGAATTCATCATGCTCAGGTCTTTTCCAAGACGGTCAGGTTTCTAGCATTAATCTTCTGACATCAGTGCTCAGGCATTTGCCATTGATATTTATAACTACTGGCCCATTTCAGAGACTCTCTTTTTTACCAAGACAATGTCCTCTTATTTGGCAGCTCCTCCCTGGCCCCTGCATATCTACTCTGGTGCCTTAGTAATCCCCTACTAAATTCAAGGCTGAAAACAGCCCCCGGCCTTTTTCTAAACAGTTCATATCATAATCTAATCAGTCCAGAAAGTTCAGAAACATTTATTGTGCACCAGGTGAGGGCCCAACACTGTATCAGGGGTTCTCGTGTGTGTGTATCATCATGTACACACCAAATAGGAAAGAGAGAAACTCCTTAGTCTTCATTTCCAGCCCTCTGGCTGTCCCCAAATACTGGTCTTCTTTCTCCTAAGTCCCCTCAGGGTACCACTGCACCATAGACAGAGTTGTCGCTTTGCTCTAACACCTAGAGTTTCTCCTGCTAATGTGTAAACGAAGGGAAAGATACTTTCTCTGCTGTTCCTGAACCCTATTTTTGCCTTTTGGGTAATAATGCAGAGGGGAAGTGTGAAACCAACTGTGCAGCAGATACCTCTTAAATGCTCCTGTCCTGGGCTACCCTCTGTCCCCTGAGCACCTGACCTACTGCAGAGCATCTCCTCCTCTCTGCCCCCCATGCCAGTTTCCAAAGGGAGCCTGCCAAAGGGCTGAGTGCAATCGTCACTGAGCAGGGACCCCACAAGTTGCTGGGCTACGGGGGGATCTGAAGGGCTCACAGGGGAGAGGCCCATGGAGGACTTGGGGCAGCAACTAATACCAATTTGTACAGAAATACTGAACATTTTAAGAACAGTATGGCCATGCTAGTGGGTGCTAACTTGTATCAACCCTGCCTCACTGTGATCAACAGGGAATGACTTAACCTCACTAGGACTCAATTTCCATGTGCGTTCAAGGGATCGTATTTGTCTTACCTACCTTACAGCCATTATACCGGATCATTGTCTGTGACGAATACTTGCTGCTTAATAATTTAAATGCAGAATTTACATGGCTTTTACTTAAACTTTACCCTTATATTTACCAAACTCTCTGTATGACCTCGGGTCAATTATTTAACCTAACTGTGTTTGTTTCCAAATCTGTGAAGCGAGAGGTAACAATAACACCCAACTCAGAGAGTTGTAAAGATTCCACAAGTTAATACAGTAGGGTGGTGGAAACAGTGCCTGGCTTCATAATAATTAGGAGGCACTGAGTTGGCAGCTCCCTAAGTCCTGTAAGTGGAAGGTGGGGCTCTGGGCTCCAGTTATGAAAATGAAAGCCCTGTGGGTGACTGGAAAAGGAGACTGTACTTTTGTTTGCTGAATATTTATATTTCCAGATGCTGACAGTTGCCAAACACAAACAGAAAAGCAAAAAGGATTATTTTTCAATACTTACATGTCTTCTAAAAATTTCCCTTTGACTTTCTCAGTCATCATATACCTTGCTTCCTCTTTTTAACAATCTTGTTATGTTTTTTTCCCACAATTTCCTTATATGACTTTGGGCAAATCACTTAATTTCTCTAAGCCTCACTTTCTCTTCTGTAAAACAGGGACAAATATATGAGAATCAAGCAAGATAAGGAATATGGAAGTCCTTTGAAAATTAGAGGCATTGCATCGCTTTTACGAATTAAAACATGTTTATGGTTTATTAATTACATCAGCACAAACTTCTCTTTAGGATTGGAAATACTTCCCTAAGGGTCATTAAAATCACAAGATAAATAACAAAACCTGTGGAGATATTCAAATGGAAGGAGGACTATGTATCTTGAAGGTGGATATACCAGAAACCTGGAGAGACGTAATGGTGTTCACATATAGAAAAGGTTGGAGAGGATTATGTCCAGCTGTTTTCCATCTTCATTGATGACAAGATAAAAGAAAATGGGCATCAACAGGAGGGATTTAGCTAGACATGAAGAATTTCTCTGCTGTTGCAGATTTTTAAAAAATTGAAATGTACTGCTTGGTCTGTCTGAAAGTCCATAGATTTGATGTGTAGTAAGGACATGAGAATTAGCACACCAGGTCAGATCAGGGGATTTGCCTGAAAACATCACAGATGTTCCCAAACTGCCATGTTCACATCCACACTTTTCTAGAACAAATTTATATTTTTAGCCTTTGCCAGTTTAATGACTTACATGCTTTCTGCATATAAATTAGCATCCCCGTTTATTAGTTAAGGGCTGTTGCATTGAGATTAGAAGCACACACTTAGGAGTCAAAAAGCCTGAGTTCCAATCCTGATTTTGCCCCTTGGAGCTGTCTCAGCTTAGCTATTTTTATTTTTTTCAGCCTCTGTTGCCCAGGCTGAAGTGCAGTGGTATGAGCTGACTGCAATCTCAACCTCCTGGACTCAAGTGATCCTCCAAGCTCAGCCTCTCATGTAGCTGGTACTACAGGTGTGCACCATCGCATGCAGCTTATTTTGTTTATTTTCTGTAGAGATGAGGTCTCTCTATGTTGCCCAGGCTGGTGTCAAATGCCTTGACTCAAGCAATCCCCCCACCTCAGCCTTCCAAAGTGCTGGGATTGCAGGCGTAAGCCATAGCACCTGGCACCTCGGCTGATTAATTGAGTGCTATACCTTGTTTCCTTATCTGTAAAATGGAGATCATAATGGTGCTTACCTTATGGGTGGTTGTAAGCATGCCTGCCATGGAGCAAATGCTCAAAAATGGTCACCAGGATTACGCTTCATAGTTTCAAACAGGTGCCTCTTAGAGCTAGTATGTGAAGATTTGTTCTATTACTTCATTGTTTTGTATGTGTCCATTTTCTAGTCTGCAGTTTCTTCTTGTCCCTCCTCCTCCTTGTCCTCTTCTTTCTCCTTTTCTTCAATCCATTCTCACAGGAAAGTACATCTCTCTCCTTGTTTATATTACTTGCCATTCTCTGAACTCTCTTCAGGTCCATTACATTTTTCTTAAAGGAAAGTGACCTGGAATTGTTCAAGTGTGATCCTCCCTAAAGGCAGAGTGATGGACTGAATAATTTATGAAGGTACCTTCTGGCAATATCAATCTATGCAATGACTTTTAGGTTAAGGGAATTTTCGTTTCCAAAGTACCTCATCAGTTAGCAGATATCTCCTTATAACACTAGGGGTCACTATTAAAGCAATGTTTCAAAAGCATTAGCCTTTAACCAGCAGTAAAATTGAGAAAATCCTTCAGAACACTGCAAGAAAAAGGATATTATACAGGTAGTCTGAGAGTAACAGCTGGGATTTTATCAGGTTCCTAAATTGAAATTCACTTCTTTTATTTTTATTTTATTTTTTGAGAGGGAGTCTTACTCTGTTGCCCAGGCTGGAATGCAGTGGTGAGATCTCAGCTCACTGCAACCTCTGCCTCCTGGGTTCAAGAAATTCTCCTGCCTCAGCCTCCCAAGTAACTGAAATTACAGGTGCCCACAACCATACCCGGCTAATTTTTGTATTTTAGTAGAGACGGGGTTTCACCATGATGGTGAGGCTGGTCTCCAATTCCTGACCTCAAATGATCCGCCTGCCTTGGCCTACCAAAGTGCTGGGATTACAGGCATGAGCCACTGCACCCGGCCTTGAAATTTATTTCTAATCTCTTCTTGTTTCTCACCCCTAGAAAACAATTCCATTTTCCCTGAGGTGGTAAGACCTCTACCTGGGAAGATCTGGGGGTGAAAAATCTGCTCTGGCTTGGACTGCTGACTTTAAATCCACTTCTCCAGCTCCAACACCGATGCTGAACCAACTTCCATAGTTCGGAGCACCTTCAACGCATTTCCACGTGGCAGTCCCCCCTGCCTGCACCTCCAGACATGTTAAACCAGAATCCACCTCCCAGTCCTTTATTCCCCTCCACTTTCACACCCAAATAGATTCCCCTTCTTAACTTCCTCATTGGTGATTAAGATTCAACCTGCAATTTAAAGGCCCTCATTTACCAAGTCTTTGCTCTTTAAATATATCTGCTTCTGTAAAATTGGAATAACAATAGTGTGCACTTTATAGAGTTGTGGGGATCAAGTAAGACCACCATTAGGCAGCCACCAAGAAAGGGCATGGCTCAGTGTAAGATGCCCCTTTAGCCAGACTCCATGCCTCTCCCAGCAACCATTGAGGGGGATCCCCAACCCCTCCAGCTCCTGTCAAGTCACCCTGCCCCACCCCCAATCCTTCACTATGTACCTTGCGACCATTAGGACTGATCTCATCATGTCCTTTATCCCTACTGATGTCTGATCCCCACAAGAAACTCAAGGCTCCCAGGTTACCTCTCATCACTGGGCATCTAATCCTCATCTGACTCTGCCCATCCCCTTTTCTAACCTTACTCGCCATCCTCCTTATCTCCCAAAACCTTTTCACTTGCAATCATCTGCAGAATCCTTTCCTTTGTGCTCTCCTCTGAGTGTGTCCTTCCCCTCCCCCTGGAGGAGTAACTGAAACTTGGCTCTGTCCCCTGGTGACACTGCTTCCCTGCAGCCCTCTGCAGTGGTAGCTGGCTTCCCTTTCACAGGACCTGGAGGTTGAGGTAGGGTTCCTCTTGCTTCTCATTGCTGCTTCTACACCATACCCCCTGCCTCCTCCATAATTATCCTATCATCAGACCATATCACTTAGTCTCCAGTCATTTATTAATCACTTTTTTATAATGTTAATAACTGACCCACTTTCACTCACCTCAATATTACCTCTGTCTTGGGTCTTAGCGATTTCAAGTTACACACAGATGATCTTTCTAACACCTGGCCTCTCCTCTAGTCATCTTGTCCTCCATCCAACCTCAGCCACTTATACCCATGGTCACAGCCTAAGCCAGCACTGTCCAAAAGAACTTTCTGCAATGATGGATATATTTTACAGCCACTCTGTCCAATAAAATAGCCTTAGTCACATGTTACATAGGGCTACTGGGTGCTTGAAATGTGACTTGTACAAGTGAGGAACTGAATTTCAAATTTTATTTAATATTTAACTAATGTAAATGTGAAGCATCTATCTTTCCTTGTATTCTTTGTTCACTCCTGTTCCTGTAGATGAATTTAGCTCCTGGCTTAGGTCAACACATCACTAGTACCTTAGAGGTCATTCTCTCCTAAAAACATTCTCCTTCCTTTCTTCATCAGTTTTCCTCTCTCTACTGGGTTATTCCCAGCAACCTCCAAGCCTGGTGCTATGTCTCCCATCTTAAAAAAATCTTTCTTGGCCCCAGCTTCCCATCTGGCTACTGCTGTATTCCCCCAATTCCTTCTAGAGCAAAACTCCTTAAAAGAATTGTAGCGCTCAGGCACAGTGCTGGCACCTGTAATCCCAGCACTTTGGGAGGCCGAGATGGGAGGATTACCTGAGCTCAGAAGTTCAGGAACAGCCTCGGCAGCACATTGATACCCTCGTATCTACAAAAATAAAAAATAAAAATAAAAATTAGCTAGGCATGGTGGCACATGCCTGTAATCCCAGCTACTCAGGAGGCTGAGGCAGGAGGATCATTTGAACCTAGGAGTTTGGGCTGCCCTGAGCTATGATTGTACTACTGCACTCCAGCCCGGGCAACAGCGTGAGACCCTACCTCTAAAAAATAATAACAAACACACACAAAGAATTGTCTATACTCACTGTACATTCTCACATTGCTACAAAGAAATACCTGAGACTGGGTAATTTATAAAGAAAAGAGGTTTGCCTGGGCATGGTAGCTCACGCCTGTAATCCCAGCAATTTGGGAGGCCAAGGCAGGTGAATCACTTGAAGTCAGGAGTTCGAGACCAGCCTGGCCAATATGGAAAAACCCTGTCTCTACTAAAAATACAAACATTAGCTAGGCATGGTGGTTCATGCCTGTAATCCTGGCTACTCAGGAGGCTGAGGCAGGAGAATTGCTTGAACCCAGGAGGCGGAGGTTGCAGTGAGCTGAGATAGCACCACTGCACTCCAGACTGGCTTCAGAGGTGACAGAGCAATACTCTGTCTCAAAAAAAAAAAAAAAAGAAAAGAAAAGAGGTTTAATTATTGGCTCACAGTTCTCCAGGCTGTACAGGAAGCATGATCCTGACATCTGCTCAGCTTCTGGGAGACCTCAGGAAACTTACAATTAAGGTGGGGGGCGAGGCATCTCAAATGGTGGGAACAGGAGCAAGAGACAACAAGGGAGGATATGCTGCAAACTTTTAGACAACCAGATCTCTCCAGAACTGACTGTCAGAAGAAAAGCACCAAGGGGCTGGTGCCAAACCATTTATGAGAAATCTAGCCCCAGGATCCAACCACTTCTCACCAGGCCCCACCTCTAATACTGGGGACATGTATATGAAAATCTCATGTTCAACATGAGATTTGGTGGGATGCAGATCCAAACCATATGATTCACAGACATCAATGTCTCTTCTCCCATTATTTCTTGAATCTCCACTCTGAAACTGCTCTGAACAGGGTACCAGTGACCTCCATATTGCTAAATCCTGTGATTCTTTCCCAATCCTCATCTGAATTGACCTGTTGCAGCATTTTACACAATTGTTTGATCATGTTCTCCTCCTTGAAATGCTTTTTTCACTTGGCTTCCGGAACAGCACACTTGCCTGGTTTTCCTCCAGCTTCTCAGATGGCTCCATTTTCTCTCCCTCTCTTTCCACCCTTTTTTTTGTTTTGTTTTGTTTTGTTTTTTGACACACGGTCTTGCTCTGTTGTCCAGGCTGTAGCACAATGGTGCAGCCTCAGCTCACTGCAGCCTCCATCTCCAAGGTTCAATCTATCCTCCCACATCCTCAACTTCTGAATGTTGGAATGTCCAGGGGCCTAGTTCTCAGATCCCTTCTTTTTTTCTATTTGCTCACTCCCTATTTGATCTCATCTAGTCTTATAACTTTAAATATCACGTATATGCAGATCAATCTCACGTTGTTACCTCTAACACAGACCACTCCCCTGAAGTCCAGGCCAATGTATCCAATTGGCATCTGGACATCTAAAATCTGATAGGTCCTAAACTGAACTCCTGGTATCGCCCTCCCCCCACACATAACTTGCTCTCTCCAGTTTTCCCTACCTCAGTTAAAGGCAACTCTATTTTTCCAGCTGCTCAGCCTAAACCCTTTGACTTATCCCTGTTTCCTCTCTCTCTCTCTTTGATCCATCAGAGATCCCTCGAGTTTTACTGACTCTATATTCAAGTCATAATCAGAAACTGATTGTCTATTTGTCACCTGCTCCATTGCAGCCATCTTGTTCTGAGATACCATCATTTTTCTCCAGGAATATAGTACTAGTGGTTTCTCCAATTCTGCCCTTGTCCCTTGCAATCTACTCTCAAAAATCTGCCAGAGTGATCTTGTTAACATGTAAGTTCCATTGTGTTGCTCTTCTGCTCAAGATGCTCCAGCTCACTTGGAGTAAAAGTCAAACCCTCATTAGGGCCTCCAAGGTTCAACAAGATTGGGACTCTACTATGTCTTTACCTAATCTCCAACTTCTCCTCCTCTCATTCACTGAAGTCTAGCCAAACTGGCCTTCCCACTGTTACTGGAACTTAGCAGGTATGTTCATGCCTCTAGGCCTTTGCATATGCTCTTCCCTCTGCATGGACTGCTCTTTGCCCAGATATTTTTGTGGCTAGTTCCCTCATTCCTTCAGGTTTATTCAAATAATCGCCTTTTATTGAGGTCTTGCCTGGTTCTGCTATCTAAAAATTTTACACTCCCTCCTAACACTTTATTTTCCCTTTCCTGTGTTGTTTTTCCTCCTTAGCACTCAGCATTATCTAACATGATACTAAATTTTATTTATTTATCTTGTTTATGGTCTGTTTCCTCAGTGGAATGTAAGTGCCATCATAGTAAGGATTTTTGTTAGTTGTATTTGCTGCTGTATCTTATTGCCTGGATCAGTGTTTGATTTATTCACCTATTTGTTTTTGGTTTGTTTGTTTTGTTTTGTTTTGTCTTTTAGAGACAGAGTCCCACTCTGTCGCCCAGGCTGGAATGCAGTGGCACGATCTCAGCTCATTGCAGCCTCGACCTCCTGAGCTCAAGTGATCCTCCCATCTCACTCAGTCTTCTGAGTAACTGGGACCACAGGTGCATGCCACCACATCCAGCTAATTTTTCTATTTTGTGTGGAGATGGGGTTTCGCCATGTTGCCCAGGCTGGTCTCAAACTTCTGGGCTCAAGTGATCCTTCCACCTAAGCCTCCCAAAGTGCTGGGATTACAGGCATGAGCCACTACACCTGACCCACCTATTTGTTGAATAAATTAATAAAGGAAAATAATTCATTTAATGTCCTTAGAACAGTGCCTAGCAAGAATAGTAATAGTTTTATTAATCTTACCTGATTTTTAAAAATTGTTATAATTACCATTATCTTCCTCATTGCTACTGGGTTCTCCACTCTTCCTGTCCCTACAGTAGTTTCCTCACTTGAGGGTCTCATGATTTCTTGATAGACTATCTCACTAGTCTCAGAGGTTGTCTTCTAGCCACCGACTTTCCCTCCTTTAGACACACCCACTGCTTCCTGACTTACATTTCTTGAAAACAAATTTGACCCTTTGACATCCCTGTCAAAAAGCCTTTCAGTGACTCCCCACTGCTTTTAGGTGAAAGTCCCAGCACTCACATGGCAGGCAGACAAAGCCTTCTATGAACCAGCCCCTGCTCATCCCTCCATTCTTCTCTTCATTCCTTCCTTACACTTAAGACATCCCGACACTCCATGCCCTTTCACAACACTGCGTCTTTCTCTGCCAAGAATGCCCTGCCCTCCTTGTCTGCCTCATCAGCTCCTAGTCATCTCTTAAAACCTTCTTTCAGCAAGCACGTCCTCCTCTGCAGAACTCATTCCTGCCTCCTTTGTGCTGTCCCTTATGCCTGTGTCTGTTAGGTGCCACATCACAAAATTGTATGTTGTGTATTTTTTGCCCACTTTCTGAGTCTGATATTTTTCCTTTTCCTATCTGCCTCTCGTACTTGGTGTAAAGTCCCTTTTCAAGACCTATTATTTCTTTTTCTCTCTCTCTTTTTTTTTTTTTTTTTTTTGAGACGGAGTCGCGCTCTGTCGCCCGGGTTGGAGTGCAGTGGCCGGATCTCGGCTCACTGCAAGCTCTGCCTTCC
>NW_012118487.1:35238954-35240783 GCF_000951035.1 Colobus angolensis palliatus
CTTGGCTCACTACAACCTCCACCTCCCAGGTTCAAGCGATTTCAGCGATTCTCGTGCCTCAGCCTCCCGAATAGTGTCTGTGATCACAGGTGCCCACCACGCCTGGCTAATTTTTGTATTTTTAGTAGAGATGGGGTTTCGCCATGTTGGCCAGGCTGGTCTCCAACTCCTAACCTCAAGTGAGCCACCTGCCTTGGCCCCACAAAATGCTGGAATTACAGGTGTGAGCCACTGCGCCCGGCCAAGACCTAGTATTTCTTGAACTGAAACTGACTCTATGATCTGCCCCAACCATATTTCTTCAATCACATTTGCTCACAGTTTTCTAGAATTTATGCTCCTTAGACTGGAGTGCAGAATAGACCATGCCTCAGTGAGGGAAGGCACCACATTGGTCAGGACTTGCTTCTGTATACCTAGCCTCTAGCTCACAGTAGGAGCTTCGTCGATGTTTATTGAATGGATGCTTGAAAGTTTGCATATGTCCCTGGAGAGTACAAGGCCAATTTGGGTGGAGATATGTGAAGTCACATGAATAAAGAATATTTTCCTGCAGCATCTGTTATACTTGAAGACTTAGGGGAAAAATATTAAAGAATTTAGTATGTAACCCCAATTACATTGTATATCAAAGCAAACATCTGTTATGAAGAAGCGTATCAAATTCATAAGTACTTTTAAGACTAGATAGGGCATTTAAGGAAATTTTGAATTTGTGGCAGGTCTCTCTGGGCTGCTCCTTTGGTCCCTCAAGGGCATGAGTTCCTTCTCCTCAGGTCCCTCTGCACTGCTCCTTCCCATCCCTCAGAGGCAAGAGTTCCTTCTCCTCAGGTCCCTCTGGGCTGCTCCTTCCGGTCCCTCAGAGGCATGAGTTCCCTCTCCTTGGTCCCTCTGGGCTGCTCCTTCAGGTTCCTCAAGGGCATGAGTTCCTTCTCCTCAGGTCCCTCTGGGCTGCTCCTTCGGGTCCCTCCAAGTCATGAGTTCCTTCTCCTCAGGTCCCTCTGGGCTGCTCCTTCCAGTCCCTCAGAGGCATGAGTTCCCTCTCCTTGGTCCCTCTGGGCTGCTCCTTCGGGTCCCTCCAAGTCATGAGTTCCTTCTCCTCAGGTCCCTCTGGGCTGCTCCTTCCAGTCCCTCAGAGGCATGAGTTCCCACTCCTCAGGTGTGGAGGAATTTAGAATTTAGTATGTAACCCCAATTACATTGTATATCAAAGCAAACATCTGTTATGAAGAAGCGTATCAAATTCATAAGTACTTTTAAGACTAGATAGGGCATTTTAAGACTAGATAGGACCCTTCCGGTCCCTCAAGGGCATAAGTTCCTTCTCCTCCACCTGTGATTAAGCTGCCTCATTGGGAAGATTAGAAGTGCTGCCTTCAACTCCAGCCACTTTTCCTTTTCCTTGCTCTCCTTGGAACTGTCAGGGCTCCATCTGCACCCCCAGGCCCTATGCCCCCTCATTGTTTCCTCCTCCTATTCCTCACCATCAAACCCTAGAATCTACTCTTATTCCCCCAAACATAACATGTACCTTAGTAGCTATTTGCTAATCTAGGAGCTACCCAATATCTTAATCCTCTCCTACTTCAGGGAATTCCCCATTGTATGGTCTCCATGGGAGATGGGACCCTGCTTGTCACCACATGATGTGGCTGCAGTTTCTTCCACCCAGCTGCCCTTGATTTCTCCCTGGTTTCTTGATCTAGGTTATCCTGCCTTCTGTCAATTCTGTGAGCTCCCTTGTAGCCTTCTAATAATTTTCCCCTTAAACTAACTAAATTTTTGTTGCTTTCAAATAAGAACTTTCACACACACACACACACACACAC
>NW_012118487.1:35241723-35242621 GCF_000951035.1 Colobus angolensis palliatus
CACACACACACACACACACCCCTCCTGTCTTTTTAAGCTGACATTCAATGAGCATTTACTATAGGGCAAACACCACCATGCTAAGGCTTTACATGCATTATCTTATTTAATTCTCATAGCAACCCAATGTGAAATGTACTAATATCTGCATTCTGCAGTTGAAGAAACAAATGCAAAAGGGTTCATTGCTTTGCCGAGTCACATGGCTTGCTAAGTGCCAGAAATAGGATTTAAACCTAGGGAAAACAGGCACAGCGGCTCACACCTGTAATCTCAGCCCTTTGGGAGGTGAAGGTGGGAGGATCACTTGTGCCCAGGATTTTGAGATTAGCTAGGGAAACATAGGGAGACCCTGTCTCTATAAAATAAATTTAAAAACCAGCCAGACATGGTGGCATATGCCTGTAGTCCAAGCTACTTAGGAGACTGAGGCAGGAGGATCACTTGAGCCCGGGAAAGTTGAGGCTGCAGTGAGCTGTGATCACACCACTACACTTCAGCTTGGGTAACACAGTGAGACACTGTTTGGAAAAAGAAAAAAGATTTAAACCTAGGGAATCTGATTCAGGAGATCACAATAATATACTCATACTCATCACAATAATATATTGCTTTAGGCCGGGCACAGTGGCTCACACCTGCAATCCTAGCACTTTGGGAGGCTGAGGCCAGCAGATCACCTGAAATCAGGAGTTCAAGATCAGCCTGACTAACATGGAGATACACCATCTCTACTGAAAATACAAAAAATGTAGCCGGGCGTGGTGGTGCATCCCAGCTACTAAGGAGGCTGAGTCAGGAGAATCGCTTGGACACGGGAGGCAGAGGTTGTAGTGAGCCGAGATTGTGCCACTGCACTCCAGCCTGGGCAATAGGAGTGAAACTCCATCTCAAAAAA
>NW_012118487.1:35242671-35248514 GCF_000951035.1 Colobus angolensis palliatus
ATGTGTGTGTGTGTGTGTATATATATATATATATATAGCTTTAGCCTCCTGAACTCAACTCTGCCTTCAAATGCTATGCTCGCTGAGAGCTCAATTCTTATCCCTCCATGGAACTGTCCAGTCTACTCCAGTGCACACTGAAGGTTTCCCTCCTCAACTCGCATAGCGCTCACTGTTCATGCCATGTAATTCAACACTTACCAATATATTGTGCTATTATTCCAATACCAACATACTGTGCCACAATATACTGTGCTATTTTTAATAGTTTCATACAGTTCCATTTTTTCTCAATACATTTCGTCTCCCTCAGAGCAATCTAGTACTTCTTTTGTATGCCACTTAGCAACAAAGAGTTAGGCTAGATGGGGTGTTGTATAAGACCCTGGGTCTCTGTCCATGACATGGGAGGACTTAGTGAAGACTGGGACTCCTATTTGGGAGAGTCCATTCTATGACACTCTACTTGAATTTTTACTACTTACAGCACAGATTATGGACAGGGCATAGGCTTTAGGGTCAAACTGACCAATGCTTAATATGCTTCCATTACTCTGTGACCCAGACAAGTGATTTAAGTTCAGGGAGCCTGTTTCTTTACTTATGCAAATTGAGAAAATACCTAAAACACATGGTTGTGGTGAGTATTACAGGCATGAATAAGTAAAGCCTAAAGTACTCAATCTGATTTTATGTATTTTAAGTTCCTCTTTCCTCACCCAAGATGGCTCTCAAGAGGCATCTGGGAATCATTTTCTTTTTAACAAAATCAGATAAAGCAGGGTTTCTCAATCTCTATATTATTGACACTTTGGGATGGATAACTTCTCGTCGTGGGGGCTGTCCCATGCATGGTTGGAGGTTTAGCAGCATCTTTGGCCCTGGCCTTTATCTGCTAGAGGCCAGTAGCACCACCCCCAATACTTCTTCACCTCCCATCTAGTCATGGTTATCAAAAAATGTCTCCAGATATTGCCAAGTGTACCCTGGGGGACAAAATCACCCTGGTTCAGAACCACTGAAGTAGGGGATATGAAAGCATTCTTAGCCGGACATGGTGGCTCACGCCTGTAAGCCCAGTACTTTGGGAGGCTGAGGCGAGTGGATCACCTGAAGTCGGGAGTTCAAGACCAGCCTGGCTAACGTGGTGAAACCCTGTTTCTACTAAAAGTACAAAAAATCAAGACCAGCCTGGCTAACATGGTGAAACCCCATTTCTACTAAAAGTACAAAAAATAAGCCAGGCATGGTGGCATGTGCCTGTAATCCTAGCTATTCTGGAGGCTGAAGCAAGAGAATTGCTTGAACCCGGGAGGCAGAGGTTGCAATGAGCCGAGATTGCGTCACTGCACTCCACCTTGGGCAACGAGAGCAAAATTCTGTCAAGAAGAAGAAGAAGAAGAAGAAGAAGAAGAAGGAGAAGGAGAAGGAGAAGGAGAAGGAGAAGGAGAAGGAGAAGGAGAAGGAGAAGAAGAAGAAGAAGAAGAAGAAGAAGAAGAAGAAGAAGAAGAAGAAGGAGAAGGAGAAGGAGAAGGAGAAGGAGAAGGAGAAGGAGAAGGAGAAGGAGAAGAAGAAGAAGAAGAAGAAGAAGAAGAAGAAGAAAAGAAGGAGAAGGAGAAGGAGAAGGAGAAGGAGAAGAAGAAGAAGAAAAAGAAGGCATTCTGTTAGACATACAGCCTATAACAATGACATACTATTTAGCAGTTTATATAAAAGTTATTTACAATTTGATGTAAGTTGGCTATTTGTCCTCTCCAAATCTCATAGTGAAATGTAACCCTCAGTGTTGGAGGTGGGGCTTGGTGGGAGGTATTTGGATCATGGTGGTGGATTCCTCATCAATGGAATGGTTTAGTGCCATCGCCTTAGTGATAAGTGAGTTCTTGCTCTGAGTTCACAAAAGATCTGGCTGTTTAAAAGAGTCTGTCACCTCCCCTACCCTTGCTCCTGCTTTCACTATATGACATGCTGGTTCCCCGTTTGCCTACCACCATGATGAAAGCTTCCTGAGGCCTCACCAGAAGCCAAGCAGATGCCAGCACCATGCTTGTACAGCCTGCAGAGCCATGAGCCAATTAAATCTCTTTTCTTTATAAATTAACCAGACTCAGAAATTATTTTACAGCAGCCCAAGAATGGACTAACACGCAACTGAAAACGACCTATTTACAGCTTAGGTAATTAGATAAAACTTTTGAGATTATTTAAGGGAAACAGAATTGATCAAGAAGACTTTACTTCTCCCTGAGAAAGGAATTTTTTTAATTTTTACTTAAACTGCCCCGGGCCTCCTATGGCAGGGCCAACGGGGGCAGGCAGTGGGAGGCTCAATTCCTATCCAGTAGCATCAGAGCAGAGAAACTGCCTTAAAAGTCTGAGATATTTTCCTCTTCCCATTTGAATTTAAGTAAAAACATTTTTTAAAAAGTGGAGGGAGGTATTTCTACTTTCTTTCCTACTGCAAAACAATGTCAAAGTCCTTGTTCTTAACCTGCTAGAATATTTTGGTAAATGTTGAAAGAAATTGGATTTAATTAGTGAAAATCAGCAATTGAAGTCATCCATAGAGTCCTTGACCAGACTCCCATGGTAAACATTTTGAAGGAAAGGACAGCAGAGAACTTATAAAACTATTGTTGTTTTCTTAGGATTTAAAGAACATTTTCAGCCTGGGCAACATGGTGAAATCCCGTGTCTACAAAAAATATAAAAATTAGCCAGGCATGGTACCATGTGCCTACAGTACCAGCTACTCAGGAGGCTGAGGTGGGAGGATCACTTGATCCTGAGAGGTTGAGGCTACAGTTAGCTGTGATCACAACTCCACTCCACTTCACTCCAGCCTGGGTGGCAGAGCAAGCCCCTGTCTCAAAAAAAAAAAAAAAAAAGAAAAGAAAAAAGAACATTTTTCATATATCTGAATTCAGTTTAAAATTGTTAAAAGGAAAAAAGGATTTGAATGTATTATTGAAGGTTTAAATATTCCTACATATAGGAATGCATTCATCCATTTTATAAAACATCCATTTTTCTCTTGCTTCCTTTTCCATTTCAGAGAATTATAGAATTTCAGAACTGAAAACACCTGTGAGTTTTGGGGGTTTTTTGGTTTATTTTGAGACAGGGTCTCACTCTGTTGCCCACGCTGGAGTGTAGTGATGTGATCACAGCTCACTGCAGCCTCAACCTCCTGGACTCAAGCAATTCTCCCACCTCAGCCTCCTAAGTAGCTGGTACTACAGGTACCCACCACTGCACTGATTAATTTTTAAATTTTTTTGTAGAGATAGGGTCTCATCATGTTGCCCATGCTGGTCACAAACTCCTGAGCTTAAGCAGTCCTCCTGCCTCAGCCTCCCAAAGTGTTGGAATTATGGAGTGAGCCACCATGCCCAGTGATTTTTGAGATTTTTAAGGGATTTCTTTTTGTGTCATAGACCCCATTGGCATTCTGTTAAAGCCTACTGACCCCCTCCAGAATAATTTTTCAATGCATAAAATCCTAAAAATGTAAATGATGCTGAAATAGTCATCAATGTATATTTTTGATTATTATTTTTTAACTGTGGCAAAATACACATAGTATAAAATTAACCTACTTAACCATTTTAAGTGTACTGTTCAGTGGCATTAAGTACATTGCCATTGTTGTGCAAACATCATCACTGTCTATCTCCAGATCTCTTGCTGTATTGCAAAACTGAAACCCATTCCCATTAAACAATAACTCTCCATTCTTCTCTCCCTGCTAGCCTTTGGCAACCACCTTTCTACTTTCTGTCTCTATGAATTTGACTATTCTAATTACCTCATATAAGTGAAATCATAAAGTCCTTGTCCCTTTGTGACTGGCTTATTTCACTTAGCATAATGTCCTCAAGGCTCATCCATGTTGCAATGTGCCAGAATTTCCTTCCCTTTTTAAGGCTGAATAATATTCCAGTGTATGTATCTACAATATATTGTTTACCCATTCATCTGTCAATGGACAACTGGGTTATATCCATTTTTTGGCTATTGTGAATAATGTTGCTGTGAACCTTAGCAGACAAATACCTGTTCAAATCCCTGTTTACAATGCTTTTGGGTATATATCCAGGAATGGAATTGGTGAGTCATACATTAATTCTAACTTTAATTTTTTGAAGAACTATCATCTGTTTTCCATAGTGGCTGGACCATTTTACATTCCCACCAACAGTGTACAAGCTTTCCAATTTTTTCACATCCTCATCAATACCTATTATTTTCTGTTTTTTGGTAGTAGCTATTCTAATTGATATGAGGTGGAGTTTTCAATATATTTTTATAAACCAATTTGTTATATAGTAATTTATAAGCTTTTATTAACATACTAGTTAAAAAACTCTAGCAGCTGGTCTAATAGCTACCATAACATCAAAGTAATGATAAGTCTTAACAATATTTTGAGCTATCTCCAACAACTGCCATATAATATGAATGTATCTGTGATTCCTGTTTGCCAAAACACAGCTAACACATTGCTAATTCTACTCTGGTTTGTTACCTACAACACAACTGAAGAAAGTGCCTATTTGCAATTAGAAATTAGTGAAAAAAAAAAAAAAACAATTTTCTCAGAACTTTGGGAGGCTGAGGCAGGAGGATTGCTTGAGGTCAGGAGTTAGAGATCAGCCAAGGCAACATGGCGAAACCTTATCTCTACAAAAATTTTAAAAAATTAGCTGGGCTTGATGGCATGTGCCTGTAGTCCCAGCTACTTGGGAGGCTGAGGTGGGAGGATTGCTTGAGCCCTAGGAGGTCGAGGCCACAGTGAACTGTGACTGTGCCACTACACTCCAGCCTGGGTGACAGAGGAAGACCTTGTCTCAAGAGAAAAAATAACCAACACAACTTTTTCTCCATGCAAGTTTATGGACACCACATACTATCCTTGGACACCTTGTGGGTCATGAACCCCAGTTAAGAAATACTGATCTGGTTTCTCCCTTGTCTTACAGGTGAGGGAAGCAAAGCCTCCAGGGGTTAAGTGATCTGCCAAGAGCCACCTAGTTGGTGGCAGAGCCAGGACTAGAACTCAACCACCCAATTCCTAATCCTGTGTGCTCCTTGTCCTAGACATCCCATGTAAAATGATCCATATCTGAGCCATCTCTATATGCACCAAAGCCCTTAACTCATTTTCCTGAACACTGTAGCTCTCAGTAAGTATAGAGGATGAATGGTGTAGATTATGGACAGGAGAGACAAAAGCCATCCACATAATCATCCTCCCTTCCTGAGAATCTTTGTGTGGGGGCATATTTTTCTATCCAGCAGCAAGATGGAAATCATTATTTTGCTTGTATGAATGAAGAAAAGGGGATTAAAAATTAAAGATGTTTGGTTCCAACATGCATAATGAACATTTTTTCAAATAAATTCATGAAAGCCTGGTGTTTTATTTATTTCTTTTTCTCTGTAGTCTAATCTTGGGAAACGTCTGGTGTTTTAAAAAGTTGTCTGACATTAATATTTAGACATAAGTCTTAGAAAATAGTCTCAGGCCAGGTGCAGTGGCTCACGCCTGTAATCCCAGCACTTTGGGAGGCTGAGGAGGGCAGATCACCTGAGGTCAGGAGTTCAAGACCAGTCTGGCCAAAATGGTGAAACGCCATCTCTACTAAAAATACAAAAATCAGCCAGGTGTGGTGGTGCACACCTATAATCCCAGCTACTTGGGAGGCTGAGGCAGGAGAATTGCTTGAACCTGGGGAGATGAAGGTTACAGTGAGCTGAGATCATGCCGCCACTGCACTTCAGCCTGGGCAACAGAGTGAGACTCATCGAAAGAAAGAAAGAAAAAGAAAGAAAGAAAGAAA
>NW_012118487.1:35248564-35252406 GCF_000951035.1 Colobus angolensis palliatus
AGAAAGAAAGAGAAAGAAAGAAAGAAAGAAGGAAAGAAAGAAAGAAAGAAAGAGAAAGAAAGAGAGAAAGAGAGAAAGGGAGAAAGGGAGAAAGAGAGAAAGAGAGAGAGAGAGAGAAAGAAAGGAAAAGAGCTTCAGATTTCAAACTATTTTTTAAAATATTATTTGTCATTTAAGTCATGTGTTTTAGAAGATATCTCAACAATTTATGTATGTCCCTATATCTGCTCTTACCCATTCTTCAGTTTCTAAGACATTAAGAAAGGACTTGCTACAGCCTGGAAGCAAAATAAACAGAAGTAAAGGCGCAAAGAAAAATAAGACAATGGACTCAGCCTTTCTTTACATTTCCTTATGTCATCTTTAGACCCCTGTTTACCAACTGAAGCAATTCGATTTATCTTGTTAGTATTTTTAAGTTTGTTCTTAAAACCTATGATGATATGATAAAACTTAAAAGATGACATTTCTTCTAAAGCAGATATCTACTGATTGGCATATGTATTTAGATTAGTTAGATCTGTCATTCATCTGGTACAAGTTCTGCTGCAGTTGAATATTTGTTACCAGTTTTTCTAGTCCATATTGGGCTGAATGATATAACCAACTTTCTGTGCCTTTGATTGTGAGAGAAGCTACAGAAACTTCTAAGCTGTCTGTTTGCTTCAGTTTTTATCTGTCTGCCAACAGGGTGCTTACCTGTTCATTTGCCAAATGACTATACTGATGTTTGTTTTTGGAGGGAATCGCCTCCATATTTGACATATCTATAGGCTTGGTGTGTCTAGTCTGAGGCAAAGGGCCACATCTCTTAAGATTGCTTACCTGTGTCATGGCCAAGGGACTGGTGTTCTTTTGTCTAAACAAGTGGACTTTTCCCTAGAAAGATTTTAAACTCTCTGGCAGAAAGAGTAATTTGGCATCATTTTATTTTGCTTCCTTGGCTTTGGGGAGTAATATAAAATCCCTCCCGGCACCCCGTGCCCGCTTTTTTTCCGAGACACAGTATCGCTCTGTCGCCCAGGCTGGAGTGCAGTGGCACGATCTCAGCTCACTGCAACTTCCGCCTTCCGGGTTCAAGAGATTCTCCTGCCTCAGCCTCCTGAATTGCTGCGATTGCAGGCAAACGCCACCACACCGGCTAATTTTTTGTATTTTTAGGAGAGGCAGGTTTTTGCCATGTTGGCCAGGCTGGTCTCAAGCTCCTGGCCTCTGCCCACCTCAGCCTCCCAAAGTGCAAGGATTACAGACGTGACCCACCGCGCCAGATCTAAAAAACCTTTTAGATTTTTAAGCTTCCAGCTTCTTAGATGCTTCCAGTGTTTGCTCTCTGGCAGGCAAGTCCTATCTTGTTCATGAATCCTATTGAT
Organism: Colobus angolensis palliatus; assembly: GCF_000951035.1. NCBI lineage: Eukaryota > Metazoa > Chordata > Mammalia > Primates > Cercopithecidae > Colobus > Colobus angolensis. Next base: position 35,249,935 of record NW_012118487.1, read on the forward strand.
ATGACAGAACAAGTCGTATTTTTATGTTTTAATATTTGACAATCTCGAGGTATTTAAAGATGAATAAATGCACACATTTTCACAAGGCAGGGAAGCAACCTCACAAGCTTGCCAATACCACATGTGGTGACGTACTTAAGAAGCCTGCTGTTCTTGCAACATGTTTGACAAGAGTGCTGAGCCCTGTGGCATATATTCAACTCTGATTTTTAAGGTCCAGAATTACCATTTTATTTGATCTACAGCCCAGCTGTTTTCTTTTTCTTTTGTTCTTGGCACCCCAATAGGCTTGTCTGCTAAAAATTACGAAAAAAAAAATATGGCCCTGGATTCCACTGTGTTCTGGCAGATCATCAGCATTTTAAGCAGGTCAAGGTATGTCTCCCTTTAAATCAGGCCTGCTACTGTGTATTTCCAGATTGAAAAATAATAATCATAAAATTAGTAGGTGGGTTATATCCCAACATTAAGAGGTTACTTCTAACAGGCTGTGAAGTCCACGCTGGAACCTGTGAGGGGTCTTAACCTGTGAGGGCATTTTAACCTTTGAAATTTTGAACTCCTGTTTCTGATAAAAGAGGGCTGCTGACCAAAGATCAAATACCCAGCAGCAATCCCCCTAACCTCCACACGTGAGGATTTAGAAGCAGAAAGGAAAGATGGGACCTAAACTCTGTTTATGCAAAATGATTCAAAAGACAAGCAAGTTCACTTTTTTATCCTCCTCTTCTGCCCACCCCAATCATCTCTTCCACAGATGTTTGCCTTTCCAGCAATAGCACTGTCCTCTCCCTTTGTTTTATTTGAGATGTCTCACACTCCTAAGAAGCTGCAGCAGGAGATGGGACCAGCCAGTATGATTGACATCATTGGCCCCTTTCCTTTCCCTGGCTCAGCAGTGTGCAGAAGAGCAAGGGCAATTGAGCCCTGGAGATGGTCTTGGGTTAAGCTATCATTCATGCATTGTCAGTCAGTCATTCAACACATATTTATTGAGCACCTACTACTGTAGCACTGTTCTAGATGCTGGAGTACAGTGGTACAGAGTGAATAAGAAAAACAAGGTTCGTTCTCTAATGGAGCTCACATTCTAGTGGAGAGAAAAACAAATTACAGAACAAGGTGAGTTCATATAGTGAGAAACACTGTGATGAAGTAACATGGAATCTTTAAGGGATACCTGTCTGGTTTTGAAACCCAAAATATAGGTTTAGACTCTGCCACACTGGCTGCCTGGCTCTAGCTCAGGGCTTTGCTCCTGTGGTTCCCTGTTGTGGAACACTCTTCCCCCAGATTTCCAATGTGACTCATTCTTAGACAGGGCTAACCTGACCCCCCTATTTAAGAATGCAACCCCTGACCCACTACCTTGCTGTATATCTCTCCTCAGCATTTGTCACCTTCTAAGACGCTGGTATGGTCTAAATGCTTATGTCCCCTCCCAAATTAATATGCTGAAACTGAACTCGGAAGGCGATGGGATTAAGAGGTGGGCACTTTGGGGAGTGATGAGATCATGACATAGGAGACTTCATGGAGTGGATTTGTGCCCTGATAAAAGAGGCCCGAGGAATTTTTTTTTTTTTTTTTTGAGATGGAATCTCATTCTGTCACCCAGGCTGGAGTTCAGCGGCGTGATCTTGCCTCACTGCAACCCCTACCTCCCGGGTTCAAGCCATTCTCCTGCCTCAGCCTCCCAAGTAGCTGGGACTACAGTCGTGTGCCACCATACCCAGCTAATTTTTATATTTTTAGTAGACATGGGGTTTTGCCATGTTGGCCAGGCTGGTCTCGAACTCCTGACCTCAAGTAATCTGCCCACCTCAGCCTCCCAAAGTGCTGGGCTTACAGGGGTGAGCCACCTGCCTGGCCAGCCTGAGGAATCTTGATTGCCCCTTCTACCAATTGAGGATGCAGCCAGAAGCCGGCAGCCTGCAACCCAGAGAGAGCCCTTGCCAGAACCTGACCATGCCGGCGCCCTGAAGTCAGACTTCCCAGCCTGCAGAAATGTGAGAAATAGTTTTCTATTGTTTATAAGCCGTCCAGCCTATGGTATTTTGTTATAGTAGCCCAAAAGGATGAAGATACATACTATGTAATTTATTTTCATCAATTTATTTAACATATTTGATTTATGGGAATGGAAGTTTCATCATGATGTGAATTTGTGTCTGTTTTGTTCATTGCTATATCCCTAGCATCTAGAACTCAATGCTTGATACGAAATTATTTAATGAATTAATAAAATAAAATTTCTGAGAAGCTGCAATTTTTAAACATAAATTTAATTATGTAAGCATTTTAAACAAACAAGAAAAATTTCCTTTTAAAGTAAATTACCTTTATTAAATATTCAAACAGAGTGGTATGACTGTTGTCAGAAGTGTTATAGAGGAATTCCTGCACTGGGCAGTTTAAAATTTGAATATTCAAATCACATGTTAATGTATCTGTTTCTCATACTGGCAAGTT
>NW_012118487.1:35257241-35266823 GCF_000951035.1 Colobus angolensis palliatus
AGTACCTCAGTTGAAAATGCAGAAATCACCGGTCTTCTGTGTCCTTCGCGCTGGGAGTTGGAGACTGGAGCTGTTCCTATTCAGCCATCTTGCTCCGCCCCCCATACTGGCAAGTTCTTACATGTACAGACCACCAAGGGTAGGGGAAGCTGTGTGCATAGCCCAGATCCTAAACCCCTTTGGAGTTTCCCTTCTTGCTCTTTTATTTTCTCATTGTAATTGCTCTCATTTTGGGTTCCTAAAACCATGCTTCTTCCAACAAGTGGTCCCATTGTTTAAAATGAACTAATTTTTAGAAAAGAACAATTTGAAATGTGAACATTAACTGGATATTTGCTCTTAAAGATCCACTGTTAGTTGTGTAAGCTGTGGTCATTGTATTATGATTTTCGGGAAAAATCATTGTCTTTCAGAGATACATACAGTGATATTTAGGGATGAAATGATATGATGTTTGGAAAGCAGAACTGCCCATGGCTTAATGGTTATTGGGGCTAGGTGATTGGTACATAAAGCTCATTACACTGTCTACTTTTGTATCTGTCAAAAATTCTTCATAATAATTTTTGTAAACGACTGGCTAAAGTAGTATTGGATTATAGCCTAAATTGAAAAATAAATACCCATGAGTCAATAGTGATATAAATAAATATGGGAGAAGCAACACATCTCCCATTCAGAGCTCCAGATAACTAATGAAGATATCTCATCGTTAAGGAGGTAAAATCTTCACTTCCTAGCGTGGGCTGCACATAGTGACTTCCTTCCAAAGAGCATAACGGAAAGGGGGAGAAAAAAGAGCATCTTTACAGTAGAGAAACCTGACAAATACTATCTCAAGTCAGTGATCAAGGTCAACATCAACAGTGGTGAAGTTATATTGATAACATGTGCCCTTGATATGATATGATGAAAATGACACTTTACCTCTTTGATCTTCCTCCTAAAAACATATTAACCCAGTATAATCTTGAGAAAGATGTCAGACACACTCAAATTGAAGAATGTTCTACAAAACGCCTGACTCTTTGAAATTGTCAAGATCATCACAAATAAGTCAAGTCTGAGAAACTGTCATAGCCAAAGGATTCTAAGGAGATGTTAACAAACAAATGTGATGTATCCTGGATGGAATCCTGGAACAGAAAAAGGACATTAGGTAAAAGCTAAGAAAATGTGAATAATGTGTGGAGTTCAGTTAATAATAATGTATCAATATTTGATATTTATTTATTTATTTATTTTTACTTTCTGGAGACAGAGTCTCGCTCTGTCGCCCAGACTGGAGTGCAGTGATGCAATCTCAGCTCACTGCAACCTCCACCTCCTAGGTTCAAGTGATTCTCCTGCCTCAGCCTCTCAAGTAGCTGGGATTACAGGCACCTGCCACCACGCCTGAATAATTTTTGTATGTTTAGTAGAGACGGGGTTTCACCATATCCGCCAGCCCGGTCTCAAACTCCTGACCTTAGGTGATCCACCCACCTCGGGCTCCCAAAGTGCTGAGATTACAAGTGTGAGCCACCACACCTGTCCAATATTTGTTAATTGTGTAAAATTCACCACACTAATGAAATATATTAATAATAGGAGAAACTGGGTACATGGAAATTCTCTGTACTATCTTCACAATAATTTTCTCAGTCTAAAAGTGTCCTAAAATAGAAAGAATATATTTTTTTAAAAACTTACTGGTTACAGTGTGATGTATTGAAGTTCTTAGAATTTGTCATTTCTACTTTAAGTATTTTTCCCCCCCAGCAATCCCTCAATCCTTATCTAAAACTGTTTTAAGTATGTTTCTGTGAGAAAGATCAAAAAGGGGGTGGGTGTATTAATCCGTTGTCAGACTGATATAAAGAACTACCTGAAACTGGGTAACTTATGAAGAAAAGAGGTTTAACTGACTCACAGTTCTTTAGGCTTAAGAGGAAGCATAACCGGGAGGCCTCAGGAAACTTACAGTCATGGCGGAAGGTGAAGGGGAAGCAAGCACCTTCCTCACATGGCAGCAGGAGAGAGAGAATGAAGGAGGAAATGCTACACACTTTTAAACCATCAGATCTGGTGAGAACTCACCGACTATCACGAGAACAGCAAGGGGGAAATCTGCCCCCATGATCTGGTCACCTCCCACCAGGCCCCTCCTCCAATTCGACATGAGAGTTGGACGGGGACACAAATGCAAACCATATCGGGGGAGAAATGGAAAGTGACTGGAAGTTGACATTTTATAGTCATTCTGTCTTTGTAAGTTTGAGTCCTCTTTGCTTCAGGAGAAGGAACTGGTAGGTGGCTGCTAACCTAAGATTCACTGCTGGCTCTTGCCTCAGGGTTGCAGCCTCTTTGGCAGGCCTGCATCTTCCTGATGGTGGGAGTTGGGGGGGATTATAGGGAGAAAATTGTGCTGTTAACAGAGTGATGTTGTTTTCTAGTAATTCAAGCAGATTGAGCCTAATCCCTTTTCCCCATCTCTTGCAACAGCTCCTTTCACTTATAGCTTGGTCATGGTAAACAGCAAACACCTCTTAGAGAACTCTCTTGAAAAACCTTGGTAGCAATTTTGCTAGAGGAATAAAAAAGATGGTGAAGTTAGGGGATAAAGATAAATTCTGCAAAGAAAGCATTTTTTTTTAACTTTTCCTCAAAATGAGGAGGGAGATATATTAAAAGAATAGTGAATTCACAGGCTTTTCAGTCACCAGTGGCTCCATTTGCCTGAATGCTAGCTTCTTGCTGAGGCATTTATGCTGTATCTCCTTCATCCCCACCTGGTAAAGTCTGTTTAGAGAGAAACACTAGGCTAGCAGTGAATGATGCTCATGCACTTAGATGATCTTTTTTGTATTTCTTGGCTGCAGAGAGAATGCAGCTTAATATTCTGAGTCTTCCTGTTACTCAACAAGGTCCTGGGTGGGGCTTGGAAAGCAACCTGGCTGCCTTAGGATCACGGCCTGAGAGAGAGGGTGGTCCCCTGGGTGCGGTTGTTCCTGCATGGACAAGGTTGAACAAACTTACATAAAGATGATTATCTTTTTTTTTAAAGAAAGGAAATGGGTGAGTCCTTGAACCAATGTTTTAATGTCTTTGGAAGCTCTAGGTATTTGTTTTTTCTAAACATATTCTTTGGAGAAGCCTGGAGAGAAAAGGAAACTGGTCCAAGTGCACACAGATTGTAAATCCACAGCTCCCATCAACAGCAGCAAAGAAATCATCTTGACTCAAGCAGGCCACCTCTGAAATAGGAAATGAAGCCTCAGGGGAACATAGGGAATGAAAGTCCCTGAGTCAGAATGATACGCTGCTTCCAGGAGACACACAAAATGGCACTGAGTCCTGTCTTCCCCCAAGGGGGACATTTTCTAAATGGTAGCAAAGTAGATATTGCGCTGGGCAATCAATCAAGTCACTGGAGTTCTGATTTTCTGTAGTTTTCTTCATTTGATCAGAAAGTCACTAAACGATGTTGCCTAAAAAGAATGCTAGGACAAGTGAATTTCTCTTGAAATAGAGAAAGACTTTCCAAGCATGGCATTAGAAAGAGAATATAAGGGAAAAGATCAATGAATTTGTCCAAGTAAAAATGAAAACTGTATTTTTTTTTTAGAAAACATTATAAACAATACTAAAGGAGAGGCAAATGACAACCTCTTTAATTCTAATTTTTCATTGACACATAATAATTGTACATATTTATGGGATATAGTGCATTTTGATGCATGTATATAGTGTGTAATGATCAAATTAGGGTAATTTGCATACCCATCACTTCAGATGTTGATCATTTCTCATTTTAATTTTCAAAATTAAAATTTTGGTGAGCACATCCAAAATTTTCTCTTCTAGCTATTTTGAAATATACAATACATTATTGTTAACCGTAGTAACCCTACTGTGCAATGGAATACTAGATTTATTCCTCCTATCTGTACTTTGAATCCATTGACCAACTTGTCTTCATCCTCTCTCCCCTCTTCCCTTCCCAGTCTCTGCTAATCACTATTCTACTCTCTACTTCTATGAGATCAGCTTTACTAGATTTCACATATGAGTGAGATCATGCAGTATTTGCCCTTCTGCACCTGGCTTATTTCACTTAACATAATATCCTCTAGGCTTATCCACACTGCTGCAAATAACAGGATTTCATTCTTTTTTAAGTCTGAATAGTATTCCTTTATATAAATATAGCACATTTTCTTTATCCCTTCATCTGTTGGTGAACACATAGGTTGATTCCATGTCTTGGCTATTGTGAATAGTGCTACAATGAACATGGGAGTGCAGATACCTCTTTGACATATTGATTTCATTTTCTTGGGATGTATACCCAGCAGTGGGATTGCTAGATCATGTTGTAGTTCTATTTTTAATTTTCTGAGGAATCTCTCTACTGTTTTTTATAGTGGTTGTACAAATTTGCCTTTCCACCAACAGTGTATAGGAGTTTCTTTCTCCACATCCTCACCAGCATTTATTTTTTGTCTTTTTAATAATAGCCATTCTAACTGGGGTGAAATGATATTTTTTGTGGTTTCAATTTGCATTTCCCTGATGATTATGATGTTGAAGCATTTTTTCATATATCTCGAGTATTTTTATGTCTTCTTTTGAGAAACATCTATTCAGATCTTTTGCCCAATTGTAAAAACTGGATTTTTTTTTTTTTGCTATTGAGTTGTTTGAACTCCTTATGTATTCTGAATATTAACTCCTTGTCATATATACAGTTTGCAAATATTTTCTCCCATTCTGTAGGTTATCTCTTAATTCTGTTGATTGTTTCCTTTGCTGTGCAGAAGCCTTTTAGTTTTATGTAATTCCATTTGTCTATCAAATGACAACCTTGAGTAATGTTTCCCACATACATAGACAAAAGTTTAAAAATCTTAATACAAGGAACTCTTACTAATAAAAGAGAATAATAGAAAAATATGTAAGCATGGGCTGGGTGCGGTGGTTCATACCTGTAATCCCAGCACTTTGGTAGGCCGAGGTGGGTGGCTCACTAGAGGTCAGGAGTTCGAGGCCAGCCTGGTCAACATGATGAAACCCTGTCTCTACTGAAAATAAAAAAATTAGCAGAAAGTGGTGGCACGTGCCTGTAAGCCCAGCTACTTGGGAAATCGAGGCAGGGGAGTCGCTTGAACCTGGGAGGCAGAGGTGGCAGTGAGCCAAGATCGCACCACTGCACTCCATCTTGGGTGACAGAGTGAGACTTTGTCTCAAAAATAAATAAATAAATAAATAAATAAAAAGAAAGAAAAAGAAAAATATGTAAGCAAACGAATTATTTTTAAAACAAAAATGCTCACACTTTGGGAGGCAGAGGTAGGTGTATCACTTGAGCTCAGGAGTTCAAGACCAGCCTGGGAAACATGGTGAAAACATGGTGAAACCCTGTCTCTACCAAAAATACATACAGACACACAGACACACACACACACACACACACACACACTAGCCGGGTTTGGTGGCAGCCAGGTGGTGGTCCCAGCTACTCAGGAGGCTGAGGTGGGATGATCACTTGAGCCCAGGAGGCAGAGATTGCAGTGAGCTGAGATCACACCACTGCACTCCAGCCTAGGTGACAAGAGTGACACCCTGTCTCTAAACAAATAAATAAATAAAACAAAAATGCAAATTACCAATAATTTTATTTAAAAATTCTATAAAACTAGTAAGCAAGGAAATCCATATTAAAACAATCATAAGGAAACATTTTCACCAAATAAATTACAAAGAAAAATATAACCAACATTAGTAAAATTTCATTAAGAAGTAGTACTTCTATATATGCAGAACATAATTTGGTATGTTTCTAAAGTTTGGCAATAAGTATCAAAAGCCTTAAAAGTAAGTTTTCCATTTGGCCTAGGAAGTATCATAAGGAAATACTTTAACATGTGTACAAAAGTGTGTATTTAAGAATTTTCAGGCCAGGTGCAGTGGCTCACGACTGTAATCCCAGCATTTTGGGAAGCCAAGGCGGGTGGATCCCTTGAATCAAGAAGTTTGAGACCAGCCTGGGCAACATGGCAAAACTCTGTCTCTACAAAAAATACAAAAATTAGCTGGGCATGGTGGTGGATACCTGTAGTTCCAGTTACCTGGGTGGCTGAGGTGGGAGAATCACTGGAGCCCCAGAGGTTAAGGCTGCAGTGAGCTGTGATTGCACCACTACACTCCAGCCTGGGCAACAGATCGAGACCCTGTCAAAAAAAAAAGGATGTTCAAGTCAGCGTTGTTTATGATAGCAGAAAAGAGCCCCCAAGTCAGAATAACACCCAACAATCAGGAATAGGTGAGGTAAATTGCATTGCAGTGTGGGTTAGTGGTTCAGCGCCTGGACCCTGAGACTGCCTGGGTTCAAATTCTGGCTCTCTGCCTACTAGGTGTGTGGAATCTCTGTGCTTCAGTTTACTCTTTTGTAAAATGAGGATAATTTTATAGTATCTGATTCAATAAGTTATTGTGAGAATGAGTTCCTCCATGTAAAGTGTCTGTCACCTTCTAAGTGTTAGCTACTATTATTTTTTCTGTGCATACAACATGGCCATTAAATATGCTGTAAAAGAACATCTGAAAACATGGGGAAATGGACACAATATATTAAGTGAAATAAAAAGCAGATCACAAAAGAGTATTAATAATACAGATAACAATTTTATAAATACATTTTATATGTATATAGGCAAAGAAAAAAGACTGGCAACAGACTAAATGTTAACAGTGTTTATTTCTGAGTGATAAGGGTTTGCGATGATTTTCTTTCTTCTCAGTTCTTTTCAGTATTTTACAAATTTTCACTATAACAGTATTTTTGCTTTTTTTCTTAATTTTTAAATGTCTCATTCTATATATTTTTTGCCTATTGTTTTTTCTGCTTCAGATGATCTACAGGAATATTTTTGCTTTTAATTGGAAATTTAAAAAATAAGAATCCAGTTTTAAATGAGTGTGACTTAGATGTGGGTCTGTTTCACGTTCAGTGTCTGACAGTGGTAGAATGAGGTGGAACATTCTTCCTGTTTTCACTGATACCCTTGCCTCTTCCTTTCCCTGACCCAAGGCTGGGCTCCACTCTAGTCCTGGAGGAGCAGATGAAGCTGGTGGCAATCTGGGTCTTGTGATAATCCCACCCAAGGAAGTGGAGCCAGGGGCAGGTGTCTCCAGGGTGAAACTGTGATGAGTGGGGGCCCCTGCTGGGTGGCTAACTGCTAAGCAGTGGGAGGTTACAAAGCCTCTGGTAACTAAAGGAGCTCCTGCTGGGGCAGGGCCTGGTGTTAAACTTGTTATAAAATGCTCATTTTCCTATTGCTGTAATGAATGGCAAGAAATATTATGCGAGTAGCATTCCCCCCACCTCTAGATTTGGCAAGGTGTTTAAGTGACTTGTTACCCTGTACTAGCTTATTGCCCAGAATTGCTAAATGATAGCGTTACTCATGCCTCCTTGGGGGATAACTGGAGAGGAGAGAGAAGGCTGAGATCCTAATTAGTCGAAGCCCCAGCATCGACGTGTGTGAATAAAACAGGTTTTTCCCTTTCTCTTTAGCTGAAAGCAAGAGATAATTTAGGCGTGTCTAGCCCTCTGACTCACTGATGGGCTAGTTTCAGGCTTTCCTGTGGCTTTCTCAGTGCGGGGCCCCCAGCCGCCGCCACGACACGCCTCTATTGGGAGTCGTATCATAATCTTCCCCCTGAATATTAATTACATTATCCCAGGTGTGTGTCTACTCCCAGCAATATTGCCTGTCTCATATTTCCCTCTCGGGCGGAAATTTGAAGCAATATCACTGGGTGCGCGTACACCTTTTCTGATGTTTAAAGTAATATCATCCTCACTCCGGTGGATATCAGAAACCAGTCTATTAATTATTAATATTAATAAATATATTAAATATTAATACTAATAATCGATATTGAAGATCACAATAAACTTCGTAAAAATTTGTGGTGGATTAAAATGTTAACGATTTGGAATGGTAATTAATATTAATATCACCATTAATAATCAAATAATGGTATCCGCAATGAATGTTACTTAAATCAATACAAAGTGATGCTGGTAAGAAAATAATGATGAGTACTAGGGACTAATAATATTGGTCAATGACATTAATATTAATAATTAATGCTAAGCATGCATAATCAGGTAGCTAAATTATCAAAATTAACAATGGTATCCTATTATTACTACCATTGATAATTATTAAAATCGATCATTGATGTGTATTAACCATATTATTACTCCTAATACCACAGGCAGTGTACACCTAGCTGTGGACCGCCCAGCCGCCGCCACGGCACGCCCCCCGGCGGCTGGCGGCCCCCGATCTCCACTGCACGCCCCTATTGGGAGTCGTATCATAATCTTCCCCCTGAATATTAATTACATTATCCCAGGTGTGTGTCTACTCCCAGCAATATTGCCTGTCTCATATTCCCCTCTAGAGCGGAAATAGGAAGCAATATCACTGGGTGCGCGGACACCTCTTCTGATGTTTAAAGTAATATCATCCTCACTCTGGTGGATATCAGGAACAAGTCTATTAAATATTAATATTAATAAATATAATAAATATTAATATTAATAAACTTCTTAAAAATTCATGGTGGATTAAAATGTTAACGATTTTGAATGGTTATTATTATTAATATCACCATTAATAATCAAATAATGATATCCACAATGAATGTTACTTAAATCAATACAAAGTGATGCTGATAAGAAAATAATGATGAGTATTAGGGATTAATAATATTGTTCAATGACATTAATATTAATAATTAATGCTAAGCATGCATAATCAGGTACATAAAATAATTATCAAGATTAACAATGGTATCCTATTATTAATACCATTGACAATTATTTAAATCGATCATTGTTGTGTAATAACCATATTATTACTCCTTATTCCACAGGCAGTGTACACCTAGGTGTGGGCCCCACAGCCGCCACCACGACGCCTGTATTAGGAGTGGTATCATAATCTTCCCCCTGAATATTAATTACATTATCTCAGGTTTGTGTCTACTCCCAGCAATATTGCCTGTCTCATATTCCCCTCTAGAGCGGAAATAGGAAGCAATATCACTGGGTGCGCGGACACCTCTTCTGATGTTTAAAGTAATATCATCCTCACTCTGGTGGATATCAGGAACAAGTCTATTAATTATTAATATTAATAAATATAATAAATATTAATACTAATAATGGATATTAATTATCACAATAAACTTCATAAAAATTTATGGTGGATTAAAATGTTAACGATTTGGAATGGTAATTAATATTAATATCAAATATTGATATTAATAATCAAATAATGATATCCGCAATGAATGTTACTTAAATCAATACAAAGTGATGCTGGTAAGAAAATAATGATGAGTATTAGGGACTAATAATATTGTTCAATGACATTAATATTAATAATACTAAGCATGCATAATCAGGTACCTAAAATAATTATCAAAATTAACAATGGTATCCTATTATTAGTACCATTGACAAGTATTTAAATCGATCATTGATGTGTAATAACCATATTATTACTCCTAATACCACAGGCA
>NW_012118487.1:35266873-35267552 GCF_000951035.1 Colobus angolensis palliatus
CGCCACCACCGTACGCGCCCCGGCGGCTGGCGGCCCCGATCTCCACTGCACTCCCCTATTGGGAGTCGTATCATAATCTTTCCCCTGAATATTAATTACATTATCCCAGGTGTGTGTCTACTCCCAGCACTATTGCCTGTCTCATATTTTCCTCTCGGGCGGAAATTCGAAGCAATATCACTGGGTGCGCGTACACCTTTTCTGATGTTTAAAGTAATATCATCCTCACTCTGGTGGATATCAGGAACAAGTCTATTAATTATTAATATTAATAAATATATTAAATATTAATACTAATAATAGATATTAATGATATTAATAAACTTCGTAAAAATTTATGGTGGATTAAAATGTTAACGATTTGGAATGGTAATTAATATTAATATCACCATTAATAATCAAATAATGATATCCACAATGAATGTTACTTAAATCAATACAAAGTGATGCTGGTAAGAAAATAATGATGAGTATAAGGGACTAATAATATTGTTTAATGACATTAATATTAATAATTAATACTAAGCATGCATAATCAGGTAGCTAAAATAATTATCAAAATTAACAATGGTATCCTATTATTAGTACCATTGACAATTATTTAAATCGATCATTGATGTGTAATAACCATATTATTACTCCTAATACCACAGGCAGTGTACACCTAGCTGTGGGCCCC
>NW_012118487.1:35268365-35268821 GCF_000951035.1 Colobus angolensis palliatus
TATCAGGAACAAGTCTATTAATTATTAATATTAATAAATATAATAAATATTAATACTCATAATCGATATTAATGATCACAATAAACTTCTTAAAATTTGATAGTGGATTAAAATGTTAACGATTTGGAATGGTAATTAATATTAATATCACCATTAATAATCAAATAATGATATCCGCAATGAATGTTACTTAGATGAATACAAAGTAATGCTGGTAAGAAAATAATGATTAGTATTAGGGACTAATAATATAGTTCAAAGACATTAATATTAATAATTTATAATAAGCGTGCATATTCAGGTACTTAAAGTAATTCTCCAAAATTAACAATGGTATCCTATTATTAGTACCATTGATAATTATTAAAATTGATCATTGATGTGTAATAACCATATTATTACTCCTAATACCACAGGCAGTGTACACCTACCTGTGGGACCCCAGCAGCAGCCACG
>NW_012118487.1:35268871-35272939 GCF_000951035.1 Colobus angolensis palliatus
TATTAATATTTATTATATTTATTAATATTAATAATTAATAGACTTGTTCCTGATATCCACCGAGGAGAGGATGATATTACTTTAAATATCACAAAAGGTGTACACGCACCCAGTGATATTGCTTCAAATTTCTGCGCGAGAGTGGAGGATGTGACACGCAATATTGCCAGGAGTAGACACACTCCTGGGATACTGTAATTAATATTCAGGGGGAAGAGTATGATATGACTCCCAATACAGGCGATCGGGGGCCCCCAGCCGCCGAGGGGCGTGGCGTGGCGGCTGCTGGGGGCGCCATCATCTTGGGACTACCGGCTGATGAAAAACGGGTAGTTTCATTTCCGGCTTCCATTTAAACTTTCATACTGGGCCATAAAAGCAGATGAATTAGATATGCCCTTATCCTGAATATATATATTTATATTTTCTTTTATATAGAGAGAGAGAAAAAGAGAGAGAGAGAGACAGAGTCAAGGTCTATCACCCAGGCTGGAGAGCACTTGTGGGATCTCAACTCACTGCAAACTCTGCCTCCAGGTTCCATCGATTCTCCTGTCTCAGCCTCCCGAGTGGCTGGGACTATAGGTGCGCACCACCACATCCCGCTAAATTTTGTATTTTTAGTAGAGACGGAGTTTTACCTTGTTGGTCAGGCTATTCTCAATCTCCTGAGCTCGTGATCCACCTGCCGTGGCCTCCCTAAGTGCTGGGATTACAGGCTGGAGCCACCACATCTGGCCTATCCTGTATATTTAAAATTAATTGAGTTTAATAAAACAGAGCAGAGAGAGAAATAGCGGCCCACTCAGCAGCTCTAAAGCTATCTCATGTAATGTTTAGTGGGGAATCCTGACCCAAGTCCTATCTCCAAGCTCTAGACATTTCACCAACAAAACAGGAAGCCAACACGTTCTGGATCTTCTTTCCAAGATAAAATCGACCATTTGTAATATATTTTTCAGAGACAAGGGAAGCTGAAAAATAGTTGCTGAGAAAGGAGGAACTTTTCTAGAAGAACTTAAATCCAAAAGGCTATGGGATAGTAATGAGAAGTGGAGGAGAACAAAAAAGGCATGGAAAGAAAAATCAGGAGGCAAAACAAACGTTTTAGAACACCCAAGTGTGGGCAGTTGGAAAGTGAAGCTTTGAGTAGAAACCAGAGTTACAAAATTTCAGAGCTGGAAGGAGCCTTAAAAGGAAGCAGAATTGGGCCCGAGTACTAAATATTTGCCAAAAATCACACAGGCAATTAGTGGCAGACAAGAGAGGACCTTCATTTTTATACAACCTCTGCCTCCTGGGTTCAAGAGATTCTCCTGCCTCAGCCTCTTGAGTAGCTGGGATTACAGGCACATGCCACCACACCCGGCTACTTTTTATCTTTTTAGTAGAGACGGGATTTCACCATGTTGGTCAGGCTGGTCTCAAACTCCTGACCTCCTGATCCGCCTGCTTCAGCCTCCCAAAGTGCTGGGATTACGGGTGTGAGCCACTGCGCCCCGCCCATTGTAATGGGCTCTATTTTGATTAATAAAGATGTGTTGCAGCCTAGTTATAAAAGTTTAAAATTCATGGTCCAAAACCACAATTACTTTGGCACCAACCTAATAACATAAGAATTAAAAGAGATCTTTATATTAGAGAGCCCATGGATGATGAAATAATAAAGAATATTACAATCTCCATAACCCACAAACTTGGTAACTTAGACCAACTGGATGAATTAAAAGACACAATCTATTAAGACTAAAACACAGGAGAAATAGGTCATCTAAATATATTTATATCTATTAATAAAATGGAATCAATACCTAATAACCTTACAGAAAACTTATGTATTCCAAAAATCTGACATTCTGTCATGTTATTCTGACTGGTGGAATTCGGGGATTTCCATTTTGGTAAGAACATAGGTGAATTGCACACATTTAATTTTAGTGCTCATTGGTCAGGAATCCTATGTCCACTATAGGATACTGCAGAGCAATGCGTTACGGAGAATTTAGGCAAGATAATATGATTTTCAGAGTTAAACCTGTTTTATGTAAAGTAATTCCTCATAATATCACAGGGGATACCATATTTAAACTTCGGGGTATCCCCAGGGATGATTCTTATTTGAGCCACATGTGAATTTCAGACACGGAGGCTTCCCAACTTTGGTGGCTTTCAACAAATGTGGAAGTTAATGACAACCTATTTTGTGGAGGCATAAATTTCAATGAGCACTCACTTAACCTTTTATTTTAAATATTATTTTTGTGAACTTTGCATTTCCAATTAGGTGAAATTTTAAACCTGCTTCAGTTCTTATCCACTTTTTTTTTTTTTCCTGAGACAGAGTCTTGCCCTGTCACCCAGGCTGCAGTGCAGTGGCATGGTCTTGACTCACTGCAACCTTCGCCTCCCAGGTTCAAGCAATTCTCCTGCCTCAGCCCCCCAAGTAGCTGGGATTACAAGTGCCCGCCACCACGCCCAGCTAATTTTTGTATTTTTAGTAGAAATGTGGCTTCCCCATGTTGGTCAGGCTGGTCTTGAACCCCTGACCTTGTGATCTGCCTATGTCGGCCTCCCAAAGTGCTCAGATTACAGGCCTGAGCCACCACGCCCAGCCTCTCCACATTTTTTAGGCAGAGGGGAGTAAGGGTTGCTTTAAGTTATCAGGGACTCCCATGTACCCAACCCATTTGTGTCAATTTCTTCCTTCAGAGTTCTTCAAATCAGCATCACCATTGTTAAAGGCCTCCTGCATGGTAATAATTGTGCTACAGGGTTTTATGAACATGAAGTTTATGTTTGATTGAATTAACCTCCTTGCTGTGGCATAAGGGGCCCATAAGTGTTTTCACCAATTATGAGGCGGGTTCACTGTGCAATGGCTACCAACATTTCTGAGTACAATGAGACCAAACACATTCATACAAAAATTCCATGAAGTGAATTTATTACTTACAAACAGCAAACAGAAGACAACAGAAGTCTGGGATTCAATGTGAACCACTACCGCAAGATCAGGAAAGCTACCCAGAGCACTTGCACTACAACTGAGGGACCCCAGAAAGGAACCCACCTTGGGTTTTCTCACATGATGTGGTTTGCTGGACACAAGCGTTAAAGGACATTCTGTTTCGAGCAGGGATTCTAACAGAGTCTGGGCTGTTCTGACCAATGTCACCTGATTATCAGGATATTGCATTCCCAGCATATCATACAGTTATCTTGAAAACTACCAGTTAGAAAGGGAGGAAAATGGCCCTATACCCTTAAAACTAAAGGATCAGGATATTTGTTGTGACAGACGCACAGACAGTAGCGACAGAGTGTTCTTGTGAGCCATCTACTAGTTCTCTTGACCGGAGCGTGGCACCTGGCCTCTTTTCTCTTTCCTTTCAATGGAAACTGTTTCAGAATATTTTTAATATTTTGAGTTTCTACATCTAAAGAGTTGAGGCACATGATCACTGGCAGTGTAGACTCTCTGCATGGTTACAGGAAAGAGTTCAGGAGCCCATCGACCCACATTGATGGAGACCATCTAATCCTCCAGAGAGTGCCACTCCATCTTCCTGGGGTGAGCTCCACATGCAGTAAGGCCATTATGTCTAAGGCCGGCAAGACTTGAGTCCGAAGATTCAACTTTTGGCATGCTGATAAGCAGCAGTGATAAGAAAAGCCCACACACTAGCTAGGTGTAACTTGTGTAACATTTCATACATTTTTTTCAAGCACTGCACCATAATTAATTTGCATCAGGCTTTCCAAATTAGAAAAGCTTCACTTACAGAATTTCTTTCCAGTGGGAGATTTCACATGACTTTTCAAGTGAATGTTAAAACTGAAAATATTCTTGCAGTTTCTAAACTATTAGAGTTTCAATCTTGTGTACAGTGTTGTATTTACAAAGTCCAGCCAGCTACAGTGTGCATTTTCATATGTCCTTGAGTGGGTATGAGAGAAATGAAACATTCCCACATTCTGGACATTCATAGGGTTTTTCTCAGGAATGAGCTGATGTCATCCAAAGGAACTAAGACAACTGAAGGCCTTACCACAAATTTAAATTCAAAA
>NW_012118487.1:35272989-35273350 GCF_000951035.1 Colobus angolensis palliatus
CCCTCAGCTCTGAGGCCTCTATCTGGTCTTGCAGGTGGTCCCATCAGCTCAGGACTAGCTAAGCCAGGGACCTGGTCAGGCTCTCCAGTTCCCCTGTGTGTATTTCTCTTCTTCCACTCGGAGAAAGTTCTATGGCCTATTTTAAAATATTTTTTTGAGATGGAGTTTCACACTGTTGGCCAGGCTGGAGTGCAGTGGCGTGATCTCAGCTGGCTGCAACCTCTACTTCCCGGGTTCAAGTGATTCTCCTGCTTCAGCCTCCTGAGTGGCTGAGACTACAGGTACCCGCCACGATGCCCGACTAATTTTTGTATTTTTAGTAGAGATGGGATTTCACCATTTTAACCAGGGTGGTCTCCAT
>NW_012118487.1:35278512-35279176 GCF_000951035.1 Colobus angolensis palliatus
GGCAACAGAGGTAGACTCTGTCTCAAAAAAAAATTATCATGATAGTGGGATACATAGTACAATAGTGTATCTATTTGGTATTCTTCCTGGTTTTTAGCCCGGAGCTTCTAAAACCATTGTAACATCCTGAGCGATAGGAACATCATTGGTTATAATATTTGGTCTTAGGTTTCAATACCTGACACAAGAGCTTCTAAGAATTTTGGAATCTCTGGGGTGATAGGAGTGTCTTTTGTATGATAATGAGATGACAGGTGGCTTTGGGCCCCGGGACGGTTCAGGATCAGGGCTGGTTGCCAGAAAGATGAGTCATGAGTAAAGAGTTGGATGTATCAGCCTCACCCCTACCTCTGGGAGGGGAGACGAGACAGGCTAGAGATTGAGCTAGTCACGGGTGGCCAATGACTGAATCATGTCTGTTACAAAAACTCCATAAATCCCTCTAAATATTGGGTTTGGAGAGCTTCTGGTTTGGTGAACTCATTTGGTGCTGGGGAGGTGGCACTTCCAGGGACGGCATGGGAGCCCCGACCTCTCTGCTCCATGGTGTGCTCTGTGCATCTCTTGCATTTGTCTGTTCCTGTGTTCTCTTCTTTGTAATAAACCGGTAAGAGTAAGTAAGTGCCAAGCACTTTGCGTCTGTCACCTCAGGTGTTGTGGGCAG
>NW_012118487.1:35281299-35282168 GCF_000951035.1 Colobus angolensis palliatus
CGGGGCAGAGGGTCATTTTGACTCATAGGTACCTTTTCCACTTTCACCGCTGATAACCGTGTTACAGATTAAAGTTTTGTTTTTGATACTGAAAAGGGCTTAAGAGAGTGAGCTATTATAGGACATCTAAGTCTGCTAAAATAGAAGCACGGGGTAGTGTAGGAAAATCTCTTCTAAATTATGGATCATATATGGTGAACATTAGAAGCCATGTGTACCTAAGTTGAAAAATCAAATCGTGTCTTGTATTTGGGTGACCCCGGTAAGTCTGGATCCCTCTGCACCTTGTGTGAACACAGGATGCTGAGGTGTAGGGATCAACAGGCTCTCTCTGCATGTCTTCCACTTCTCCTTGGGGATAAAGTGGGGCAACAGTAGGAGCCCACAGCTGTTGGGCCTCTAATATTTGTCAGCTGTTTTACATGTGGGATTCCATTTAATGCAACCTTGGAGGTAAAATTATTTTATTGAAGATGAAGATAGAAGCTTAGAGAAGTTAAGAAAATTGTTCAAGGTCACGTCATTTGTTGTTGTTGCTGGGTTTTTTTTTTTTTTTTTCCCGAGAGAGAGTTTTGCTCTTCTTGCCCAGGCTGCAGTGCAATGGCGCGATCCCTGCTCACCACAACCTCTGCTTCCCAGGTTCAAGTGATTCTCCTGCCTCAGCCTCCCGAGTAGCTAGGATGACAGGCATACGCCACCACGCCAGGCTGATTTTGTATTTTTAGTAGGGGCGGGATTTTTCTATGTTGGTTATGCTGGTCTTGAACTCCCAACCTTGGGTGATCCACCCAACTCGGCCTCCCCAAGTGCTGGGATTAGAGGTGTGAGCCACCACGCCTGGCCAAGGCCATGTGATTTCTTAAGTGGAA
>NW_012118487.1:35288348-35289921 GCF_000951035.1 Colobus angolensis palliatus
TGGCTCTGTTTCGAATTTGCTAGCCAGGCTATGGCTTTCCAGTCAGGTATTTTTTGTTTTGTTCATGCTGTTGCTGCCGTTGGGCTGTGTGAATTTCCCTCCACTGCCCAGCCAGATTTCCTTTCCGGTAGATGGGCTTAGTGTCTCATCTGGCAGCCCTGTTTCCTGGTGATCTGGGCTGAGTGCCTCCATGAGAAGTTGCACCCATCTTCTCCAGTAGTGCATCTTTTCAAAGCAAGCAAAACATTTTTACCACGTTTCTAGTGGGACAGGCACTGGGTCTTTTCTGGGCATCAGGAGACCTGGCTTTGTTCTGGTTCAAGCAACAGCTGGTGAGTTACCAAAGACAAGTCGCATCTGGCCCCTGGTCCTTTGCTTTATGAGTAGAATCACAGTCCGAGTGGGTATCACTGCCCTGGCCTCTATGCGGTGCTGAGTGTTGTGTGGATGATGGCTAAGTGTCAGGGTGCATTTCCACCACTAGGGGATTACAGGCCAGCCAAAGACACAGGAGGAAAGCTAACAGCCCCGGGCAGGTACACAGAACCAGAGGAGTTTGAAAGGATGGTTCCAAGCTCCTTGGTGTGACTGATGTGATTACAATAAACAGTTTATTTCTAAGTCTTGGGCGATTGGACCAAGAGAAGAGAGAGCTGGTATTGAGTTGTAGTGAGAGATGTGTGGTTTGTGTGCCTGCTGAGCCTGGCTTAGACTCAATTCCATTGAGTCCCATTCCATTTTTCCTTCTGTTTCCACCTTTTTCATGCTCCTGCTTGTTTCTCTAGAAAAAAATGCAATACATTCCTTTCAAAAACTTTACAAAAGCCATAGATGCTTATTGAAAATACTTCAAATGATATGGAAGACAGAAAGATAGTGAGTGTTTCTCTGTTGTGTGTTTGGATCAATGTGTCTTTGGGGTAGTCACTATTAACACTGGGTGTATTTCCTTCCAGATCTTTTCCAGTGTACCTACAAATATATATGTACACTTTGTAGAAAACAAAATAGTACCTGATAAACATTGAGTCCCCTACTCCCACTCTGCAGTCTACATAGACATCCTTTCATGGTGATACGATGAGACCTGATTGGCTCCTTTTGTTCGCTGGAGTGCTAGGTAATAATAGCTACAGATAGCTCACCTTCAGTGGGCATTTACCATGTGACAGGGTCTGTGCTCCAGGCAGGCTCCATGAAGTGTGTCTTAAGGCTTTTTACAACAATGCTATGGGTGAACACAGCAATTGTTAACATTTTGCAAATGATAGAATTGCAGTAGAGAGAAGCAAAGCTGCTTGCAGAAACTCATGGCACGATTCCCGAGAGAGAGAGAGAACACTTTTAAACAATTGTTGTTATAGTCAGGTGATTTACAATCATTTGAAGAAATAGTGCATTCAGTGAATACATTTCAGGGTCTGGTACAGTCTGGGAGCTGTTCCTGAAAATGCACTGGGCTAGAGGTAAGGGAGTGGTCCATTGGCCCTGGGCCCCTAGTGCAAGGAGGGAGGTCCCTGGGAGAGGGGCATGGAGAGGAGGTCTCGGAACAAACCTTGCAACATCCATTTCT
>NW_012118487.1:35290661-35291024 GCF_000951035.1 Colobus angolensis palliatus
GCAGATGGTATTTAGTCCTGGCTAATGTTGAGGAAGTTGAGCTCAAAGTAGCTAAGGGAACTTCCCAAAGTCACATAGGAAGTAGCAGAATAGAACCAAACACAGATTCTCTGAATCAGGCAGGTTGTCTGATTCCAAAATGGGCTCTTAATTTTTGGAGGTCAAAAAGCTGAACAGACACAGCCTTCTTTTTTTTTTTGTTTTAGCTAGGGTGTCGCTATACTGCCTAGGCTGGTCTAGGCTCAAGCTGTCCTCCTGCCTTAGTGTTCTGAGTGCTGGGCTTACAGGTTTGTGCCATCAAACCCAATAGAACAGACATTTCTTGAAAGAAGACATACAAATGGCCAAAAAATATGTGAAAAA
>NW_012118487.1:35292465-35292820 GCF_000951035.1 Colobus angolensis palliatus
TTTGTTAAAGGATACAAAATTATAGCTGGATAGGAATAAGTTCTAGTGTTCTATAACATAGGATGACTATAGTTAACAAGAATATATAGTTTCAGTCTGGGCCGAGTGGCTCATGCCTGTAATCCTAGCACTTTGGGAGGCTGAGTTGGGTGGATCACCTGAGGTCAGGGGTTTGAGACCAGGCTGGCCAACGTGGTGAAACCCTGTCTCTACTAAAAATGCAAAAATTAGCCGGGCATAGTGGTGGGTGCCTATAACCCCAGCTATCAGGGAGGCCGAGGCAGGAGAATAGCTTGAACCTGGGAAGCAGATGTTGCAGTGAGCTGAGATCACACCACTGCACTCCAGCCTGGGG
>NW_012118487.1:35293349-35294523 GCF_000951035.1 Colobus angolensis palliatus
TGACTTTAGCCTAAGAGTTCCACACCAGCCTGGGTAACATAGCACAAGACCCTGTCTCTACAAATCTAAAAACATTAACTGGTCATGGTGACACCTGCCTGTGGTCCCAGCTACTCCAAGAGGCTGAGGCAGGAGGATAACTTGAGCCCAGGAGTTGAGGCTGCAGTGAGCTCTGATCAGGCTGCAGTGAGCTCTGATCCATCTATTCACCCGTCTATCCATCCATTCACCTGTCCATCCACCCATCCTTTCATCCGTCCATCATCTATCTGTTTACCTGTTCATCCATCCATCCATCCATCCATCCATCCATCCATCCATCCATCATCCATCCCTCCGTCCATCCATCCATCTATCATCCATCCATCCTTTTATCATCCATCCATCCATTCACCAGTTCGTCCATCCATCCATCCTTCCATCTATCTTTCCATCATCTATCCAACTGTTTATCCTTCTATCCATCCATCATCCATCCATCCTTCATCTTTTCATCTCTTCATCCATTCACCTGTTTGTCCATCCATCCATCCATCCTTCCATCCATCTTTCCATTATCCATCCATTCAGCTGTTCATCCTTCATCCAACCATCTTCCATCCATCCACGATCCATCCATTTACCTGCCCATCCATCCATCCGTTCATTCATCATCCATCCCTTTATCATCCATCCATTCACTCGTCCATCCATCCATTCACCTGTTCATCCATCCTTCCATCCATCCTTCCATCATCCATCCATTCAACTGTTCATTCTTCCATCCTTCCATCATTCATCCATCCTTCCATCATTCATCCACTCGCCTTCTCATCCTTCCATTCATCCATCATCCATCC
Source organism: Colobus angolensis palliatus (assembly GCF_000951035.1). NCBI lineage: Eukaryota > Metazoa > Chordata > Mammalia > Primates > Cercopithecidae > Colobus > Colobus angolensis. The sequence continues at coordinate 35,294,189 of NW_012118487.1, forward strand.
ATCCTTCTATCATCCATCCATTCACCTGTTCATCTTTCCATTCATCCATCCATCCATCCATCCATCCACCCATTCGACCATTCATCATTCACCCATTCTTTTATCATCCATCCATTCAGCCACCATCCATCCACCTGTTCGTCTGTCCATCCATTCATCCAACCATTCTTCCATCATCTATCCATTCACCTGTTCATCCTTCCATCCATCCATCATTCATCCATTCATCTATTTATCCAGTCATCCATATATCCATCCATCTATCATCCATCCATCCTTCCATCATCCATCCACTCACCTCCTGTTCATCCTTCCATCCATCCATCATTCATCCA
>NW_012118487.1:35295217-35296085 GCF_000951035.1 Colobus angolensis palliatus
TCCTGTTCATCCTTCCATCCATCCATCATTCATCCATCCATCCATTTATCCATTCATCCATCCATGCATCCTTCCCATCCATTCACCTGTTCATCCTTCCATCCATCCATCATTCATCCATCCATCCTTCCATCATCCATCCATTCATCAGTTCATCCTTCCATCCATCCATCCATCCACTTATCCATCCATGCATCATCCATCCATCCATCCATTTATCCATTCATCCATCCGTCCATCACCCATCCATCCATCATCCATCCATTCACCTGGTCATCCTTCCTTCCATCCATCATTCATCCTTCCATCCATTTATCCATTCATCCATATATCCATCCATCCATCATCCATCCATCCTTCCATCATCCATCCACTCACCTCCTGTTCATCCTTCCATCCATCCATCATTCATCCATCTATCCATTTGTCCATTCATCCATCCATCCATCCTTCCATCATCCATCCATTCATCAGTTCATCTATCCATCCATCCATCCGTCTGTCCATTCATCCATCCATCATTCATACATCCTTTTATCATCCATCCATTCACCCATCTATCCATCCATTCACCTGTTCTTCCGTCGATCCATCCATTCATCTTTCCATCATCCATCCATTTACCTGTTCATCCTTCCATCCATCCATCCATTTATCCATTCATCTATCCATCCATCATTCCATCATCCATCCATTCACCTGTTCATCCTTCCATCCATCCATCATACATCCACCCATCTATTCATAATCCATACAACATCCATCCATCCTTCCATCATCCATCCTTTCACCCATCCATCCACTCACCTATTCGTCCATCCATGCATCATTCATCCATCCACCCACCAATCTATCTATTAATCCATCC
>NW_012118487.1:35296483-35298427 GCF_000951035.1 Colobus angolensis palliatus
GTAGGATTCACAGGTGTCGGGCTCCTGGGCTGCAGCTGCTCAGTCACCTCCTGGCACTCGGGTGCATCAGTTCATTGTCCTCATGCCAGTGGTGGGTCAGCCCTAATGCACAGGTCTGAAACATGCTCAGGTGGACCTGCAGTGTGGGAGAGGAAGGAGGCTGGCGAAGGTGGGTGTGGCCACCTCACCAGGTGTGGGTCTTGAGGGAACTTCTGCTCCTTTCAGGTGGCACAGAATGTGGTCCTGTACACAGGAGACTCCAACCTGGGGTGGAGCCGTTTGAGGCAGCTGGAGACATCTTCTTCAATGGGGCCTGGGAGCGGGAGAAATCCGTGTCCTTCTACCAGGTGAGCTGGCCTGTGGGCTGATGTGGTTGGGCCTCAGGGGGGGCACCTGGAGGGCTGAGGCACAGGTGTGTCAGGGCAGAGGCCTCCCACCTGGAGGCAGGGCCACCCATGCACATGCTTCGTTTCCCAGTGGGGTCTCACCGGGAATAATATTGACAGTGCCCCTTCCCGGGACAAACGCTCGGGTCTGGACCTGACAGTGGTTCTACCCTTTGCACCTGATGATCTCAAGCAACCATGAGCGGGAAGTCCTGTCCCCATCTTCCAGATGAGGTCACTGAGGCTCAGAGAGGCACAGGGACATGTCAAAGGGCACACAGAATGTCCGTGGGAGGCCCAGGGCCAGGGCTCAGATCTGCATGCACCCGGAAATGGGGACAGCTTCTCTCTTCCTCTGAGCTCAGGGTGTGGCTCAGCTCTGGGCACAGATAAATGTGGTGTTTTTAGAGCAGAGAGGAGTGCTGGCTCCCCCCAATCAGACCCCCGGTGCCCCGGTGGGAGAGGCTGGTCTGAGGCTGCCAGGTGTAGCTGGATGGGCCTCAGATGATTCTTCAGCCCCCAACTTGGGTGTCTGAACCGTGCGTTATCCCAGAGCACAGAGCTCTGTGGAGATGCACGGGTCACTGGGGCATGGGAAGCTCCAAGCACATGTCTGAGCTGTGAGGAGGGCGCTGGGCAAGGTGGGTGCTGCGGGAAGCCTGACCCCACCTGCCTGTGTGGTAGGACCGGGTCCTGCCCCTGGCAGTGACTACGGGCAACAGCAAGGTGAGCTGCAGCTGTGCAACAAGCCGGTGGCACTGATGGCCATGCTGGAGGAGCCCCAGGAGGGCTTGGAATTTGCCCACATGGCCCTAGCTGTCAGCATCACTCTGGGTAAGTCCCCTGAGCGCCCGCCATGCCAGGACCCACACTTTGCCAGAGCTGAGCCTCCATGTCTGCAGGGCAGGAGCTGAAACAGCTGCTGGATTTTCCCGGTCTCCTGTCCAGGCAGGCAGATCTGCCCAGCTGGCTTCCCTGTCTGGCTGTGGGGCACAGACTGAGGTCTCTCATGTAGCGCAGAGCTCCCTGCCTGGCTGAGCTCTGCTTCGTCTGTCTCTTCCAACTGCTGATCACAAGGGCCACCCAGTGTGCTCTCTGCCTTCCAGACATGCCAGGCATCTCGGTCCCTGTATGTGCCAGGCTGAGTGGCACATTCCCTTTGTCTTGTGCCCTTTCCACCCTCATCAACCACACAACTCTCTTGCTGATGAAATCCCAGTTCCCCTTCCAGCAGCCTGCCCCTTAAGGCCGGGCATCCCCTGGTGCTGTGCCAGGTCGTCTGTCCTGCTCCAGAGACAGGGAACCCTGGGCAGGCTGCATGCGCCAGCACCTTGTGCCCTGGGGCCCAGTACAGAGTAGGTGTGCAGCTGTGTGGGAATGCATTGAATGCGGGCTCCACGGCACTCGCCCTGCAAAGGGGAGGACATCAGAGACAGCCTAGCTGGGTTTGCGCAACTGTGGGGAGACCTGGAGCTCAGGCACGCAGTGACTCCCCAAGGTAAGCGGCTCTGATCGGGACACACCCAGGAGGAGTCGGATGTCAGGTCTGTGGGTTGCA
>NW_012118487.1:35304210-35305171 GCF_000951035.1 Colobus angolensis palliatus
ACACGCACACACACAGGCACACGCACAGTCAGGCACACAAACACAGGCGCACGCACACACACAGGTGCACAAACATGCACACGCACAGGCACACGCAGAGACATACGCTTTGGCTGGCTGCTTCCTGTTTAGTTGGGATGCCCCCATGCCTTCAGGAAGCCCTTGCCTCCCACCGCCGGCTGAGTCAGGGGCCTGCTGGGCCCCCACAGGCTCCTGGGCTTCCCTCTGCCACAGCCCGGGCCACCTTTGTGGTCAGTGTTCAGTCCCAGATCCCTCAGACTGGGAGCAAGGATGTTAGGCTCAGCCATGCACCCAGCACAGAGTCCAGTGTTCGGCTGGGCCGGGGGGCATTTGATGAGTAGTTGCGGTGACTCGGGACCTTCTCACACCCCTGCTCCGTGTGTACCACAAAATCCCAGGGTGGCTGTACGGTTCCTACTTTATTGGGAGTAATATCATCCATTCACCCCCTGGATAAGAGGAACCATATCACTGAAGAGGTGTCCACCCCCTTCGATATTGTCAGCCATGTCATCTTCTTCCTGTCTGGATATTAGGAACGATCCCCCAGGGTTGGGGGCAGTGTACACCCACTGCGATATCGAAAGTAAAATCAGCCGTTTTCCCGCTGGATATTAGGAACTATATCACAGGTGTGTGTGCATCTTCTGGGATACTTGGAGTACTATCAGCTGGGATTTTGTCCTTAATAACCACAGGAGAGAGATGATATTACTACCAATATTGCAAGGGGTGTACACCCCTCCTGTGATATTGTTTCTTATATCCAGGAAAGGAGAGGATGGTCTTAGTACCAATATTGAAGGGATGGACAGCCCCCATGGGATATTGTTCTAAAGATACAAGTTGAGGCCGGGCGCGGTGGCTCAAGCCTGTAATCCCAGCACTTTGGGAGGCCGAGATGGGCGGATCACGAGGTCAGGAGATCGAGACCATCCTG
>NW_012118487.1:35305221-35305891 GCF_000951035.1 Colobus angolensis palliatus
CACCTATTGTGTGATATGGTTCCTAATATCCGGAGGTGCAGAGATTGGTATTCGTTCTCCTGTCGCACGCTGTGTACACGCATCCGGTGAAATTGTTCCTAATATCCTGAACAAAAGAGACTGCTAATAATGGACACACATTGCAGGGGGGAGTAATTGGTTCTTACGATGCACATCGCAGGGGGTGAGGCACTCCCCACGATATGGGGAGTAATAGCCACCCCCTCTCCCCCCAGGCTATTACGATCCACATCGCAGGGCCGTTCAGGACACCAGCCCTGCCCCAACCTTGACCCAGACAGTGGGTATCATGGGACCACCTCAGGGTGGGGCGGCAGCTCAGCTCGAAGGTTTCCCTGCTGCCAAAGACCAACTGTTCCTGCTAGTTTGAATCTGGCCACAGCGTCTCTGTTGGGGAGACAGGTGACCATGAGGCAGACACCCTGAAATCTAGCATGACAGAGCTCAACGCCCCCATGAGAGGCACCATGGCACGCAGACTTTGTAGACATACTAGCAAAGGCCACGGCAGGTCCTGAGTGAGGAATAAGCTGACCAAGATCCTGGGGTCCTGCCACAACCTTTAAACCAGGGACTGGAAACTGTTTCCCTAAAGAGCCAAGAATCAGTATTTTCAGCTTTGCCAACTGATCTTTGCCTCAAGGACGCA
>NW_012118487.1:35307597-35307951 GCF_000951035.1 Colobus angolensis palliatus
ATGTTTTGGGGAGGAAGCTGTCAGAGTCACCAGTGAGCTGTTCAGAGCTGGAGCCACAGAGCAGGTGAGCAGCCCTGGCCACGTCCCCGTGTGGGCTGAGAAGCTGGGATGGGGGCACACCCCCAGGGGCACATGCAAACAGGGGACCGCGGGCCCTCATCCTGCCCAGAGGATGCTCAGTTCCCAAGGGTCCACCAAAGTCTGGAACCCAGGAACACACCCCCTGACCCACATGCCCAGGCCTCCTGGACCAGGCAGTGTCCAGTACAGGCAGGCCGTCTGGGCTTGGGGCCAGGACAGGGGTGGATGGTCCTGCTAGGCAGGCCTCCTTCTCCCTACCAGCTGGGCTGGTTG
>NW_012118487.1:35309645-35309973 GCF_000951035.1 Colobus angolensis palliatus
CAGACTCTCTGAAGACCTTGTGGGAAACAGCAGAGTCCAGCAGAGAAGACAAGAAAAGCCCAGCTGCAAAGATGAAAAAATGGCAGGTGTGACATTGGGCCCCCCATTCTGATTCTGTATTTAGATGAGGTCTTCCAGAACACCTGCTCTCATTGGATAAAACTTCAAATATATATATATATATATACATATTTATGTTTTTTTTTTTTTACAGCAAATTCTCCTGCTGTTGTCCACGCTGGAGTGCAGTGGCGTGATCTCGGCTCACTGCAACCTCCACCTGCCAGGTCCTGGTACAAGCAATTCTCCTGCCTCAGCCTGCTGAATA
>NW_012118487.1:35311799-35312159 GCF_000951035.1 Colobus angolensis palliatus
GGTGATGTTGGGAACACCTTGAAATTGGCCCTGGTGGATTTCAATTCCAGCCTTCCAGAAGCCACTTCAAATGGAAATTGAGCTAAGAGATGTAGATGGAGTAAGTAAACAACTTTAGATCCCGAACAACAATTTTCACATACAATATAGTTTGCAGGGAAGAATAAAGCCTCAGGAACCCAATTCTCAGCCAAAAAGAAAAAAACATTAAGCTGGAAGCTGAACCTTGCAAGAAACTGCCTTTCCTTTTGTTCCTAAGCAGATAGCGACAGATAAAGGGTTACATATCTCCACAGGAAGCTGGTCTATGTTCACCTTATCTTATGTAAAGGACTGATTTACCACATGTGAGATGAAGAC
>NW_012118487.1:35318299-35319774 GCF_000951035.1 Colobus angolensis palliatus
AAGTCTGTTTGGGTTTGGAAAGAGAAACCAAAGACCCACGTGGAGGGAGAGGGAGTTTCAAGGTTCCTGGAACACAATGCTGGAAGGAATTCAGGCAAAATATTCCATGGCCTTCTGACTGCTCTCTGGTGCCTGTTGTGAAGTCTAAACGCTGTGAGGCTCCCCAGGAATGGCTATGTTCTGAAAGCTTTTCCAGGAAAGTGTCTTGAGCTGGGCTACATTGTTAGGTCTCTGGTTCACAGAAAGAGCCTTCTCGAAGTCCAGAGGGCACTTAGATAAGACAGACTACATGGCCCTTGACTGATTGAAAATCCTCCGTGATTTTCTTCGAGACATCTGTGAGACATCAGAAGCAAAGGTAAACGTCAGGCCTCTGAGCCCAAACCAAACCATCGCATCCCCTGTGACTTGCACATATATGTATGCCCAGATGGCCTGAAGTAACTGAAGAATCACAAAAGAAGTGTAAATGCCGTGCCACCCTTAACTGATGACATTCCACCCCAAAAGAAGTGAAAATGGCCGGTCCTTGCCTTAAGGGATGATAGTATCTTGTGAAATTCCTTTTCCTGGCTCATCGTGGCTCAAAAACTCCCCCACTGAGCACCTTGTGACCCCCACTCTTACCCGCCAGAGAAGAACCCCCCTTTGACTATAATTTTCCTTTACCTACCCAAATCCTATAAAACGGCCCCACCCTTATCTCCCGTCGATGACTCTCTTTCCAGACTCAGTACACCTGCACCCAGGTGATTAAAAAGCTTTATTGCTCACACAAAGCCTGTTTGGTGGTCTCTGCACACGGACGCACATGACTGTCGATAACAGTGTAACAGAAATTTTAAAATGAATCAAATATTTGGATGGAAAGAGAAACCTTCAAAATTACGCCTACTATTTAGCATTTTATCTTCCACAAAGCAAAACAAACCTATAAACTTCTCACTGCAACTGTGGGGGAAGAGGATCCTAAAATATTTTTTCTTAGCCTGTTTTCTGCTTCTCTTAACAGAGTGCCTGAGACTGGGTAATTTACAAAAACCGAGATCCACTTCTCACAGTCCTGGAATTGGGAACTACAAGGTTAAGAGGTGTTGGGCATCTGGCAAGGACCTTTGTGCTGTGTCATCCCACAGGAAGGTGGAAGGGTAAGAGAGCATGAAGGAGTAAGAGGGGTCAAACTCACTTTTGTAACAGACCAACTCTTGTGATAAGGAACCCACTCCCCCAATAACAACATTAGTCCACTCACGAGGTTGAAACGCTCATGACCTGATCACCCCTTAAAGATCCCTCCCCTCAGCACTACTGCATGGGGCATTCAGTTTCCAACACTTGAAATTTGGGGGACACTTTCAAACCATAGTAAGAAAGAAATGACAGGCCGGGAGCGGTGGCTCAAGCCTGTAATCCCAGCACTTTGGGAGGCCGAGACGGGTGGATCACGAGGTCAGGAGATCGAGACCATCCTGGCT
>NW_012118487.1:35326059-35326507 GCF_000951035.1 Colobus angolensis palliatus
GGAGTCTTGCTCTGTCGCCAGGGGTTGGAGTGCAGTGGCCAGATCTCAGCTCACTGCAAGCTCCGCCTCCCAGGTTTATGCCATTCTCCTGACTCAGCCTTCGGAGTAGCTGGGACTACAGGCGCCCGCCACATCGCCTGGCTAGTTTTTTGTATTTTTTAGTAGAGACAGGGTTTCACCATGTTAGCCAGGATGGTCTCGATCTCCTGACCTTGTGAACTGTCCTTCTCGGCCTCCCAAAATGCTGGGATTACAGGCTTGAGCCACCGCGCCCGGCCTTTATTTTCTTGAGACAGAGTCTCACTCTGTTGCGCAGGTTGGAGTGCAGTGGCTGCATCTTGGCTCACTGAAACGGAAGTGACCTCTTTTCAAATAAGGCATGGCAGGGAAAGGGGGAGGAAAATGGCAAGAGTCTGCCTCACAAACTCAGGACCAAGATCCCCAATTT
>NW_012118488.1:0-36706 GCF_000951035.1 Colobus angolensis palliatus
GAGGCAGGGTGGGACCCTATCTAGGCAGGGTGGGACCCTATCTAGGGCCACCTGGTGCTAACTTTTTAGGTTTTGTAAGGCCTACTAGTTTCAGAACGTCGACCTTGTATAGATTCTTCTCTCTGTGTGATGATGTTATGAAAGCCTCTAACTTTCTATAGCAAATATTCCCACACCTGCACCCAATAACTTTTGTGGTCACACCAGTCGTATTTCTGCTGTTACCATCACCAGGTGACTTCTAAGATTTGACTCCAAACATTTTGATTGCTACTAAACTCAGTTGTGAAAAGTGTTCCCAGAATTCACCCTCACCTCCAAACTGTATCCTTCATTATTAAGAAAGTTTTTATAAATTTCTGCCAGATTTCATCTATTTACTTCAATCAATGCTCAACTGCCCTCCTAGGAAAATTCATTTTGAACAAATACTTTGTAACTTCCTTTTGTGTGGTCCCACAGGACTGAATCAGCATAACTTTTTCAATGTTTAGCATGTGCGTGCTACACTTCCTGCCAACCTCGGTATAGCAGAGAAAGAAAAAAAATCATATTTCCCTTTACCACTAATATTTCTCCCAAAATCTACCTAAAATTTTCAAAAGAATGGAAAGAGTGATGGTTTTCTGCACAGTGCAAGAAGTCTTTTCACTGGTGAAGAATTTGCTTTCATCTTTGGCATCAAAATCCCATTGGTCAGTAATTTTTCTAAGTTTGCCTAATTTTATTTTCAGCTGTCATTTCAATTTCTTTCACTAAACTTGTTAAACTTGCCATCTCACCATGCTCTACTTCAATTTCAGGACTTAAATTTACATTCTTTTTTGCAGTAAACATAGAAATTACCAAAAGGGAACACATTCACCTTCCTGCTTCCAGATCTACAAACTTACCTGCATCCTCAACTGCTCATTCTGCCTTTCATTATAATAGAAAGTGTCAATTTCCCTGTACTCCCATTAGTCTCCTAAACTGTCTAGCGTCTCCCAATCCATTCCCACACAAATAACTCAAGGAAAATGTATCCCATGAGCCATCTTTGAAGTCTTCCTCTTCCTCATTCGTCATATATAATCCAATTCTTTGTTCTCTCAATCTGTGCTGCTATCAGCCTACACGAAACATCAGCATCTATAGGCTGAACCAGTGCCATTGACTCTGAGTGATCAGCCCTGATCTACTATTATAATCTCAAATTCTTTACTATATTATAGCCAAAGTGATCCTTTTGGATATTTCAGAAATTCAGATATGATCATGTCTCTCCATCACATGAAACATTTCAATACATCCTATAGGAGAAAACAAAATCATTAACATGTCTCTACCAACCTCTTTATCTCCAACCTAATCCTGTACCCAATCTTATCTCTCATGACCCAAGGCCTTTGTGTATGCATTCCTTGTGCATAGAATGTTCGTTCCTTCTCTGTTCACCTCATCAATTATTATTCACCCTTCAAATTTCATCTACATTATCATTCCCTCGGGGAAAACTTTCCTGACTTCCTGACTCATATGGCCTGCTTCCTATTAGCATGAAAGATCCAGGAGGATAGATACAACATATATTTCAATCACATTTTTATACCCAGCACCCAGCATAATACAAAAAAACAGAGTATGACTCAATAAGTACCTGCTGAATTAATGAGGACTGAATATAGGAAGAAGAATCTACAACGGATGATGAGAAAAACACAAACATGGCAGTTGTAAACTTGGTGAAGACTTTAGCTTCAGGAGCTGGGGGAGAAGAGCATTTCACAAAGGAAAAGTAAACACATCCAATGCTGTTGAGAAGTCACATGGGCCTATGAAGATGGAGTTAACCAATATGTAGATAATTGATGAGTTTAGGGATAGTAGCTTCAATGGAGAAGGAGAGATAGTGCATATGGACAGGCCTTTTTAAAATTAAAAAAAAAAAAAGATTTTTAGAGACGGAATCTCACTCTGTTACTCAAACTGGAGAGGAGTAGTGTGATCATGGCTCGCTGTATCTTTGATCTCCCCGGTTCAAGCAATCCTCCTACCTCAGCCTCCCAAGTAACTGGGATTACAGGGGTGAGCCACTACACTCGGCTCTAGACAGGTCTTTAAACATGTTTATCTCTGTAGGAAAAGGAAAAAAAAAACAGAGAGGTATGTGTAGCAACATGTGGGTGAAAAGCAGAAAGAAGCTTATTTTTAAATACTGATGGAAGAGAGTCAGTAGAAGGATTGAAGATACAGGAATTAAAATGACCTTTAGAGTAAGGTGGATATTATTCTTGTAATGAAGAAGAATGAAGAGAAATGAAGCAGATTCACCAGAAATGGGTTTTACTTCCAGCCACCCAAGATAAACCTTTAAAATCAAGAAAAACAGTTCATAATTTAAAGTATGAGAATGAAAATAAGGTAATTATCCAAACTGTTAACATTAACATAGTATGATCCATGCTCCCTTGAGACTCCCCTTAACCTGGCATATCACAGTAGAGTTCGGAATCACTAAAAATTTAAGTTTTGAGAAATTTGAACCTGAAATAAAAGCTGAACACCAGTGTTTCACGTTTAAAAGTTATTTTAATAGGTTTAGTTTGTAAATAATGCTGATTTTTCCCTGTTGGAAGTTTCTGAAGCATAATACTGGTTGTTGTTTTGATTCTAGTTTACAAATTTATCACTGTTGAGTAGGAGGATAATGATAAAGGAGAGAAGAGGACTGGGAGTCGGAAGGGCTCAATGACAGCTCTGGCTCTGTTGCTAATTAACTGTAGGACTTTGCCTGAGCCATTTCATCTTTCCAGCCTTACTTTCCTCATCTACAAAATAAGAATAATAAGTTCTACCGTACTTTTCTCACAGGGCATATATTGTGAAGATCAAACGTGTTCATGCATATGAAAGCCCTTTTACTCATATAAAATACTATACAAAGTACTTGGATGAAAAGACATGAAACCTCTGTGAGAAATGTTGCTCCATTGCTTTCCAGGCATGTAGTTTGGGCTGATTCCTTAACACTTCTATTCCTCAGTTCCCTCACCTGCTTGATGGGGATAATGCTCTTTAGCTCCTGAAATTTTTATTAAGACTAAACTAGTTGTGAATAAAAGGTGAGAGTATACCTGTTAACTGTGCCTTGATTTGACATTTATTCTGCCTATGAGTTTTGTTCTTTTATTTTCAACCTGGGGGAGATGAGTTTACTTGGATTGTTTAACATTAGATAGGATTCAGACTCTCATGTGTTAAAAGTATTTTACAGCTTTGCTATTTGACTGATTGTCCCCAGGCCAGCAGCAGCAACATAGCACTTGGGAGCTTATTAGGAATGCAGAATCTCAGGCCCCAATCCAGACTTACAGAATTAAAATATGCATTTTAATAAGATCCCCAGGTGTTGTGTACACAATTAATTTTGGAGATCATAGTTTAACAAACTACCCAGTTGTTAGGAGGGGGTTCAAAGAGAGCAATGTACAAACATACTGAAACCTTTGAGGCTATTTCCTCCTGTTCATTTTCCTTTGTCTTCAGTTCCCCATCTCTGTTTTACAATGAAAATGAAATGACTCAAAGAGGAGAAAAATGGAGTGCTAAGTTGGACACACTTCAAATGTGTTTGTGAAGTGGTTTTATACTAGGGCAAGAATGTGCCCCTGTGCCTTCCTATTGTCACTCATTAGATTTCTCTGCCTTGAATAACACTGTCAAGTTGGGGCCTTCTTATCCTCCCTACCCATCTCTTCTTTAACTTGTCATCACCATTAAAGGCACTATCAAAATGCACTATAATAATGAGAGTGTCCAAGTTCCGAAGCTCATTAACAACCAAGGAAACTACAGTTCTACAGATTTTTCTGGCAGTTTCTCAGAGGTGAAGGTGAAATGTAGAAAAATATTTAAGCAATTCATTTTTAACTTTTTAATAGGCATTTAGAGGTATGCCATATTTTTAAAAGTTGGCAGTTAGAGAACAGAGTCGAGTCTATTTCCATAAATTTTAATAACAAACCACATAGCCTGATTCTACCATGGGCAAAAGTTTTATTGTTTCGGTTTTTGTTTTCACATTTTTTACTTTGTTAAGTCTTCTATTAGAAGACTGAGAAAGCTTGTTACTGTGGACACTAGTGATATTTCAGCAATGAAGAAAGTTTGCAAGTTGCTGATGAAGGTAAGCTAAGTCCACCTTACTTCAGCCCAAGATCTATAGTCTTCCACTAAATATAAAGAGAGGCATCTTGTCAGTGCTCCAAAGGAGAGAGATTTACAAGTTATCCAAAATAAGTTAGCATCTTCTGGGCTGAAAAGATATGTCATGCAAATAAATATACAGGGAAGTTATCAGGGGAATGTTTCCAAATGAAGCCTGTAATTTTTTTAATTACTCTATTTCCTTCATTAAAATTCTCCCTTTGAAATGGCAAATGGTCTTTTAAACACAGCATCTAAGATTTTGATTTATGGAAAACCAGATGTTAGTTCAGTTTGATTTCAATGTCTTTAGGGGTAGCTTTGATTTTAGCAGCAGCATATATTGCATTTATACGGCGGGCCTTCCACACAATATTTAAAGATTTGTGTGTCCCTTAGAGATACAGGTGAGAGAACTGTTGCTTTTTACTTCATGCTAACAGGCCCAATTTTTCAATTTGTGATTACATAACCCATGGTCATCTTGAGAGGTTGCTGGAACTGGTGCTATTCAAGCAAACTTTGAGGAAGTTATGGCAAATAAAGGCTAAGGAGATGATCACCTGAGAAATTAGGATGATTAAATAGTCATACCCACCAGGGCTCTTAGAATGCAGTTAGCAGCGATTGTACGCATTTTATTTAGTCATTGCTAAATAAAATCAAGGTTGAATAATAGAGTCTGCTGTTATGGTCTGGCTGGAAACTTTAGAAAAGGAAATATATGAATGAATTTTTACAAACTGACCAAAAAGCAGGGGAAAAAATAAAACTTCAAACAAGGAAGCAAGCGTGACATATATGACATTCCTTTGATATTACATGTGTATTTCACATCCCAAGTTAGACCGTGGTCTTGTTCTAGGTATTGGTATATTCTCTTCGCAAGAGTCCAGGATTAAGGCAAAATAAACCCACTGATCATTTTTAAGGTTTCCAATGTTCTAACCTTTTAACTTCTGGCTGTTGGGAGGAAAAAACCTAAATGAATAAGACTCTTTTGTGCTTTATACCCTTTGAAAAGAATAAGAAGAAAATTAAAAGGAAACAGGGACATATTAAAGACTTTGTTCTTAGAGAAAAGGAAGAATGAAGGAAGGATAGAATGTATGTAGGAAGGCAGGGAGACAGGCAACTTGCATGATCTGATGTGGTTCATTAAAAATTCATCCCATATCTTCTATAGTATCATCTCCAATTAACATTAATTTATGATTAGACAATGTGGGCAGCTATCTTGGCAACATGACATAATTGGATCTGCAAGTTGAGATCTTGTCTCAAAGTAGCTTCTTCTCTGGTCATATATTTCAGGAGTTTCTTTTCATTTTTTTTTTAAAAGGCAAGAACAAAAATAATTTTGTATTCTTATAAAAATAATGCACTGATATTGCCCTGTTTTAAAATATAGATAAACAAAGCATAAAAACGTTTTAACTTTATCACCTAAGGAGAGAACCACCGCTGTTAACATTATCCTTTGTTTTTTACAGTTCATAAATAAACATGATAAAAAATGTTTTGTAATGTAACAATTTATCTTAATGATGTATGGGAAAGGTCTCCTTTATCACTGAATATTATTTCATAATTTTATTTTTAAAAAATTGAATAGTATTCCATCATATGAATTTGTAAGACTTTTTAAATCTACTCCTATTTGGGAATGTTTATATTATTTCTAATTTTTTAGTGGTTAGAAGCAAAGCTGATATCAACATTGCTGTAGCTCAGTGGTTCTCAGCCAGGATTGATTTTGTCCACCAGGGGGTATCTGGCAATATCTGGAGAGATTTTTGGCACCCAGATATTTTGGTATAACAAGGGGTGGGGTGGGAGGAGATGCCACTGCCATCTAGTGAGTAGAAAACTTTATTTCACAAAATTAATGAAACCTACATGAGATCACTGACTGTGCTCATGAAATCAAAATATTTTCACTTATGAGCCATAACATTATTTTTATCTACTAAGTATTACCCAAAGTTTTGCTGAAAAATTTTTAAGCAGGAATATGTGAGAGTTTTCATAGGTGACATTATTTGGAACAAAAAAATCACTAGTAAAAGCGAATTTTCCAAATATTCGTTATCAAAATGATCTCTCAAAAATATTTCTTTCTCGGCCGGGTGCAGTGCTGCACGCCTGTAATCTCAGCACTTTGGGAGGCCAAGGTGGGCGGATCACGAGGTCAAGAGATCAAGACCATCCTGGCCAACATGGTGAAACCCTGTCTCTACCAAAAATACAAAAATTAGCTGGGCGTGGTGGCAGATGCCTGTAATCCCAGCTACTTGGGAAGCTGAGGCAGGAGAATGGCTTGAACCCAGGAGGTGGAGCTTGCAGTGAGCTGAGATCGCACCACTGCACTCCAGCGTGGGTGACAGAGTGAGAGTCTATCTCAAAAATAAATAATAAATAAATAAATATCTTTTAAAATCCTTTAAAGATTTTTAAAATCTTTAAAAATCCTTTAAAGATTTTTAAAATCTAAAAAAATCTTTAAAGATTTTAAAAATTTAAAGATTTTAAAAATCTTTAAAGGATTTTTTTAAATCTTTAAAAATTCTTTAAAGTTTTTTTAAATCTTTAAAAATTCTTTAAAGTTTTTTTAAATCTTTAAAAATTCTTTAAAGTTTTTTTAAATCTTTAAAAATTCTTTAAAGGTTTTTTTAAATCTTTAAAAATTCTTTAAAGGTTTTTTAATTCTTTAAAGTTTTTTTAAATCTTTAAAAATTCTTTAAAGTTTTTTTAAATCTTTAAAAATTCTTTAAAGTTTTTTTAAATCTTTAAAAATTCTTTAAAGGTTTTTTTAAATCTTTAAAAATTCTTTAAAGGTTTTTTTAAATCTTTAAAAATTCTTTAAAGGTTTTTTTAAATCTTTAAAAAGTAGTTATTTTCTTACCTATTTTTAATACCTTGCCTCTACCTTCAAGGGATAGATATCATCTGATTAGGTAGATATTGGTTATCTTTGCCTTATATCTTGTTTCCTTGGTCAAACTTCCCAGAGGTTTCTCAACTTAAGAACTGATTTCTAGCTCATTGATACCATGTTCTATGTGTGTTTCCTGTTCCATCATTTTCTATTTTTACGCTTTCTTTGAGTTTATTTTGCTATGCTATTTCTAACTTCTTGGGATGTATGTTTAGTTCATTAATATTCTTCTTTTATAATACATAAATTTAAAACAATACCTTTTCGTCTAAGTATACATTAGTTTCACCTCACCTTTATTTAAACTGTTTATATTCTTTCCTTCAATATATTATCTAAATTCTAGTATCAAAACTTTGAAGCTTATTTTTAAAGTTGACACAATACGCAGTGAATTTTTAAGAAATGTTTTATTTGCGTTTGATAAAAATGAGTACTCTGCAGATACTGGGTACAAGTTGTATACATATATACACATTAGGCAAAGTTTGCTAATGACAGGTAAATCTTCCACATTTTTGGTGTTTATATGCAATTTTTCACCATGATCATATATTT
Source organism: Colobus angolensis palliatus (assembly GCF_000951035.1). Classification (NCBI taxonomy): domain Eukaryota; kingdom Metazoa; phylum Chordata; class Mammalia; order Primates; family Cercopithecidae; genus Colobus; species Colobus angolensis. Next base: position 7,685 of record NW_012118488.1, read on the forward strand.
GCTTATTCTATTGCCATTGATTTTTGTGTTATTTGTTTTGAATCTATATTATTTAGTGCATATGAATTTATTTTTATACCTTCCTCATGAAAACATGGTTTATTATAATGATATGATACTATTAGTGAAAAATGTCTTTTCTTTTTTTTAAAAACAGCCTATTTTATGTAATATTAATACATGTAGATGGGTTTTCTCGAATCAGGTATTTGCAGGCTAGTTTATTTCTTATTTTATTTTCAGATTTCCTTTAACCTTATGTTTTATATGAATTTATGAAAAACAGCATATAATTGAATTTAGTTGTTTTTCAGTCTGATGACCTTTGCCTTTTAAGCAGAGTAGTTAATATATCTAACTTAACGTAAATTTTGATAGATATGATTCAATATACATCTATATTTTTGGACTTTATAATTTTCCCACCTATTTTAAATTTTTGTTTCTCTCCTTTCTTCTTTTTGGAGGGGTGTGTATTAACATCTTTATCTTTCCTTATTTTTTCATTCATTCACTTGAAAATTACAGAGTTTGTTTCTATTCTTTATTACTCTGGGAAATACAATAATATGCCAAATTTATCAAACTATGAATTTAATATTTCTAAATTCCTTCTGGAAAATTTAAATACTATAACTCAGCTTAAAATTAACACCCTTCCTAAATACATTATTGTTTACCTATATTTTAATTCTAATTTTTAATAATGTGAGACACGGACATAATTACTATAACTTTGTATTTAGTCACTGTTCATTTAGATTTACCACTTTTACAATTGTCCTTATTTTTGTACCTCAGACCTTCTGTCTGAGATTACATACTTTCTCTCTGAAGTAACTTTCTTAAAGCTTTTCAAAGAAATTAGGAGCTACTATTGGTAAACTGTCCCATATTTGTTTGTTTGTTTCATTGCTTAGGTCTGAAATGTCTTTATTTTGACCACATTCTTTAAAGTTATTTTCCCTTGATACAATTTTAGGTTAAAAGTTATTTTATTTTAACACACTGAAAATCTCGTTCCACTATCTCTTTCTTCTGTGTTTTCTCTATAGAATTCATTTCGTCACGTCTTTGAGGGTCTTTTGCTATGTTGCTCTTAATATTTTTCCTTTGTCTTTAGTGTTCTGCATTTCCACTCTGATGTGTCTAATTACAGATTCTAGTATTTATCCTGTGAGGAATTCATCAATCTTCTAAAGTCTGTAGAATGATGTCTTTACTCTGTTCTGAAAATTCTTCAGTCTTTATACCTTCAAATATTGCTCCTGCCACATTCTCTTCCTTTTCTCTTCTTGACATTGTGATTACATGTACATTATACCTTCAAACACAGCCTTGCATGCCCCTTACCCTCTCTTTCATATTAGGAAATTTATACTGCAAAGATATCTTGCATCTATATAATGTATTCTGAATTAGCTACAATTTACTAATTTTCTCTTAAGTCATGTCTGCTGTTAAACTCGTTCATGACATCCTTAAGCTTGATTATATTATTGTTCTTTTCTAGAAGTCATGCTTGATTATTTTTTAAATGGGATAGATTTTTTTTAAGTATGTTTCCTGTTGATTTTTTTTTTTTTTTTGAGGCGGAGTCTCGCTCTGTCGCCCAGGCTGGAGTGCAGTGGCCGGATCTCAGCTCACTGCAAGCTCCGCCTCCCGGGTTCACGCCATTCTCCTGCCTCAGCCTCCGGAGTAGCTGGGACTACAGGCGCCCGCCACCTCGCCTGGCTAGTTTTTGTATTTTTAGTAGAGACGGGGTTTCGCCGTGTTAGCCAGGATGGTCTTGATCTCCTGACCTCGTGATCCGCCCGTCTCGGCCTCCCAAAGTGCTGGGATTACAGGCTTGAGCCACTGCGCCCGGCCTTGTGTTGATGTTTTTCAAACTTTTTTTTAATATGATAATCACAGTTAAGCTTTTGTTTATGGCTAAAATGGAGTACTCAAAGCCACTTTATGCTTCTAAATAACTAAAGTATTGGACAAAATGATAAAGACAGGAGGCAGGAGGGCAGGGTCCCTGATGAAGGCTCCACCCTCAAGCCTGGACCCACAGCCTTAAATGAGGACAAGCATTCCTCTTTTCACACCCAAATTTTGCCTTTTGGCCGCATCCCCCATCCTGTGCCCGTATAAACCCCAAGCTTCACAAGCAGAAGAGCAAGAAGAGTGGCAGAGCAGCACGGCAGAGGAGAGAGAAGGAGCATCTGAACATTGAGAGGAGGTCGGCTGGGGACAGTCAGAGAGGAGATCGGCCACGGGATGGCTGAACTCCAGGGGAAGATCGTCTTCCCACTCCATCCCCTTTCAAGCTCCCCATCCATTTTGCTGAGAGCCACCTCCATAGCTCAATAAAATCCCCTCATTCATCATCCTCCAAGTCTGTGTGACCTGATTCTTCCTGGACATTGGACAAGGACCCAGGTACCAAGAGGACAGGGTGTAAAAGGCTATCATTCTGATTCTCCACTGAGATGGTTAACACTTAGCCATCTGGGAACAGCAACTGCTAAAACAGCATTAACTGTAACGCACCCCTAGACACTACCGTTGGGCTAGAGCCCAAAAGCACTCACCCTGGCTCCTGCACCTGTGCATCTGCGTGCCCTCCCTCCCATAAGGCTGCCAAGCAAACAAGCCACACCCCTGTCACAAATCCTGCAAGGGGGTGAGGGAACGCTCCCATCTCAAAAATATATGGAACAACAGCTTTCAGACATTGTAAAACAGGAAGCACAGCAAAGTGATCTCTGGGAGAAGAGAAATAAATGAGGTAGTCCAAGCACACCGCCTGGAGAGAACTTCATGGACACAGTGCAGGGAGGGAGAACTCAAACACAGCTTGTTTTCTCCTGGAGTTGAAGAGACAGAATAAAAAATCAGAAGAGGTCAAGATAGCTAGAATTTGCAGGGTAGAGCAATAGAGAGAAAAGCACTGGAAAAGAGAGATCTCCAGAGATCTAAAAAGTACATCCCTCCAGTCTCCTTTTAAGAACTGGTGAGCACATGTATATGAGGAACTACCCAAGGCCAGGGAAAGAACCATATAAGAAGCGAATGGGTGAAACAATCCCCAGAGCTCACACAGGGCCTGAAATAGTTCATGTGCCCACAACTGGGGTGGAAAAACTTACTATTCGCAGCACATTAGGTAGAAGACTCAAGATACCCTAGTAATTTAGTAATGGGAAAAAATTAGTCCCAGACTCAACATTGTTCTGGTTCTAACAAAGGTAAAAAACAAACCTTAGAAGAATGATACTCTCTTGAAACAATTTACCTGTGTTCCAGGAAAAATACAAACCTTAAAAATATTTCTAAGAATACAAAAATATCCAGTTCACAAGAAGGTAATCATAACATCTGGCATCCCATAAAAAATTACTAGGCATGCAAAGAATCGGAATAACTTGGCTCATACTGAGAAGAAAAATCAATTAATAGAAACAAAAGCAGAAATGACACAGATGATGAAATTAGTAGACAAAGACATTAAAGTGGTTAGATTAACCATATTCCATACATTTAAGAAAAGAGAGAAAGCATTAACCTATAAAGGAGAGCAATGAAATATATTTTGTAAAGATCAAAATTGAACAAATAGAGATTTAAAAAATTCTGAGATAAAATTACACTGAATGGAATTAACAGCATTTATGCACTTACTGCCTAAGAAAAGATTTGTGATCCTGAAAACAGCAAAAGAAACTATCCAAAGTTAAACACAGAGAGGAGAAACACTGAAAAAAAAAGTAAACAAAGCATTAGTGAGCTATAGAAAACTGCAAGTAGCCAGATATATGTCTAATTAGAGTTCCCAAAGCTTAGGAGAAGGGGTTGGAAAAACATTTTTTAAAGTAATGGCAAAATTTTCTCCAATTTGTTTTGAAAGAAAAACTATAAACCACAGACCCAAGAATCTCAATAAGAGACAAAAGGGACAAGAAATATAGAAACACTAAGCTACATCATAATCAAATTTTTCAAAACATGAAATGGAGATAAAATTTTGAAAGCAACAAGGGAAAAAAGACCCATTATGTACAGATGAACAAAGAATAATGAGATTTCTCATAAAATCAGTGCAAGCCAGAAGATAGCGGAGCCATGTCTTTAAAAAACCAAAAGAGAAACAAAAAGTCAACAATTGTGGGGGTGGAATGAGGAAAACAGTCTGACTCTTACCCTAAGGGTTCCAATTCAATACAGATGAATTGAACACAAAGGATTCTTTTCTTGTCCCCTTTTCCTTATTTACTTATTTACTTGTTAAAAGAAAAGTTCAAGTTAGCCTACACTGATAAATACCTAGAACAATGGGAACTTCAGTACTGTGTTTATCTCTCTGGATTCCCATGTTCCCTTAGAATTTTTGTGTGGTAATTTTGTATTCTCTTGACAGCACTTTTGTGTATTTCATTCATTTTCAGTAGGAGGATGGTCTAACCTAACATCTCCATATTATGGCAAAGGATTTTCATGGTCACTCTCCATTTCATTACAAAGTATTTAACACATTTTATCATTTAAAGTCCATAGATTATAAAATTACTGATATTCATAATATCAAAAAACAGAAAAAATTGACTACATCACACAAAGCACAATATATGGAAAACAAAGTAATACAGGTATACTCTTCATTCCTCTGTAATATAGAACTACATTCTATATTGTCCCTCAACAATCTCATCTACAGTGTGTGGGTAGGACAATCTAAATGTGGAAAGGGCACTTTACCGATCATAAAATTAAAACTTCATGAAGCTTAATTTACTTCTCATTTTAAGTTAAAAATAAACTTTAATAGAATTTATACTAATTTCCATGGATCATATTATTGAAAGTGGAACAACATGAAATTGTGTTTTTGAAATCAAAAGTGGTTAAATATTGGCAATCACACCTGGTTCAATTTAATACTATTCTGACGGCCAATGATATAAACAAAAGATCATAAAATTGGGAGGCAAAACTTTGATCTCACCATTTATGTATCCTTGGAGCTTTAAGATATTAATTTGCATCTCTAAAACTCTGGAGTATTGGAAGATTTAAACAATAGGACTTTCTTAAAATGTTTACCAAATTCTGGCACAGTAGGAAATTGATAGAGCACAATGGTTAAGATGGTTATCCTAGGAATCAGCCAACCGTGAGATCAAACCCTGATTGTATTGTCTATTAGATGTGTCACTCCGAGAAAATTCCATAAAAATCCTGTGCCTCAGTTTCCTCATCCATAAAACAGGAATAATAACAGTACCTACACCTTAGTGCTGCAATAAAGATTTAATGCATATACTTATAAAATGCTTAGAAAAGTGCCTAGCACACAGTAAGCAAATAGGTATTCACTTTTTATTATAGCAGAAATTCATTAAAAAATTGGCAGCTTTCCTTTGCCTTGTTCAAGTGGACACAATCAAGAAATGCAAACAGGGGCAAAACAAATGAACTAGAATCCAACAACATTATGGTAAGGAACAGACATCTGGATCCCTAATCATGATAGACTAAACATTCATACTTATAAGAAGGCAAAAGAATGTAATGGTAACAATTATGTGTGAATGTAGGAAAAGGTAATGCAGAAGAGTAGAAGCTACCTTAAACATCTCTACTTGCATCAGATGGAAAGTTAAACAGCTGCTTTAGCTACTTAGAGTTTTTCAGTAACGCACTTCACTTTGGCAATATAGAAATTTGGTGCACTGAATTGTTGAAATCCTCTGTTCTTTCTCCACATGGCTTTCGCTCCAAGGAAAATGTGGCATAAGGAGCTCACAGCTAGAGTTACTATCAAAAGCTAGGCAAGCAGAGAAATATTTATGCCACTATAGCATGCTGCAATTATGGAACCCAACAGTACCCTTAGGCCAAATGTTAAATCCTGCAGTTTGAAATGTTTGCCCCAACTTTGTCTTAGACCACACAGATTTTGTAGTTTCATAGCCTCACTCAGAGGTTCCCAAACTTTCTTGATTCATGGTACCCTTAGTTTTTTCAGTAATTTTTTCATGGCTACCTAGGTCAAAAGAAATACCTAATCGCTCTGTTTCTTAAGCAGATGAATCATAACTACTTAGTAAGTATTTTATATCCTAGCAATTTAGCCATTTGAAAAATAGCACTCATAAATTTATTAAAAATTATTTTTACAATTACTTCCCAATGGGATATATGGGTGTGTTGGTCACTGCACAGATTCTCAAACTTTGGAATCTGATTGGACACCGTTACCTTCATTTCCTGTTTCACATTGATTTTTGGACAGCAGCTGCTTTTTATCACAACTGCCAGAAGGCCAGCTTTGCAAAAATATGACATCATCAAAGTGAATGTAACTCACCCTATGTCTAACAGATGTCACTGAATTTTCCTCAAAATTTCAAGTTATTCCATGGTACTTCTGCAGGTTTGCTGTGTTACTCCAGTACACCTCAGCACACAGCTTGGGGACCAGGGATTTATATCATTTCCTATATATTTGAAGCTATTTGAAATAGCTATCCATTACGTACAGACTGCTTTGTATGGGCCTATCCCTTTCCACCTTTCAGTGAGTGTTTGTTGAGAAGAAGGCTGGATGATGAAATTTGTTTAAGTAAATGTAAAGAGCTACATCATCATAAAATATTTATTGAGATTCATTGTATGTAAAGGGAATTAAGGGAGGAAAAAGTAATTATGTAATCCTCAAGAAGTTTAGTGTGTTTGGCTACATTGTTTATACATATGTGATCAGCATATGTCATTTCTTCATTGAACTTCGTGAATATCTCCCCTGTATTTCTGATATATAGTCTTTCACACTTTGAGTTCCTTTTCTTATTCCTGCTAATCCCTTATCTCTTTCTGATACCATTATCTTTGACTCCCTGCTCACCATCCTCAAGTATAATCATCTCACCACCACTCTAATAAGCTCTATGATTCCCAACTCCATACTTTACCCGTGGTGTTTTCTGTCCCATGGAATAAATTTCTCCCCATTCTTCACATATCACACTTTCATTCGTCCCTCTATCCCAGCTCAAATATCTGTCTTAGTGAAATTTTTCCTTACCCTTACTCGGACCACTCTTCTCCTTTCAGGAGAAATTACACATCATCTCCTATCTCGTCTCATAATATTCCGTAGGCATGCCTACGTTTCTCTCAGTGTTCTATAAGAGAATAATTAGTAGCATGGAGGAATAGATGGATGGATAGATGGAGACAGATAGACAGTCATACATGGGATTTCTAAACGGGATTTGACTTTTCACGATCGTCAGGGGAGCTGTTTAAAGAGTCTGTGTGGAGCAGTTATTTCTGTGTCTGATATTGAAGCTTGAAGTCTGAAGAAAAGTCATTCAAAATATATTGGGGGAGGATATTAGGGGAAATAAGAACAAACTGGAATATGCAAAGCTGAGCTAGAACTCGTAGGAACTTACCAGAGCTTAGGTTGATCTCTCACCACCTCAGTCTTCCAAGTTCCACAACAGGAGTGTCCTGCAGGAAAATCTGCTGTCCAGAACCATAATGCTAAAGGTTCATCTGGCCAGAGAGAGAAGCTGAAGGAGAAGCTGGAAAGGCTCTTGGTCCAGCTGGTACCCCACACCAACCCCGAAAGCTCACAGAAAAGCTGATGTGATTGCTTCATATGGCTCTCATGCGCTACACTGACTTTTAAAGCATGAAATAAAGATGGTAGCTGCTCTACTTCTACCTTCCAAATCTCACAGAATATGTCTCTTGTGGCTCACACTAACCTGGACCTATGCAGAGAAGGAAGTTCTGGGAAACATAGTTCCAATTTGGCTAAAGTAACAAACACAAATCCACCACAGCCTTTAAGAGCACTTGTGCCACTGTCAGTTGTTTAGGTGCCAGCCTTTGTCACAAGAATATGTGCTCCTTAAGAGCATGGACCACATATTACTCACAATGATATGGACAGGAGGCAGGGAAATACTGGGTAGAAAAGGGTAGGGTCCTTGGCGAGGGTTCCACCCTCAAGCCTGGGCCTGTGGTCCCAAATGAGAACTTCACTTCCCCATTTTCCCACCTGAATGTTGCCTTTTGGCCCACCATGCCTCCCTATCCTATGCCCGTAAAAATCCCAAGCTCCACTGGCAGAGCAGCAGAGTGGTGCGGCACAGTAGGACAGCACACGGGAGAGAGAAGCAGCTGAGCATTGAGAGAAGCAGCAGCTGGATATTGGAAACTACGGTCAGAGAGGGGTTTGGATAGGAACTCTGGACGGTTCAGAGAAGAAGCAGCTGGACATCGAAGACTACAGTTGGAGAGGAGTTTGGCCCTAAATGAGAGTCCATCCCCAGTCAAACTCCAGAGGAGGACCGCCTTCCCACTTTCGCTTTCCAGCTCCCCATCCTGCTGAGAGCCACTTCCACCATTCAACAAAATCTCTGCATTGGCCATCCTTCAAGTCCATGTGACCTCATTCCTCTTGGGCTCTGAACAGGAACCTAGATGCAGGTGCAAGAGGCTGTCACACTGACTATCCTCTGAGCTGTTTAACATTTACACCATCCACAGGTGGCCAAGCTAAAAGAGCACACTATAACACACGCCCTCTGAGGCTCCAGAGGTTGCAGGCAACCCTTAGATGCTGCCACAGGCCAGTACAGGGTTCATTCCTGCTGGTGCCCAAAGGCACTCACCCTGGCCCCTGCACCAGCTCACCTGCAGGCTCTCCCCAACAAGGGGTTTGAATGCTGCAGGCTGAGTAAGCAAGTCACCCCTTCGCAAGTCCCATGAAGGGGCCAAGGAAACTATTCCATCTAAATAATATATTCCTACTGCTTCATACAAAATCTGACACATAATAAGGACTCACGGATGTTTGTCAAATGATGAATGAATGAACAAACAAATGAAGGAATGAATGGAAAACATTATTAACACCATTAGTACACTATAAGTACTAAACATTTGGTCATATAACAAGGTAATAAGCAGAAAGAATCTCCTGTTTTTTTTTTCCAAAAGCAAAAATTAACATATTTTATAGAGACTAATCCCCTTAGGATGAGGTGAAACTATTTAAACCTATCAAAATTTTATCATGTATATAGAACTTCCAAATGTATAAATTGTGTTTATAAAAGTTAACTAATTTGATGACTTATTACTTAGTTAAATATAAGGGAGTCATGACTTTTCTGGACAAGTATGAAAGCAAATGTATTTTTTAATGAGATTCAATTAAATTATAAAAATAAAAATAAATGTTGACATTATATATCAATTTTTCATTAAATTTCTTTATATTTATATAAATTATATTTCAGAACACACTAGCAGAGAACTAACTGAAGACAAATATTGCCAACATGTCTTTGGTTCCATTTCTATTTATCACAACTTGTTCTAAAATTAATTCAATCCTACATCCTCTGTTTCAGCTGTTTGGCCTATTTTAAGCCTCAAAGGATCACTATCATGATTATCCCATAAATTTCAGTCTCCGAAGGCATCATTATCTATAACCTACACCTACGTGTAATCACAACATTAACATTACAGTAGGACAGAGCCCCAACTCCATATAGAACTGCATCCTTCATAGAGAAGCTTTAAGAAAAGGTATCCAAAGTAAACTTATTCTGATCCTTCTTATGGCAGCAGAATTGACACCTTGCCCTGCACAATTATGGTCACAAATAGTCCTCAGAATATATGTAACCTTTCACTTTTCCTAAATGTTATTAATTTCCTACAAAACAAAATAAAAACAAAAATTAAACAATAACAAAACACTTGATTCTTCACATTTGTCAAAATGTGGAAGTATGTGAAAACTTTTACATACATGGCAGCTATATGAGAAAATTTAATTTTACTCTAAACAGACTAACTGTATCCTTATTAAACATGGTTTCACTTATATGAAATCATGGAAGCATTCTTTATTCACCTAAAAGCCTGTTGGATTACCCTTTATTTCACCATCCTGGGGACGTTACAAACCCTGATTTATTTTTAATTTGATTACTCAGTCCTTCCAAAGCCTGAATACTTTTTTCAAAAATTATTTACAAGTAAACTCATTTTCTAAAAGTTTTGACTCTGAGTCTTTAAATAACAAGAGGAAACTAAAATTTAGTAAGTGACAACTATGGCATGTGCATAGGTTATAAGGCAGTCATTCTTATTCTCATTTATAGGTGAGAACGTTTAGGATCATAAATGTTAAATATCTCCTTAAGACTGAACAGCTAATAAATTACAAAGCCATCATTTTAACTCAGGATTATAACCAGTTAAAACGACAAAGCTTGTATTCCCTTGATTATGTCCCAATCTACCATTACTATACAAGAGTTTAAGGATTCAAGATGAATGTTAGAGAGACATCAATTTCTTGCCAGGCATTTTGCATTAACCTTAGACACATTCATCATTTATTCATTATTTGATTAAACAAATATTTATTGAGTTCCTAACATGTACCAATCACTGCTCAAAATGCTAAAGACAGAGTGATGAACAAGACAAAGACCTTATTAAGCTTCCATTCTAGTGGGAAAAACAGATACAAGCACAGACATGGAAATGGTGTCAGGTAACTAAAGAAAAATATCACAAAGTCAAAGGAGGAAGGGCAATAGAAGTGTGGAGGATCAAATCAGGGTTCAGAAATAAGAATGGGCTCTGGAGGTACCTGTAAGTATTAATACAGTTCCAATAACTAATCTTCTCTCATTATAGAGAACTAAAATAAAAGTATTCCAAATAATGTTCTTATTTGTGCTCAGTTGCTTTAAAAACAGAAATTAATGCGGGTTGCTATAAAACAATCATTGAGAAAGACTAGAAAACAGCAAGATTTTACAGTAATATTAATAATAATAAGTCTTTCAAGAATTGCATTGACCTGACAGTATTCTCCCTCTAGTATCAACTTGGATCATATTTAAGTGTAGGAACTCTGGCCTTCCAAGTTTAGAGATCATCACTCCAGCTTCACCGCTGTCTTTCCCATTGATCCTCTCCTAAAATGCGATTCCCATTAAAAATAATTTTAAGACAATTTCTTTCTACTTTTGTTTCAAATGACAGACTCCTAAAGAATCACACATGTTTTTTCTTTTCCTTTTTTCTGTCCTTAACAGTCTTAATATTAACACACAGAATCACATATGAATTAAACATTATTTTCATCATGAGTGGGTTTTAAAAGGATCAGCAAGAGAAAAAAATGTAACACTGACACTGTAGTGGAAATGAGATTGAGGACAATTCCTATTTTAATGTTGTTTACCAAGAAGGCAATACAGCAAAGTGATCAGAACTCAATTGAGTTCTAGAGTTAAATTACCTGTGTTCAAATCCCAGATCTCTTGGTAACTTGCTGTAAGATGGAGGCAAATTACCAGACCTTCTGGGTTCCTCATATGTGAAAGGGTATCATGATTGTACATGCCTCATATGTTCATTCTAGAGAACAAATGAGATAAAAATGTGGTATTCTTAGTGCAGCACGAGGCACTTAAAAACACATTACACATATACATAATGGGATATTATTTTCACCATTTATGAATAGGTAGGTTTAAGGATAAAAGATATTATTTCCCACTTCATCTGGAAGATTTTTTGTATATTTCAAGGCACATCTTTAACATCACCTTTCCTGTCAAGCTTTTCATGGTCTCCCAGGTACCCTCTTCCTGTGCTCCCATAGCAATTTGTTCCTATTCTATGTTAGAATTGTAATGCGGTGCAGGAAACTCTCCAGTTGCAACTAAATCATTTGTCTTTAGTGAAGCTTCCTGGATGCAAACTCTAAGATAAATATTCAGGTGCCACTGATTTACTTCAGAAGTGCTCCCAGGAGAAACTGGACAGGGGAATGGGGACAGCAGGGAAGAGAAAGCCAAAGGTGTGATTTCAGGTAAAGACCCACTCTGAGCCTGATCCCGTGGAGAGCTCTGGAGCACGCATTACACCTCAGAGTTTGTACATTACACCTACAAGGTGAGGAAGCTGAGCTTTCATACTGCCCCATCTATCAGTCATTGGCTAAGGGTGTGAGGTAGGGCATTGACTCCCAGGCATTTCAACTCTCTGCAGGAAACGCTTTGAAGAAGGTCATAGGTGAGAGTCATTAAAGATAAGTACACAGAAGATGGGCCATGGGGACACACAAGTAAAGGAGGGGAGTGAGAATCTGGGTGTAGCACCAACAGTGTCTGACACATAGTCTTTTCTTAAGGAACCCTTACTATTTTAATGACCTTATTTCCAGCTCCCCTACACAGCCCTAGTACTTCTGGTTCCTGGCTCAATGCCAGGAGGGGTTGGCCTTGGAAGTCCCTTGCTATAGTAAATAGCATTCAGACTTAGAGAGGTAACCAGAATGCCTTCTGGTGTCAGCCTGGAATAATGCTGATATGCCCTGAAGGGACCTCTGATGGCTAACATCCCTCCTGCTGCTGCCTGCACAGCTGCTATGGTCTGGAGTTGTTGCCAGAGAGTACCACAATCCTTGGGCAGATACTTTGCCACCCCTCCTGCCCCACTCCAGTATCTTTCCAACTTCTATGGTTGACCTCATGGTGCCAGTTGCCTCTTACGATCTACTATAGCTTACACAGGGTTATAAATCTGACTTCCTTCAGATTCTGCTAACTACAGAAACCTAGAGGGCCACTTGTCTATACTCTTGTTTGAAAACTCATTACCCAATGCTTCTGCCTAAATCATAATCTCCATTCCACTCTAGTGGTTCCATTCAGGAAGAAGAAATTGCCTTTGTCCCTATCAATTAAAAATTTAAAAGCTCTGTCTCCTTCACTAATGTTCTTGTCATTCCACATGGAGTTGCATCATCAATATATCAGAGCACCAAAATCTTTCACTCATGCCTTTTGTTTCACAGTTGGAATCTATCTCAGACTATTCTTATTGTAAGAAAACATTCCAGAATTGGAAAAACTTTTGTTTAAAATTCATCAGTATTTATATGCAACATATCTACACTTTAATGAAATTGTGTACTATATGCAGGATTCAATGACATTTTTCCATCATATCATCATTCTCTATTATAAAATTAGAGACTCTCTCTGACGGTATATAAGAAGGAAAGGATCTGTTCCATGATAGAATTTTTTTAATTTTTATAAATTTAAAGGATACAAGTGCAGTTCTATTACATAGATATATGATGGAAATGTATTATATAATTTAAAAATGCTAAAAACAGAAGTCTTATATGAAACTTTTTCTTGAATCCAGATTCCATAGTCATAACTGAGTACCCATGGATAAATTGATAGATTTAGAGAGATAAATGGCTAGATGATTGTTATAATGTCTCTTTTTCTCCTTTGTTGATCATTTGGAATGGGAATGAAACATGATAAAGGAACCAGAACTGCCCGTAAGGCATTGTAATCCAGTATGAAAGACAAACATGAAAAGAAATGATTATAACAAAATGCTAAAAGTGCTATTTTTAAAAAGCAAGGGCAAGAGATAAGAGCACCAAATATTGGCAACGTCTAACTTTGTCTTGAATTTTACACCATGCTCTGTTCAATTAGTGAACGAATGACTAACCCTGACTCAGCTCAGTCCATCCAGGCCGAGTTAGATTCTTCCTTCTTGTGACTCCCTTAGAATTCATCACATAATCCTATATTTCTTTATTTTTCTCCCTCCCTAACTAGACTCTGAACTTCTTGAATATAGGACTTTGCCTGGCCTCCTTTGTATTCAAAGCATCAATTTTAATTTTTGGCACATTTTTGGTCTTCAATAAATGTTTGTTAAGTGAATAAATGAATAAATGAGTGAGCTGAACCATGGATGGAGAAGGAAGAAATTCATTGAGGTCATTATGTAGAAATTTATATTTAAGCTACTATGGATTGCATATTGTCCAGCTAAACTTCTGAAACTCCAAGTGAGGTTGAGAGGGTAGCCTAATGTCATAGACCGGCCCTAACTTTGTTTTCTTATTGTAAGCTCCAGAGTTTGCAGATTTGAAAAACCTGTCTCCATACATCATGCTAAAACTCTTTAGCGACAGACAACAGCTGAGTGTTTCAAAACAACTTGCAAGATGTACTAGAACGAACTGGATATTTCCTCTATCAAGAAAATGGGCTTGTAAATGCTTGTTGGGTCCAATTCTGGCAATGTTCAGTTTTTTAAAAATCATCGAGAAGGTTATTTGCCATCCCTACAGTATCATTAGATAACTGCTGCCTCAGCCTTTTGCAAGCAATTATGATGAGTTTTAAAATCAAATAGCAGTGCAAGGGTGCAATTCTCCTGATTTCTCTATTGCAGCTTGACTTCTTTTCTTAGTACTTTTGAATCCATTTTTACGTGATTCTTGATGGGCTTTCTAAAGATTATTTGAGAATAAGAGTGTTCTACTGTTGACTTTCAGATACTCAAATATTTTTCTCCTTTTTGAAATACAGTCTAAAAATTCTGGCTGCATGTTACAATTAAGTCTAATAACTTAACCAGCGCTATCATAGGGGTTAGCTACACAGATAATCATCTTATCCTGCTAAGTTTGATGAACTGTATTTTCCCCAAATTCCTCTTTATTCTGTTCTAGAAAACTGTTAGTTTAGAAGACAGATGCCTTCCTGAAATTTTTGCTTAATGACTCTAAAGGGAAAATTTAGGCCGAAAACTGCCAGATAAATCTTCTTTCTTTTTCCTCCAAAATAATCAAGCTGTGAGTTCCAAAAGTCTGGGGGTTCAGTACTCCCAATCGAAGACAAAACCTGTCTTGTGTTCATTTGTAAAAAATAACTCCTTGGCAAGGTGTTTTGTCCCAGAAAGTCATTCCTAATAGACCCATACTGTACAATATCAAATGAAAAATTCAGCTAGCTTGTCCTCTTCTCATTCTCCCCTCACTTCTCAGTCCTTCATCCCCTTCTCTCTTTATCTGTTATCTTGAGCACTATCATTTGACCCGGTTGCCCTTTCCTGCTACTAAGCTCACTTTCTGTGAAGAAGCCTGTTTGACTTTCTTCAGTTCTTGTTTTGCAGAAGAACTTTAAAATGTTCAAAAGAAACAATAGTCTAACTTTCCTAAGAAGCTAAATTTGATCATTCGCCTGGTGAAAGTGACCTGCTGTGAGTGTATCCCAAGCTGCTAGGTCATATCCTATAAAAGAGAGTTCAAAGTTACTATAAAAATAAGGAAAAATCCCAAACTTATACTGATAGACTAAGAGTTATCTAGGAGCAATTGGTGATCACACAGAGCTTTAAAATGCAATTAGCACTTGTCTTCTAAATACCTGCTAAGCATGAATCTGTAAAATGACCTGGTACTTTTTTTGAATAGAAATATAATCATACACATAGAAAAGAATTTATTCTGTGACAATATTCTTTATTGGTGTTTTCAGTAGAAGCATAGCATACAAATGTTTTACTAAAAGAATCATTTAAAGAATATTGTAGTCTAAGAAGATCATAGTATCATTTCACGACAGCAAAGGCCAGACCAAGGGAAGTTGAGCTAGGTAGGACTCAGGACTTTTGATTCCTGTTCCATGCTCTTTTCACTTTAAGAACTGAGTCAATGAATTTGCTTGCTATTGGCTAAATTTGGGGTTTTTACGCTGAGATTGTTGGAAGGGATTTGTAGATCTTCTGTAGTTTCAAGTCAATTTCGGTATGTGTGCATTTTCCTCTGGGAGGAACATAGTTTTCAAAAGACACAGCTGGGCACAGTGGCTCACACCTGTAATCCCAGCACTTTGGGAGACGAAGCCAGGTGGATCACCTGAGGTAAGGAATTTGAGACCAGCCTGAGTAACATGGTGAAACTCCATCTCTACTGAAAATACAAAATTAGCCAGGCATGGTGGCACATGCCTGTAATCCCAGCTACTCAGGAGGCTGAGACAGGAGAATCATTTGAACCCGGGAGGTGGAGGTTGCAGTGAGCCAAGATCACACCATTGTACTCCAGCCTGGGCAACAAGAGTGAAACTTCTTCTCAAAAAAAACAAAACAAAACAAAAAACAGACACACAGAATAGCCCATACCAACCCCAGCCCCCTTCAAATAAGGTATAAAAACTTTTAAACTAAATAAATGTTTGCTTTGTCTTAATAAAAAAATCATGGATAAATGTTTTGAACACTCTATCCTCATTACTTCCCTCAGCTAGCCACATATGAAGCTGGTCTAACTTCAGTTCTTCTTATTAAACTTCTCTTTAAATACCAGCAAGCAGTCATTCATGAGGAAGGCAAAAGACCAGGGACTAAAAAAAAAAATGCTACACACTCTGATGTTACATAATTAAAGGGTTAAGAGGTTGTCTTTCTTTTACATACTCCACCTATATATGTGGTTTCTATGTCCTCACCCATTGCCCTACTCACCTTCACAAACTTCTTACTGTAACGCCAAAAATCTAAATTATAAGTGTACTGTATGTCAGTCCTCTGAGCCCAAGCTAAGCCATCATATCCCCTGTGACCTGCAAGTATACATCCAGATGGCCTGAAGTAACTGAAGAATCACAGAAGAAATGAAAATGGCCTGTTTCTGCCTTAACTGACGACATCACCTTGTGAAATTCCTTCTCCTGGCTCATCCTGGCTCAAAAACTCCCCCACTGAGCACCTTGGGTCCCACGCCTGCCCGCAAGGGAACAACCCCCTTTGACTGTAATTTCCCACTACCTACCCAAATTCTACAAAACGGCCCCCCATCTCCCTTTGCTGACTCTTTTCAGACTCAGCCCGCCTGCACCCGGGTGATCATAAAGGTTTATTGCTCACACAAAAGCCTGTTTGGTGGTCTCTTCACACAGATGTGCGTGAAATTTGGTGCTGTGACTTGGATCAGGGGACCTCCCTTGGGAGATCAATCCTCTGTCCTTCTGCTCTTTGCTCCGTGAGAAAGATCCACCTACGACCTCGGGTCCTCAGACCAACCAGCCCAAGGAACATCTCACCGATTTTAAATTAGGTAAGCGGCCTCTCTTTACTCTCTTCTCCAACCTCTCTCACTATCCCTCAACCTCTTTCTCCTTTCAATCTCGGCGCCATCTTTCAATCTCTCCCTTCTCTTAATTTCAGTTCCTTTCCTTTTCTGGTAGAGACAGAGGAGACGCATTTTATCCGTGAACCCAAAACTCTTCTCAAGGCTGCTTTACTTCCAAAGGAAGCTGGAGTGATTCACTGCAAGGGCCATCAAAAGGCATCAGATCCCATCACTCAGGACAACGCTTATGCTGATAAGGAAGCTAAAGAAGCAGCTAGCATTCCAACTTCTGTCCCTCGCGGCCAGGTTTTCTCCTTCTCATTGGTCATTCCCATCTACCCCCCCTTAAAACTTCCACCTATCAATCTCTTCCCACACAAAGCAAATGGTTTTTAGACCAAGGAAAATACCTCCTTCCAGCCTCACAGGCCCATTCTATTCTGTCGCCATTTCATAACCTCTTCCATGTAGGTTATAAGCTGCTAGCCCACCTCTTAGAATCTCTCATTTCCTTTCCATCGTGGAAATCTATCCTCAAGGAAATCACTTCTCAGTGTTCCATCTGCTATTTTGCTACTCCTCAGGGATTGTTCATGCCCCCTCCCTTCCTACACAGCAAGCTCAGGGATTTGCCCCTGCCCAGGACTGGCAAATTGACTTTACTCACATGCCCCAAGCCAGGAAACTTAAAAAACCTCTTGGTCTGGGTAGACACTTTCACTGGATGGGTAGAGGCCTTTCCCACAGGGTCTGAGAAGGCCGCTGCAGTCATTTCTTTCCTTCTGTCAGACATAATTCCTCGGTTTGGCCTTCCCACCTCTATACAGTCCAATAACAGACTGGCCTTTACTAGTCAAATCACCCAAGCAGTTTCTCAGGCTCTTGGTATTCAGTGAAACCTTCATACCCCTTACCATCCTCGATCTTCAGAAAAAGTAGAAAGGACTAATGGTCTTTTAAAAACACACCTCACCAAGCTCAGCCACCAACTTAAAAAGGACTAAACAATACTTTTAGTACTTTCCCTTCTCAGATTTCGGGCCTGTCCTCAGAATGCTACAGGGTACAGCCCATTTGAGCTCCTGTATGGATGCTCCTTTTTATTAGGCCCCAGTCTCATTCCAGACACCAGCCCAACTTGGACTGCGCCCCAAATACTTGTCATCCCTACTGTCTTCTGCCTAGTCATATTCCTATTCACCATTCTCAACTACTCATAAATGCCCTGCTCTTGTTTACACTGCTGGTTTACACTATTTCTCCAAGCCATCACAGCTGATATCTCCTGGTGCTATCCCAAACCGCCACTCTCAACTCTTAAAGTACAGAAATAATCTTTGCTGGCAGGGTTACACTGAATCCCCTTGGGTACTCTCTAATTAGATGTCCTGGATCCTCCCAATTCTTAGTCCTTTAATACCTGCTTTTCTGCTTCTCTTATTCTGTTTAGTTTTTCAATTCATACAAAACTGTATCCAGGCCATCACCAATAATTCTATACAACAAATGTTTCTTCTAACAACCCCCCACAATATCACCCCGATCACAAAATCTTCCTTCAGCTTAATCTCTCCCACTCTAAGTTCCCACACCACCCCTAATCCTGCTGAAAGCAGCCCTGAGAAACATCGCCCATTATCTCTCCATACAACCTCCCCAAAATTTTTGCTGCCCCAACACTTCAACACTATTTTATGTTATTTTTCTTATTAATATAAGAAGACAGGGATGTCAGGCCTCTGAGCCCAAGCTAAGCCATCATATCCCCTGTGACCTGCATGTATACATCCAGATGGCCTGAAGTAACTGAAGAATCACAAAAGAAGTGAAAACGGCCTGTTCCTGCCTTAACCCATGACATTACCTAGTGAAATTCCTTCTCCTGGCTCATCCTGGCTCAAAAGTTCCCCCACTGAATACCTTGGGTCCCCTGCCCCTGCCTGCCAGAGAACAACCCTCTTTGACTATAATTTTCTACTACCTACCCAAATCCTATGAAACAGCCCCACCCCTATCTCCCTTTGCTGACTCTCTTTTCAGACTCAGCCTGCCTGCACTCAAGTGATTAAAAAGCTGTATTGCTCACACAAAGCCTGTTTGGTGGTCTCTTCACATGGACGCACGTGAAACTATATGGTAAAGCAGCTCTCTTAGGTGACTAAAGACCTCTTGGCGAAATCTTGGTAAAGGTTTTTGTTGTTTGCTATTTTTTATGTATCCGTCTAAATTCCCTTACTATATGTTGTTCATTCTTGTAGCATAGTTACTTTTTTGAAAATGTTCTTTTCTCAGCTAATACAACACTATTCTTGCTTCTGTTGCTCTGACTCCTATTTCTTATCCCATCTGTTGACTCCAGATATCCCCAAATCTTTAGTTCTTGACTGTCCTCATACATATAATATGTATATACATTCCCTCAAGGGTTTCATCCATTCATCCATTCCTTTCCATTGAGAAATTCCAAATCAGCCTCTCCAGCCTCTTTCCTTCCATCTTATATTTCCAACTAATCAGATTGAAGGCCAGTTTATTATAGATTCCTCCATCAAACATAGTCCGTCTTCATATATCTTCAAAAGAAATGAATCTCTTGCCTACAAACAAAATCTCCCTTCTTACATTCCACGCGTCTGGCAATAGCACCAACTTTTCACCGTCTCCGAATCAAGACAAACTACTTTTTAACATTGTATTCTTTCCCATTGACAGTATCCAAGAACTATCCAAATCTCATTGTACTCTCCACTAGAAATCTTCTGCTTTCATTTTTAGTCAACAATTTATTTAAATAATCCACTAGGTGTCAGATGATTTGGTAGGTGTCTTGGGGGAACCAAAATGAACAAAACTCTGTTTTACCCCTCTAAGAAATTACTGTCTAACAAGGAATATGAAGCATGTTCATGCATAGCTACAATGCAAGACCTTAATAGCACTGGCAGTGCTACCCTTGGCTTCAGTCATGCATCAGTTATGCCTTACTCCTATTGAGTTTTGCCCAAATTCATACCTATCTGTAGAGTTTATTTTAGATTTTCTGTTTTGCACATCTTAATTTTTTAATTTATTTTTACTTTTCTATATGTGATCCTTCCAACTCCATGACTTATTTGTTATCCCCTCTCTTCTGGACCTACATGTAGAAAGATACGACTGCATGATCCTCTTAATGCAATGGAGGTTGGGTTTTTCTTTGTTTGTTTGTTTTGAGTTTTTACCTTTGGCAATTAGCATTAACCAGAGGATAACGTGGGAAAGCTGATTTCAACTAATGGGAACTCCCTTTCTCTAACTCTCTTTGCTTTTGAAAATCCGAGATCATTTATTACTTCAGGGGGGCTGTGTTTTTCTCACTGGCTGAGGTCTGTTTTTTGCAGTTAGGATAAGAATGACCTTCTAGACCTTGTAAGGCACCTAAGTCACTTCTGAGTATCCTTCTCTTCTCATCTGGAACATTTTGGCCTGCTACAAGCTGTGACAAAGTAATCCTTAGGCCCAAATTAATAAAAAGAGCATGGCTGCACAATAAATAAATACTGGGTCCATAGTTTTGTAGCCCAGTGCAAGAAGGAAAACTGCCAAAACGTTAGCATCCATGCCTATTGATTTCCTACATTTTCAACATCCATATTCTACTTCACGTATTTTAAATGAGCTCTGGGCTCCCCTGAAATTCTCATGCTACTACCATAAATATTTTATACAGCATCCCATCCTCTGTGTCAACTGCTATGTCACACAACTGAGTGGAGAGGGGACAACAAATCGCTCATGCCTAATTTTAGAGGTTTAGCCAATTTCAGTTCTCAGGGAAAAGGCTGCCAAAGCAAAAACCTATTCTTAAAACCAGGTATATCTGATTGTATTTCTTCTACCATTAATCCACGAAAACATCATTTTCACATTCTGTTTTTAAAACAAGAAGTCAATTTTATTTAACTCCTCTAAGATCTTATGAGAAACAAGGTGTCGAAACATGATTTTGGCTATTTGTAGGCTAAGCATATTTATAAATCATTTCCAAATAAAGAAGAAAAAAGAGGTAATAGAGTCACAGCCACATTCTTGGTTAAATCTTATTTTCTAATCCGAAAGGTTATCCGATTACCTAATGAAACAAAGGTGGTAAATTTAATTGTCTACCTTTAAAAGTACTCCTTCTGATCTTTGTGGATGTGTGTATGTGTGTATATGTGCTACTGCCTGATTTGCAATTTTATGTTTTATATACTGAGAAATCTTGCTTTCCAATTCTCTGTTTAGAAAACAGAATTCAACATCCCTTCAAATATTTATCCCTGTAACTCTGAGGTGAGGTGGGGGGGGGTGTGGATGGGTCACTGAGAATTATAAGGGCATAGTGACATCTACAGGCAGCAAGGATATTGTTAAATAGGATATGGTCACTATCAGCTGAGGAATGGACTAGCAGACCTCTCTGCTTTACGTTTAAATGTGTCTTCCTCACAGAAACCAACAGGAAAGGTTAGACCAATTAAGCTGGAACAAATGACACAACAGATCTTGTTAAAATTAAAATCCATGTAATAAATGGGGCTTTGTTTCACCTCATTGATCTTCATTTTTGAAGTGGGAATAGCAGTTTGGCAGTTCATTTTGAAAATCGATATAAATCATACATATATACTTGATGAAAGTGGTCACTTCAAATTCATGGAAATCACAGAGAAAGAATATGCCAATTAGAAGTTCAGAAAGTCATTTTTGGCTTTCGGTGATAAAATGGACTCAAAATAAAACCTTTCTGGAGGTCTGATTCAGTATTTACAACTCATGCTAACATTATGTCAGAAGTTATTCCTGCATTTTCTTTTTTTTTTTTTTTCTGAGACAGAGTCTCGCTCTGTCGCCCAGGCTGGAGTGCAGTGGCTGGATCTCAGCTCACTGCAAGCTCCGCCTCCCGGGTTCACGCCATTCTCCTGCCTCAGCCTCCCGAGTAGCTGGGACTACAGGCGCCCGCCACCTCGCCCGGCTAGTTTTTTGTACTTTTTAGTAGAGACGGGGTTTCACCGTGTTAGCCAGGATGGTCTTGATCTCCTGACCTCGTGATCCGCCCGTCTCGGCCTCCCAAAGTGCTGGGATTACAGGCTTGAGCCACCGCGCCCGGCCTATTCCTGCATTTTCTTAATAGAAGGAGTGAGGAGAACAGTAACAGCAATCGGGGGGCGGATAATAACACATAATGAGATTAGGCTCATTGGTGTCTGTGATACTTAATTTTATGTGTCAGCTTGACTGGGATCAGGGATACCCACATAGCTGGGAAGACATTATTTCTGGGTGCATCTGTGAGGGTATTTCTAGAAGAGATTAGTATTTGAATCCCTAGATTAAGAAAAGAAGAACCACCCTTACCAAAGTGAGCAGGCACCATCCAATCTCTTTGAAAGCCTGCATAGAACAACAAGGCAGTGGAAGGGCAATTTGTCTCTCTTCTGGAGCTGAGACATCCATCTTCTCCTGTCCTTGGACATTAAAGGTCCAGGTGCTACAGCCTTCAGACTCGGATTTATACCAGGGGGCCCCACCCGCCACCCTTCCTGGACCTGAATTACACCACCTGTTTTCCTGGTTCTCCAGCTTGCTGGGGGCATAACTTGAGACTTTTCAGCTTCCCTAATTTTGTGAGCCAATTCTCTTAACAAATCCTCTCTCTCTCCCTCTCTTACTGATTCTGTTTCTCTGGAGAACCTCAACTAATACGGTGTCTTTTATTTTGCTATCGAGGTAAAAACAAAACAAATCAAAGAAAGAAAAAGACAAAATTTAAACTCCTGGTAGGTGAGATTATGCTTTATACTTCATTGTATTTCTCATGGTGGCTAGACATACTTAGTAAATAGTTGATCAATTAGGAAAAAATAGATAGGCTGTAAACTTGATTTTAAAAACTTTTTATTCTAATGTCTATTGATACAGTAGAAAAGAATAGGAAGTTTAAGCACAATTGAGATTTAGCAGTCAAGCTGCTAAGACACCTTTATTACTACTGCCAAGTGCTATACAGATCTGCTTAAAGGTGGAAAAATCCAACTGCTTAATTAGTTCTTATTATTCCTTCCTTTGTTCTTTTTCTCCTACACCTTTCTCCCCTCCAATATTTACTTAACATGCAAAAAATGTGTGAGTTTCCAGGGGGAACTGCCAAGATCACCTGACTAGAGGAATTTTACACATAGCCCAATCAAGGTGGCTGGCTGCTAGGTGAGCGTACCTAAACAGCAAGAGGCTATAGGATATTCTGCTACATGGGGGCCTCTTCTATTAGGGAAAAGCATAGTAGACAGGTTTCTTAAAGACTCCCAAAGGACCTACATGTGTGTCTAATAAGTAGATCAGTATGGCCACTGTCAAACCCAGGGCATCTTCAGCCTGTCAGTATTAGTCAGAGCAGCAGGAACAGATCAGATAGAGGGTAAGGCTTCAAAGAGAGAGGAGGGAGGCCAGGCACAGTGTAATCCTAGCACTTTGGGAGGCCGAGGCAGGTGGATCACCTGAGGTCAGGAGTTTGAGACCAGCCTGACCAACATGGCGAAACCCCGTCTCTACTAAAAATACAAAAAACATTAGCCGGGCGTGGTGGTGCATGTCCGTAGACCCAGCTACTCGGGAGGCTGAGGTAGGAGAATCACTTGAACCCAGGAGGCGGAGGTTGCAGTGAACCAAGATCACACCATTGCACTCCAGCCTGGGCAACAAGAACAAAACTCCATCTCGAAATAAATATATAAATAAATAAATAGAAAGAAGGGAAAGAGGTGTCTCAGAGTCAGACCCCACCTCATATCCCCCAGCTCCAACATAACAACAGTCACGGCTACCACTCAAGCATGACTTGAGGATAAGAACAGAGATGAGATTAAATACAACTTTGAAATTAAAGCTTTAATTTGAACTAAATTTTAATAGCCAGAAGTGGCCACAAAGCCATGAAATCTTCACCAGATCATATTGCTGGACTGAAAAAGGAAGATCTAACAGTCTGAGAGAAGACAGTAATTGGAAGCACTGCAGCCATTTTATCTTTGATCCCACTGGTCTGAAACTTCTCAACAAACATAAAGTTGAGGGGGACACATTCAGTCCATAGCAAGGATCTCTTGCCACGTTGTAAAAACTGTTTACACAACAGGGTAGAAAAGACGAGGCTAAAAAATCGTTTTCCATTCCATGCCAGAATCAGAGCACTATAATTTCAAATGTGTGAACAATGTTCATACTTCCATTGAATCTTGGTTGCCCAGTCATGATTAAGACCAAAGGAGCTAAAAAACTGATTGGAAAGTCAGAGGCTCCACCCTTTGTCCCAATGCCAGAGACAGCTGATGCTGTTTACGCCTGAGTTTTCTGAGAATTTTCAAGGTAATTCAGCATGGTTTGAAAGTAAAAATATATTCTTCAAAAAAATGTGCAACTGGCTGACAACCTAGAGCTCAACAGTATCAGACTTGAAGTTAATCAACAACACATTAGAGAATATAGAAAGTAGTAAATATAATGCAAAGTTAAGCCTAAATAGAAAGAATGGCTGCATCTGAAAACTTCTTGCAAAAAAAAAAAAAATAGAATGAAACGAAAAATAGATAAATCCACTATTATAACTGGAAATTTTAACAGCCCTCTATCGATAATTAAGAGATCAAGTAGGCAGGAAATTAGTAAGGTTATGATTGAACTCAATCAATCAATCCATTGGCTCTAATTGACATCTACAGAATAATCGATCCAACAACAGCAGAATACATATTCTCAAGCTCAAATGCAACACTCACCAATATAGACCATATTCTGGGCTACAAAATAACCCTTAGCAAATTTAAACAAATTAACATCATAAAAAGTATGTTGTTACACCACAGTGCTGTTATATCACAATTAAAACAGAAATCAGTAACAGAAAAATAGCTGGGAAAATCCTAAAATATTTAGAGGTGAAACAGCATACTTCTATATAACACATGGGTCAAATGAAATGTCTCAGAAGACATTTTTAAAAAATTATTTTAATTAAATGGAAGCGAAAGTAAAACCTATCAAAATTAGTGGGATACAACAGAAGCAGTGCTTAGAGGGAAATGTATAGCACTGAATGCATACATTAGAAAAGAAGAATAATCTAAAATCAATAATCTAAGCTTCTACATTAGGGAACTAGAAAAAGAAGAGCAAATTAAATCCAAAGTAAGAACAAGAAAATAAACAAATAATAAAACTCAGAGCAGAAATTATTAAAATTAAAACAGGAAAACAATAGAGAGAACCAATGAAACCAAAAGCTTTTACTTTGAAACTGACAAACCTCTAGCCAGGCTAACCAAAACACACACACACACACACACACACACACACACACACACACACAAACACACAAACAAAACAACAGAGAAGACACAAAGTCCTAATATCCTAATATCAGAAATGAAAGACAGATCACTACTGTTCACATGGACATGAAAAGGATAATAAAAGAATATTTTGAACAACTTTATGTCCACAAAATATGAATAAGCCTGTTATCTACTAAAGAGAGTAAATCAATTAATAAACTTCCAAACACGAAGCACCAGTCCACAGATGGCTTCACTAGTGACTTTCACCAAACATTCAAGGAACAGATGAAAGCAATTTTCTACAATCTCTTCCAAAAAATAGAAGCAGAGTGAATATCTCCTAACTCATTCTATAAGCTAGCATTACCGTAAAACAAAAGCAGGCAGACATTACAAGAAAGAAAAACTCACCGGTATGTCTCATGAACATAGGTGCAAAATTCCTCAGCAAAATATTAGCAAATCAAATCTAACAATACATTTAAAAAATCACACACCTTGGCAAGGTGCAGTGGCTTACGCCTGTAATCCCAGCACTTTGGGAGGCCAAGGCGGGGATCACTTGAGGTCAGGAGTTCAAGACCAGGCTGGCCAACACGGCAAAACACCATCTCTACTAAAAATACAAAAAATTAGCCAGGCATGGTGGTGTATACCTGTAGTCCCAGCTACTTGGGAAGCTGAGGAAGGAGAATCGCTTGAACCTGGGAGGCAGAGATTTCAGTGAGACGAGATTGCGCCACTGCACTCTAGCCTGGGTGACAGAGGGAGACTCTGTCTCAAAAAAATAAATAAATAAAAAATAAAAAAGTATACACCTTGACCTAGTGGGATTTATTCCAGATATACAAGGTTAGTTGATAATCAATTAATGCAATTCATTGTATCAACAGTATAAAGACAAAAAAAATCATTTGAACATATCAATAGATGCCGAAAAAGCAGCTGACAAAATCCAACGCCCATCCATGATAAAAAATCTCTCAGTAAATTAGAAATAGAGGGGAGGGATAAATAGGCAGAGCATAGGGGACACTTTTGGGGCAGTGAAACTGTTCTGTATGATACTGTAGTTGTGGATACATGTCATTATGCCTTTGATAAAACTGATAGAACTGTACAACACAAAGATGTTTTCTTAGGTAAACTATGAACTTTAGTTAAACGTAATATATCAATATTATTTCATCAATTGTAATAAACATAGCACGTCCATGCAAGATGTTAATAATAGGGAAAACTGCTGGGAATTCCTTACATAGGAACTCTTTGCACTTTCTGCTCAATTTTTCTGTAAATCTAAAAGCTCTCTAAGAAATAAAGCATATTGGCCTGGCGCAGGGGCTTACACCTGTAATCCCAGCACTTTGGGAGGCCAAGACTGGCAGATCACCTGAGGTTGGGAGTTCGAGACCAGTCTGACCAACATGGAGAAACACCGCCTCTACTAAAAATACAAAAAAAAAAAAAAAAATTAGCTGGGCATGGTGTCACATGCCTGCAATCCCAGCTACTCAGGAGGCTGAGGCAGGAGAATCACTTGAACCTGTGACGTGGAGGTTTCTGTGAGCTAAGATCGCGCCATTGCACTCTAGCCTGGGCAACAAGAGCAAAACTCCATCTCAAAAAAAAAAAAAAAAGAAAGTATATTAATTAAAAATAAATAAATATAAAGGTAACAGTTCCCATATAAGGAAAAAAACAAAACAGCAACAACAAAAAAACATGTCTAAAGTAGTCTCCAGGACTGCAAGCCATAATCAAGGATTTGGCAGCAGAATCATCTTCATTGTAACCAGCAAAGAGGATTGACCTTTGATTTTGTGGCATCTTTCAGAATCTGCCAAAGTGTTTCTTATCTGTCTACCTTTGTTGTCCTATCCTCTAGGAAAGGGCTTCTTGCCTTTTTTTTCCCCCAAGATCAAGTACACCTCCTCATTGAAAATTTTCCTAATCACCCCAGTCAGTCTGAGATATCTCCCTTCACCCCCTCATTCCTACACTTATTTGTGAGGACTAGGCTCTGATTGTTTTTTTATCTTGCCCAAATTTCTATCTAAGGGGTCTGGGGAGTCATGCCCTACAAACCATAAATTCTCATCAGATGGGTTTTATTTAACCCTGTGTATCATGACTTACTTTCCAATCTGACTCTGGTATAACAAGGAAGAAAATCACAACATTTTACTCCAAAACATATTTCTCTGTCATATCTTGAAATGGCCCTGCAAAGCCTTCCCTTGTGGGAAAAATCCGCATTCCATAGAGAATCCCCTTTCCCCTTTGTTTTCCTTCCTTCCTTTCCAGATCCAGGAGATAATCAACTAAGAGCCAGGCACTCTTTTAAGTCCGATAAGAAACATTTTACAACCTGCTCTCTCTGAAGTCTGCTATCTGAGAGCTTCCCCTGCACAATAAAACTTGGTCTCTGCAATCCTTTATCTTAACCTGAAGATTTCCTTTCTATTGATCCCAGGTCTTCAGATAAACTCAACCAACTGTCAACCAGAAAATGTTTAAATTTACCTATAGCCTGGAAGTACTCCCACTCCCTCTTTGTGTTGCCCCGCCTTTCTGAACCAAACCAATGTATTTCTTAAATGTATTTGAATGATGTCTCATGCCTCCCTAAAATAAATAAAACCAAGTCATACCTCAACCACCTTGGACACATGTTCTCAGGACCTCCTGAGGGCTGTGTCACGGGCCATGGTCACTCATATTTGGCTCAGAATAAATCTCTTAAGATATTTTACAGGGTTTGACTCTTTTCATCAACATTTACAATAAAGAATTTATTACTTTGTACCATTATTATCTATGTCTTATCTTCCTAGTAGCATATAAACTTCTTGGTAACAAGACTCGGATATTTTTATAGTATGTTCATTGTTTTACTAACATATAGTGGGAATTTAATAAACGTTTAGATGAATGTTGAATGAAGATGAACAAAAACAAAACCCTTTACATGTGCTCCATATTCTGGGGCACCTTTTTCTAGGAGTGACAGTCCACGTATTTATCAGTTAGTGCGGCAGCATGGCCTAGGTGCTGATAAGTCAGAACTTTTCTGTACCTTAGTATTCTCATTTATAAAATGGAGAGTTACACCATAGTTTATTGAAAACATTAGTGTAGTTAACATCAGTAAATTGCCCATATATTCAAAGCATTAATATGACTTTTTATTAAAATACGCTATGCAGTTATTGTGATATGTACATACTAAATAGCTTATTAGCCAGTCAGCTCCTTAAAGGGCAAGATAATTATGCTTTTTATACACCAATATATCTATAACATAAATAGTCTGGCTCATCAGAAGGAATCCAATATGTACTTATTAAAAGAATGGTAAATAATTGGATGAAAGAAGGAAGGAAGGAAGGAAGGAAGGAAGGAAGGCAGGCAGGCAAGAAAGGGAGGGAGGAATGCTTTGTATAGATCAGCACTGTCCAATAGAATTTTCTGCACTAACGGGCATTTTCTGTATCTGTGCTGTACAGTACAAGAGCCACGTACGACTATTGAACACTTCTAATGTGTGTGGTACAACTAAAGAATTGAATTTGGCCGGGCGCGGTGGCTCAAGCCTGTAATCTCAACACTTTGGGAGGCCGAGACGGGCAGATCACGAGGTCAGGAGATCGAGACCATCCTGGCTAA